>NC_056734.1:146536643-146789143 GCF_019279795.1 Protopterus annectens
GGGGGAGCCTGATGTAGTGTGTGTGGTGGGGGGATGAGTGCCATACCTGTATACTGCCATAACCTAATGAACAAAGCCTGTAATACTTGTGGAAGGGGAGCATTAGACTCCAGGGAATTTGAAACACTACTCTAAATTGGTGGTGGTGCTGCGGTAGCGTTGTCGCCTCACAGTAAGATGCTGTCTGGTTCTATTCTCAGCTAGAGCGTCTTCTGTGTGGAGACATAAGTGAATGGGCGTACCTTCGTTGAAGGTTGTGCGTCAGGGCTGGTAACTCGGCATGTAAAAATCAACTACCAATCATTAGCGGACCGGAGTTCTGCTGTGGCGACCCCTAACTGGGAAAAGCTGAAAGACACAACTCTAAATCGCAGAAAATGTTACCAGAACTGCAGAATTTGCAGCACAGAGTCTCTTCTGAAAAATAAGAAGTTTTTGGGGAAAATTTTTAAATAGAGACACTCTCTAACTTCTTATGTGACTTGGAATAACATGTAAACAGAACAACAGATTTGACATCATGAAGCATATTCTGAACCATAAGCATTATGAAACTCCAATGTCTGGCATTATTGATTGATTGTAATGGTCCAGAAGTCACAAGGGAATAGGGTAGGTATCAGAAGCAAAATCATGGATGTTCTATAAATTCAGGGATACTTGAGAAGTATGGGGGGTGTATACATGTGAGTGGAGGGACTGCCATACTTCTCACCTGTGATCAAGACTTCCAGACAAAGCTTTGAAGAACACTAAACACCAGGGAGACTGTTTAAATATTTCTTTAAGTTACTTAAAAGGTTAATAGAGAAACGGATCTTGCATCACAATTCATTTTCTGAAAATAAGAAGAATTAAACTAATGTGTGGCATTACTGACTGTAATAATGTGCGATTTAGGAGAGAGCGGGAAAAACTAAGAACATCAGGGATGATCTGTACACTTGAGAACAGTTGAGATGCATGTGTGTAAACTGGGGAGGGGGATGCCAGTGCAATGAATGAGCTATCAGCTGTGATTATTGCAGGAGGGTGATTAGTTATGTCACCATGCGATTTGTAGACATGCAAATTAGCTGATAACATGGGCTTTCCTTATTGTGACTAAAAATGGCTTTGAATGGATTTTCCACAATCGCAGACACTTTGTCTATAGCGGTTTGTGCTTACAGTGAGATTCTATCCCAGCCCTATAGTGTAGTGTTTAGACATTTTTTGTATTCAGTATACTGAAGCCATCCCAATGAAACTTCATGCATTACTTGTTCCTCTTGCACTGTGCTGTCTATATCCTGATTTTCTTGTGTATACAGACTGAATCATTCCATGAAATTTGACTTGCCAGCTAATTTAGTTTACATTACGTATAAAAATTACATTAGTTCTTAGTTGCCTTGTAAACTGGGTTGTCGCTGTAAAGATCCTGTTTGATTAGCTCACTTACCCAGCCAGAAAATGAAAATAGATAAGAGCTGCGCTCAGTATCAGATATAGAGGAAGAAGGCGGTTTGATTGTGTTATTCAAAACCAATTTAGCCACTGTAGTCAACTGCATACGTTATTAGGAGGTAGAAATGTTACCCTACGTGTCTTTGGAATATGAGAGAGAACAGAAGCATCCTGCGAAAGCATGCAGGGGCCAGCTGTGCATACTCTGCCTAAATGCCCCCCCCCCCCCCCCCGCATAGAGCCAAACAGAGGAACCTAAAGCTACTGAGTAGCAACACTAACCACTGTGCTGCTCGCTAATATTAGTTTTTGGAGTATTGCTTAGGTCTTGTATAGCGCTGCAGTAATTCTTCAAGTTCTTCAAACCTCAACTTTCAGTTACAATGGAGTTTGCAAAGGGAGGACAGAGTGCCTGTGAAAATGAAATGCCAAACTGTGGTGAGTAGGCCATTATTTACAGCTTGAATTTAGTTAAGAGGTGACGAGTAGAATTATCATTCAAAAATGTGATGCGACTGAAGATGACTTTAAAGATATTAGCTTAATTAAGGTGTGATGGGGAGATAAGATTTATAGAAATTCATCTGCTCCTATATTTTATTGCACAAATTAAGGAATCCTTTGTATATTATGAAACTACTGGATGAGCAAAGCTAACTTTTAGTCAGTTCAAAAACACAATATAAAGGCATGTGTCTGTCTTTAGAAAAAGCATGCTTCTATCATGCACAAAATTGAGTTGGAATGTTAAAATGTTTGTGACTTGAAAATAGAGATGGAATTGGTAATCCAGTGGTAGAATCTATGCAATGTTAAGTAATTCTACAGAAGATGGGAAATTGAATTTGTACAATTAGAGACTTTGTGTAAAGGTGCTTTACAGATTTATGTTCCAATTTTGGATTCACTCATTGTGTACTAGGGGACACTACAAATTAGAATTCTGACGTCTGTCTGCTGAACTTATCCAATATAAACAAGTACTCTGCCTATTTTATGTGAAATATGCAGTTAAAAGCATGCATTGCTATCTTTAACTGTTTTGATGTTGTAATAACCTTCAGTTATATGGATGGCATAGTTGTGTAATATCAAGTTGCAACAAAATGACCAAACTGTCCTTGTAGAACATACTTACTCTATGAAAATGAACATCTGTTGTACACTGGCTAGTTGCTTATACATAATTAGTCATTGGTGTGCAGTACATCACACTCCCTGTTATATATTTTTATATATATATATATATATATATATATATATATATATATATATATATATATATAGTGATTCAGGAAAAAGCAGTTGATTCAGCACCTCGAATGACCCTTCCACACCAGTATAAAACCCTGTATCTCTCTGAAGTTACATACTATTAACAAAAGTGTTTCATACAACTGCAAAAATAAGTTGCAAGTTTTGTCTTACTGTCTTAAAATTAATTTTATTTCTGGGTTTAGTTGTTCATCTCATTTAATTTTCACTTATAAATAATATAGAACATTCCATTGCTCACAAGTTGTAGTTCTGTTGGTGCAAAATGTAGTGAGTACATAACCTCAAATTGCCTATCACTATTGAGTGTGGGCAGCATGACTACGTAGGTTGTACTGTTTACTGGAGCTGACACTTTTCTTCTTTTTCCTTTGGCTTTTCTCGCTTAGGGGTCGCCACAACGGATCACCTGTCCGCTCATGATTGGCAGTGGAGTTTTACAGTGTCGAGTTGCCAGCTCGGCACCCAACCTTCCACAGAAGGCACACACATGCACACATTCACGCCTAGAGCCAATTTAGTGTCCAATCCACCTACAGCATGTCTTTGGGATGTGGGAGGAAAACAGAGCACCCGGAGGAAACCACGCAACCAGAGGGAGGACATGCAGACTCCACACAGAAGGCACGCCAGCCAAGGATCGAACCAGAGAACATCTTGCTGTGTGGCAACAACGCTAACCGCTGCACCACCGTGGCTGCCCCATTTACTGGAGCTGACACTAACGAGCCACAAATGCCAGTTATAATTTAACAAAGTGCATATGCTTCTTCACAACCAATGAACTCCATGCTTATTTTACATGTTTTCTACTGAAGGTTACAGGAAGCAATGTGTACAATTTAACCAAACATTTATGGATCACTTGTTGCAGTTTTCACACACTGCCTGTTTTGTGATGCGATGTTTTCAGTTTGATTTTTTTTTTTTTAACCTTGACTACAGTTGTTAGACCTTGAACACAGCTTTTGTATTTCTCGTCTGACTCCTCTACAAAGAATATGGTATAGCTACAACAACATCTGTCAGTAAAAGCATGAAGGCTGGAGAATCTCTAATACTGACACAATCTTTCTACAGTAATGCATGCTATACTGTCCTGTACTTGTACAATCAGCAAAGAACCAAGCATTTCTTGCACTTTGCTCACTGACTTGCAAATAGTTCTGCATGTTTTGTGCTAAATGTTGCAATGGAGAGCTCTAATTAAAACATTTGGTTTGTGGGCAAATGTGCCCTTGCATACATTTCGATGGAAAATGTTTTTTAAATGGAAAGTCTAAGTTTGTGTGTTTTGTCGCACTGTATTATACATCATCCAGCTGATGTTCAATTCTGTAGGTAATAATTTAAGTACTCTTACTCCTGTTATTACATGTTACTGCAAGTAAATGTCTGCCAGAATAAAAATACAGATCATACTAACTCTTATTAGTCAGGCAGGAGGATTTGACATAATAGGTAACCTGAAAGCTGAAATGCGGAGGAGGATTGGACTGTTTGGACATATGGGTAACCTTCAGGCTGAAATGCACTAATCTAAACTAACAATTATAGTAATGAAGACTTGGCATGGAAAAAAAAAAAAACATTCATTAAATGCTAATGGAATTTTGATTTATCAACTATGATTAAATCTCTTCCATGTACTCAAAACAGAGAATCCAAATGTCACACAATAATCTAAACAGTTCTTTTTTGCAGGAGGGTTTGCATGTTCAAAAATGGGGCAAGCCCCCTACACCCCTTTCCTTGTGTGTGTGCAATATACTGATTGCAAGATTGCGTAAACTTTGAGAAAAAGTGGAAAACTTTATTCCTGTTCTCCAAGCCCTATGCATCAAAATTAAACAATGGGCAACATAGCCAGTTCCTGTATACAGAAGTGTCAACATAAGAAACCCAGTGATTTTTTCTGCAGCTGTGCTCCAAGATTCACTTTAACAGTATGCAAAATACTTAGGTTGGCTACTTTTTATCATCCAGCCAAACTGTTGTCACATCAGGTAAGCGGGGACATTGACTAAAAGTTTTTTGTATGAGGAGGATAGTGACAGGTTAAGATCAATCCACTAGAGCTCAAATAGTGTAAGGTGGTGTAGGAGTTTAAAGTAAAACCCTCTATCCACCTGTGGAAATCCTAGATATATGCCACAGTTATTACATCTCTGCCAGTCCGCTCTCGTTCACTTGCGTATGTTCTTTTTTTGCCAGAGGCGTGTATAATGAGACAACAACTGTATCTTGCATTTCAAAAGGAGTGGAGGGGGGCTAAATGTTTTGAGAGGTGGCAAGATGGTCATCAAAAGTTGTCCCCAAGGATTTGCTTTTTGCATCTTCTCAGGACTGTGTCTGATGGGATCCTTTGTTCCTTGATAGCAGTTTAAGCCTAGCCAATTCCCCTCAAAGCTGTGAATCTGCATCTGTGAAGTAAACACCTTAACCATTAAGCCAAACCCCACCCCTCTAAATGCTAGGTTGTCAGTCTGCAGACTATTGCCTGGCTTGCCAATAACCAGATGGTGACCAAACTCACCTTGTGTCTACAAGGTAAACACTTTAACCAATATGCCACTCCATTGTGGGTGGTGGGGATTGGGGCAGGTTTTTTAGCCCTGGGTGGCAGCCTTCTCTCTCCTCTTCAGCATCTAATCTGAGCCTGCTACTGATATCCTCTGAGGGTAAAGCATTCTTCCACGTGATGAATTTCCTTTGGCTTTATTGGTGCCAAGTACTTTGACCACACAGCTGGCTCAGATTATGCTGGATAATACGTAGTGCTAAATAAACTGTTATCAGATCTTTGTGTTCAGCAAGAGCTGCTGGGCTTCCCACTGGATGGCTGAACCAGAAAAGGCTTCTTACCAACATCATCTGTGTCCAGCTCCTACAGATTCTTGAGCTGCTGCATGAACTCTGTTAACCTGCAGTGTAATAAGGGCTTTATCACCCTCTGCTGTGGAGCTGGCTTATGGTGTCTCCAAGGGTATTGAGGAGACCAGCCAAAGTCATAGCCACCTAGAATAGCTGTATAGTAAGTAGCTAATGCTAGAGGTGGCCATAGAAGATTGCAGAGGGGTAACATGTCCTGACCTGCAAGTCTGGACTGAGAATAGACCCACAGACCAGTTAGTGTATCATTTGTAGGCAAAGTCATGGAAAAAGTTTGGTGATATTGTAGAACAGTACCTCCATGGGTGCACAGTAGCAAGTCCCACCTAAACCCCGCCCAATATCCATGATGTGTTTGAAGAACAAATAAATATTCATGTTGATGTCTTCACCAGCCACATGAATATTCATCGGGTATTTGACATGTTAGCTCAAGGGGGCACTACAATTACCTAATGCTAAATGAAACAGCTCTATAACTCCAAGTAATATTTTTTTTTTGTTTTTGCAGGGGGGCAAGCCCCCATGTACCCCCCACACCCCCTGAAAATTAAATATACCAACACCAAGATTGCACTACATTGAGGAAAAGGGTAAATTTTCTGTTCTGTGCTGTACTGCGACCGATGTATACTTGATGTCACTCAAATTTGCATGTCAGTCAATGATACATCATTGCATATGACATCACAGACATTTGGCATGTCAGTCACACAAGGCACACCCACTTCTGCACAGACCAATCTGGGAGGTTCTGTGCTACAACAATGCGAAAAGTTTTCAGAGAAAGATTGATTTGAGCTTAGGCTCTGTGATCTAGAACTGCATATTTATGGGCAAACAATTGCCAATCCATCCTCCTGTACCTGTATGAAAAGGTAACGGCTAAAGTAGATGGAATCCATCCTCATATGATGTAATCTTCTTGGACTTCATTATCTTTTAAACAATCCCACATTTACAATTAGCTGTGAAACTGAAAGGTACTGCAGTGGGCAGGCAAATGATAAAGTAGGTTCACAAGCTGAAAGGAAAAGAAACAGACTGGTGGTCAGGAGGAGGAGTTGGTAGAGAAAGAGTGATAAGTGCTTAGTACTGTGGTCAGCCCTAAGTCCTCTGCTGTTCAAAGTATTTGCGACAAACTTTCCTAAAGGACTGGAAAATGGCCATTTTGCCTATAAAACTAAGATGAGACCAATTGTAGGGCCAGCTGTACAACCTGGAGTTAGCTCGGTGATAATAGATTGATCAGATGAAGTTCATAGGTTCATAGGATGATACTAGGCTATTAGCCCAGAGTCTCTTATAAGCTTAGCCAAGAATTTTGCCCATTTTCCCACAAAGTCAGCACCTGTTTCCCTATCCAGCAGGGACACAGGTGGGGTACCACTGGTGTTTTTTCTGTTTCCCATCCAGTCGTCCAGGTTTCTCTTAGAGGGCTAGAGAGGTACTCTGCTTCACATGGAGAGGGAGTCTATTCCACAGATGGGGGAGGCTTTGGGACACAAATATATCCTGCCAACAAGTTTTATTAATGTCACAGACCAGGATGAGGCCTTATGTGTGAGTTTCGCAAGTGGAGTTTGACTTACAGAAATGCAGCAACTCCATTAAGGCTGGGTCTGAGGTGGCCTTTGGCCTTATAGGTTCATAGGTAGGTACTAGGCTATTGGCCCTAGGGCCTATATAAGCCTAGCCAAAGGTACCCTGGCTTTTGCCACCCAAGAAAATTATTTTCCTGTGCCACTGTCGAGCAGAGCCACAGAAGTGATCCCCGGGGTGAATTTCCTATCTCCCATCCAATCATCAAGATTTTTCTTTGGAGGATTTTGAGGGATCTCGGCTTCTTACTGAGGCTGACCAGGGAGTTTCTCCAATCATGGGATTTTACTCTCTTTTGCAACAGTTTCTTTCTTCTGTTGTAGAGTTTGTTTATAGCAGGGGGCCACCAGATTGGCTTCCTTTTTTTGGAGGATAGCATCTTGGTTCTGTTAGGGATTGCACAATCCATGAACTCATGTAAGTGCTTATAAAGTGCATTTGTGTAGGATTCAGCAGTCATACCTCTACTGTCCGTCAGCATGGGTGTCGTGAAGTTTGCCACTTCTATCTTAAGAAGCGTGACGTTGGCTTTGGAGAAATTTTTTACTGTGGCTTCCCTAATGGGGGGTGGGGGAGGGATGTGATTAACTTGTGGTCGTATCTGACCAACGAGGAATTGACCTCTGATGTGGAGCACCGGTTGCCCATGTTGGTAATAACCAGGTCTAGGATATTGCTGCCCCTGGTGGGGGTGTGGATAAGTTGATCCATGGCATTGGAATTTATGAATTCCAGAAAATGTTGAGCACAAGAGTTGGTACATGAGTAGTTTTCCCAGTTAATGGTAGGGTAGTTGAAATTGCCCATTATTAGGGTGTTAGGTTGTACCCTAATATTTTTCCAGTGTATTAAGAAATGAGGAGTGGGAATCCTGGGGCATGGTGGGGGATCTGCAGCAAGCTACAGTTTGGATTGCGGTCTTGCCCAGAGTTAGTTGCACTTGGATGCCTTGTATGCCAGACACCGGTCACCTCTGAGCAGTCTGTACGAGACTAACGAGACCGAGTACAGGGACAGGGCTTTTAGCCTATCTATATAGGATAGGTGTTGGAGACCCTGGATTTTCCTGGTCAGGAGCCTCTGTGTTCTCTCCAGCTGCTGCATGTGCTTGGCAAGGTATATGCCGAAGGGGGCATTGTACTCTATAATGGGTCTGATGAGGGAGGAATAATGGATGTTATGACCTCCTTGTTCCTGGATGAAATATCCTTACTTATGAGGTGGGTCATGCAGAAAGCCTTCCATACAACAGAGGCAACATGGTGGTCAAAAGTCAGGTTGCTGTCAGTTGGTGCCCAAGTCTCTCAGAACTGATTGCATGCTTATTACATTAATGTGATACTTAGTGGGGAAGCCATTTTCCCCAAAGGGGGTAATGATGCATTTCTTGGCATTCAGTTTGAGGTCATGCTTCTGGCACCAGTCATTAGTTTGGGTAAGGCCCTCTTGGAGGATGTTCACATCACTTGGGCAGTTTAAGACAGTGCCCAGCTTGCAGTCATCTGCAAACAGCCACAGACCACTGGTTTTGGCTTCCACCTCAGAAAAGTATTTCCCAAATAGTAGAGGCCCCAAGACCAATCCTTGGGCTACACCGCTAGTTACGGGTCTACTACTAGAGGTGGCTTCCCATATTTTGACTGAGTGGGTTCCATCAGTGAGCCAGTTAGCTACCCTTCTGGTAACATACAGGTTGATGCCTAGTTGGGAGAGTTTCTCTATTACGCCCAAGTGGGGAATAGTGTTGAAGGCTTTGGCTAGGTCAGGGTAGATGGTGTGCACCATCTTCCCCTCGTCCATGCTTGGGTGATTGTTTCAAGAAGGTCAACCAAGTTTAACAGGCATGATCACCCTTTGACAAAACCGAACTGTGTGGGGTCAAGTGTTTGTAGGTTGCCAATGTCCTTGTTTATAAGGTTCCATGATAATGCATTTCATGGCCTTGCAGATCAGGCTAGTTAAGCTGATTGGCCTATAATTGCCTGGGTTAGTGTGCACTCCACCTTTGTGTAGAGGGATGATAGTGGCTGTCCTCCATTCAGCTGGGATGAAGCCAGTGCTCAGGCTTTGGTTGAATAGGGTGCCTAATGGAGCCGAGAGCTCTTCCCCAAGTTCATGTAGGATACAGCCAGGGATGTTGTTGGGTGTCATGGAGACTGTATTTTTTGCCTTTGAAAGGGCATTAAAGGACCTGCTCCCTGGTGATGAGGGGAGGCGGGCAGGTGCTGAGGCTGTCCTGGTTTACTGATGGGAGGGACAAGGGGGTGAAGTTTTCACTGAACCTGTCTGCCATCAGGTTGGCTATATCTACGGCATTTGTGTATGTGGTGTTATTGACCACCAGTTCAGAGCAGATTTGGGTGTTACCTTTGAGATTGCGGACGTTTGTGAAGAAGGCCTTGTGATTGTCCTTAGTGGATGTGGTCAATTTGGACTCTGTTAGCCGTAGATGATTTCTCCGGTGACCTTATTTGCTTGTTTCAGACAAAGGAGAGATTGCTTCCAACTTTGCACCTGCTCCTTCTTGGTCCTGGACAGCAATCTATTCTTTTATTAGAGTTTTATTGCTGCTGTCCACCAGACATGTTTACTCTTCCTTGAAGATGATTTGGTCCTGTCAGATATTGCTGAGGCCTTGCAGCTATGTAGGTGCTCATATAGTTTTTTGGTGTAGGCTTGGGCATTAGTGCTTGTTCCAACTGAAGGGACGGTGGCTGTGAAGTTGCTTATACTGGCTCTCAGGAGATTGTAGTCAGCTTTGCAAAGGTTTAGTTTGACCCTGATTGGGGGGGTCAGGGGACATGGTGACCTTGAAAGTTATCACTTTATGGTCAGATCTTATCAAGGAGGATGACACTGTAGGGGTGCTATAGTGGCTACTCATGTTGGTTAGGACCAGGTCCAGGATATTTTCACCTCTCTTAGGGGTGGCAACCAGCTAATCCAATGCATTGACAAAGTCAAGGAATCTCTGGGCGTTCATGTTTGGGCTAGAATAGGTCTTCCATTCTGTGGTTGGGTAGTTAGTCACCCAGGATCAGGGTAGAAGGTTGAATCTTGATGGATTCATGTAAAGTCCAGAAAGGTGGTGTGTGGGCATCCCGAGTCATGTTTTGGGGTCTGTAGCTAGCTATGATTTGAATAGGTGTTTTGTCAACAGTTAATTGAACTTGGAGTGTCTCTTGTGCGTCATATCATTTCAGCAGCCTGGAGGTGTGTACATCTTTCATAAATATTGAAACTCCACCTCCTTTGGCTTTGTACCCCCTGTTTGGGGTCTAAAAGTATGGTAGGATGAGTAACCTGGTAAGGCTGGGGTGCTCTCCACAGCTTTGAGCTGGGTTTCAGTGACTACACAAATGTCCGCATCCTCCAGGTCAAGGAATGCTTGCAGTGAGTGCAGTTTCATGTTAAGACTTCTAGCGTTTAGCAGCATGACCTTTAAATTTCTTTTAAAATACTTTTTCTTGTTTGTAATTTTGTGCTCATGACTTTGCCTAAAAAAGGGACTATGGGGTGGCAAGAGCCTTTGCCACAAGCCTGAAGACCAGGGGAGACCAACTCTGACAAAACATTGTGGTCTGTCCCTCATGTCCTCCCAAGCTGTCTGGTACTGGATCCACTTGGAATGACACCAGAAACGAAGTCATTTGTTAAAGTCAATCATTTTCTGTTTGTATTGAGGCATCATCCTGTGTTATGGTAGGATGCTGCTTAAGGCTAGGGACATACCTGCCTGGGACATGCATTCTACAAGCTTAATCATGTCCCTCTTCATATAGTTCAAAGAGGTATGTCTCAAGTCATTCAGACCAACATGGACTATGACACGGTCATAACAGTGCTTGTGGTTAAGAGACTTGAGTGCGTGCCAAATATCTTTAGCTGGATTTAGCTGATGTCTGTGTGGCCTGCTTGCAGATTCTAGCACCTGACAAGCAACTTACTGTGACTTTCTCCTTGTCTGTCTTGGTGAGTGGCACATCTGTGCGTCTCACAATAGTCTCTCCTATGACTAGTATGTTGGGTTTGTGGCTGGGCCTTAGAGGGAGTATGTACTATGTGTGATGCTTGGAGCTGTGGGTTGTGATGTGCATGTGTGTTTTTTCTTCAAGCTGTGAGCTGTGCGTTGTGATGTGCATGTGTGTATTTTTGCTTCAGAAGTCTGCCTTGTATGTTTTTGTTGAGAACCTCCGAATATGTAGAAGTGTGTTGTACAGGTGTGGGTGGTGTCAGAGGTGTGATGTTCGTAGTGTTTGCGCAGACAACCTTCTCAGTGCCAGATGTACTGGCTTGTGACAGAGACAGCATGGATTCTAGGTTTTTAATGTAATTGTAGCTCACATATTGTGTTCCTGGATGGTAGTAGTAGAGGGTTGTCTGTGTACTTAAGGCAGTTGCTACACTGTCGCAGGATGCCCATATCAGCCAGACTAGCAGGAGAAATCATAGGAAGTTGTCCGTCCATGGTTGTCAGAATCTGTGGAAAAGAGGTCAGGGATAGTAGAGTGGGTACTAACTGTGGAGAGTACCTATAGGTGTGAGTAGGGCTGGATAAAATTAATACAGTAGCTGCAAGCGAGGGCCTCACAAATGGTTAAAATATTGCAGCCAAAGTACGCTATGCAGAAACAAGCAGAAACCTACACAGACACAGGGTTTAAATACCAGAAAAACTAAAGTAAAATAGCAATGGTGGAATTGACTAATCAACCCTTGTTCCTGAGCTCTTAGCTCAACACCCTATGCTAGCCCAGTTCCAACCAGTTCACTTACTCTCCCACTAAGTGCAGGCAGACCCTGGTCAACACAAGATGGCATAGCAGGAAACACAGGAATCACACAAACGGATCTGGATATAGCAAAACCTGTAACCAGACTATGCTAAAGATATTTAAACTCAGTTTAGGGTGATTTAACACATGAGAACAGATAAACACTTAAATATAACAGTAGCAAACAAGCAAGCTGTTTTAAACAAATTAACCAATAAAAAACTCAAAACTGAGCCCTGTTCCAACAACCTTCAATTAGAGGAGCTCTAACTGTACACTCCTGCCACTAGGGTGCAGGGGAACCCTCCCCAAAAAAAGATGGCCTGGATTAGTGCTCAAGTTATACAAACAGAGCTAGGTTCAGCAGGTCTGAATCTAGTCTATGCTACAGCAAACAAGGCACACCAATTTCAGAAAAAAACAGATCAAATAAGCAGGCACAGTGAGCCTTCAACCAGCAATTCCCAGCTCAGAAAGGAAGAATCTGTCCTCTTCTCCCACAATAGTGTAGACCACAAACCTTCTTAATGTAAAATAACTGGCCTTGACGCCCAAGTGCTTAAAGCAGAACTAAGACACTTTTAGAATAACAGACACACTAAGCCTTCAACCAGCAATTCCCAACTTGGAAGGATGTAAGCTACCTCTCCTGCCACAAAAGTGTAGACCACAAATGTTCCTAATGTAAAACTGGCCTGAAGCCCAAGAGCTTAAACCAAAAGGCTTAGAATAAAAGTTACAATTTAATCAGGCTACTAACAAGCGGTAATAAGGAAGAAACACACAAGTAAAAGCAGATGAATAAAGTGCATTTTTATTTATTTATGTAGTTATTTATTTTAGTTTAACTGAGAAGAGTAAACAAGATAATTCAAGTGTGAGAAAGTGCATCGGCCTTCCCAAATGATCTCTCAACTCAGAATGAGCTGATGAGATAGGACTGGGAGGAGTGCCCAAAATGAGATTTATAGTAGGGGCGGGCAACTCAAAAGCCACCAAATTTAAGAAAATAATGAGAACTGGGTGGGTGGGAGAGGAAATAATGCAGCCAGAGATGAGCGACATTCAGAGTAGGCAGACCACACAACCACTTCAGCTAAAGCCATATATTTCTAAGTAAAAGAGCAATGCTGTTTATTGGCTTCCCCCACTAATTAACTGATACTATTCAGGGTTTATAAAGGAATTCTTTGGTAACTTTAACATGACCCTAGCCAAGAACTCTTAATACTCCAACAGAACAGAAAACGTAAAACAAAACAAATTTAATACTAGAATAATATGCAAAATAGAAGTGATCAAACCTTAAATGAAGAGCTTCAAATGAAAATTAAATGCAACCAGAGATGAGCGATATTCAGAGCAAGCAGGCCACACAAAGACATCAGCTAAATCCAGATATTTCTAAACAAAAGAGCAACGCTGCTTCTCTCCCTGAATTGGCTTCAGAGCAAATAAGATAAGTCACCTTGATAATGGCAAATGCGGGCCTGCTTGATCCATTTAGATGTAATGACCCTGGTCTACACTCTATAGCAGGAAAAGGGGTCTTGAGAGAGGTTAGCCTATGGCATACATTTGTGAGAATTCTATTGCCAAAGTAAACATGATGCTCTCATGCATACATAAGGGGAATAGGCACACAGAATGAGCTAGTTTGTACTGTTGTGTAAAGCATTGATAGGACATTAATCAGTAACTGTTTTATCAAGCCATCCATTTTCTGTGTCCACTTTACAGCTGTTGGGTGGCGGATATAGCCTATTTTTCCAAGCAGTGGTTCTAAGGCAGGCACTAGCTTCATATAGAGTACCAATCTACTGCTGAGCATAAATTCTCAAGACTACTACAGTTGCACCTTTGGCAAAATAAACACTATGAATCTACGTATCAGCATGTTTTTAGAAGAAAATGGAGGCAGGTAAAGATATAGCAAAGACCACATGAGCACAGAGAGAACGTGCAAACTCCTCAGTATAAAAGGTGTCCCATCTAAGAATTGAACTAGCGAGGTGGGTGCTGTGAGGCAGCAATACTAAGCACTGTACACTATGCCACCTGTGACTGTTTTACAGTTCCTGCAATTACCATACCACCTCTCAGTTTATTTGTTTGATACAATTCCTTTATTGCATGCATACAGTGAAAAAAAAACTAGGGTGACATGTATAACAAACTGGTATAGGTTCATTGCATGCTAATAATCTGGAAAAATTAATGTTTTTTTTTAGAAGTTAGAATGCATTATTATTTTAAATGTTTGGGTACAGGTTTACACTTAAGCAGTATATAGATGTGTTCTTAACTGGTTCATTTAACAATCATGTATTTTTATTTTTTTGTGGTTTAGTGCCTGTATCTGCAATATTTAGTGTGTTTTAAATGTTCTCCTTATCTTTGACATATGCCTTAGTGTTCCCACCAAAGCAGGTGGTAGTTGCATTGTAGGCATGTTCAAAGTTATAATGCCCATTTTTGTTTTAGCTGAATGGCACAGTTGTTATAGATCTATGGTGGTTCAACAATCTGAAGTTGTGTTGGTTCCATTCTTTGGCCTATGTTAAGAAGGGTTGAAATATGCTTTAATTTTGAAGAAAATGATTGAGTAAGACACCATTCATTTTAATAGCTTTTGACATCTGCTGTTTCCATTGTCTTTAATTCGAGTAGTCTTTTTTGTGTAGACCATAGTCTGCTGTACTATGCAACATGTTTGTCTTTTGGGGGGGGGGGGGGTATGGTTCTAAAACATGAGTGAACAGGTCTTAGTCTCACACTCCTATCCCTTCTGTAACTTGCTTGTGTGTTCTAAAGTTCTAATATCTATTATCTGGTGTAGAACGTGGATAGGTACCATACCTCTCAACCGTACCAAATTCCTTGGTATTTACCATTTTTGAGGGCAAAATAATGGAGTGCCACAATTTTGTTTTTAATTTTTTATTAACCATTTTAAGTTATGGTTGACGTCACCATGCATTGCCAGCGTATCCCACAATGTCATCAACATGCAGGGGCATGCATGATGACATCAGCTTTGTGAGGCAGTGCCAGACTCTGAGACTGTAGCGGGAGATTCAAACTGTGGGTGGTGACTTAGATAACCGCACAGCATGGTGTGGGTGATCGGAGCACCAAGGGGACTCTACTGCTGTGGGAATGAGAGTAGCAGTCAGGAGAAAAGCTGGCGCTGGAATCAACCCACTTATGTTGACAAGCTGCTGCTGCCCAGCTTTCCTATTTGGTATTCTGATGTGCTTACAATGAGAAAGATGTGAGGCTGGAGAGAAACTGGTTTTGACCACTGACGTCCTGTCCATTTGCAGTGGGGGAAGAGCCATTTATTGTTAGTACTATGAGGATGGTTATAATGAGAAATATTTTTACCCGTCTGCACCCCACCACCAGCAGCATGCAGTAAGGTTGTGATTATTATAGTAAAGTATTTCTTCATTTGTTTTTCTTCTGTTTCCTTACTTGTGGTTCATTTAAAGGTGTTTGTCAGTTGTTATTGCTTAATTGTGGATACTTTGCACGCTTTGCTTTTTCTGCTTATTATAAGTTATTAGAGCAAATAACAGTAAAGCCGTGGGTGATTCTGTAGTATTGCCTGACTGTGTACACTGCTTATTGGAGGTTGGACAGTGTGCATGTTTACAGGAATACTAGTTATCTGTAATGCTTTAATTTAGTTCTGCTGTTATTGTTGTGGCATGTATAGTTGTGCAATGGGTAATGTACTAAAAACATTTAGTTGCCCACTAATGTGGTAGTGTAAAAGATAGATGTGCCTTTAGCCGATGTAATAGTGTCAGCATGGAGGGGATGTTGGCACTGTTCTTTAACTTCCAAGCATTGCCACCTGGCTCTACATTTTAAGAAGGGAGCCCGCACCCCATATTGCACTGTCCAGTTTTGGAACTAAGTACTGTTATAACTCCTCCTGGGGTGGAGTCTGTCCATTGTAACTTTCAGACTTTACTGTTTCACTGCTATGAGCTGTCCAAGTTTCGTGACTCTTGTCAGCTTCAAGCAAGGCTAGTTTTTGAAAGTAAAGTGTTTCTAGTAGAAGGTGCTAATCAATGTGAGAATCAGTTTTGCATCTGCAGATTACACCTTCCCCCTTGTTTTGCGGTTTTGTTATGGGATAGATGTGCAATGGTTGGTTAGCTTCTGCTGCTTCCCATGTAAATTGTTACATTCTTTATGTACTTAGCAATATAATTTTCCACATGTGACATGCTGGTTTGTTGCTCTTGGTTGTGCAGTTTTTACAGCCATGTTCTTTTCTGCAGCTCTACCTTCTGTGCAGATGGCCACCATGCAGATGCAGTGTAACAGGTTATCATTGTAAAGGGCGCTGTTGTCATACCTTTTGATATTGTGGTGCACTGGATAATTCACACATGGGTATTTTATTATTGGTGAAATGATATTGCTTGTAATGTGAATTAACAGTACAGTTACTAGTTATTCTGGTATTGCTCAGTATTCATAAATTGTGCTGGAATCATACTTCTCAGTCTCTCAGAGCAAGAAATCTGGACAAAGCCAAAAATAATGGTGGACAAAGGCCCAAAAATAGGGACAGATTTTAAATATTGCTTCTGTAAACTCAGATAGTGGCTAGAATAACAGGTTTTGCATTATTATGTATTTTCTGATTGATATGAAGTCTGATATTCAAATGTGTGCCATTATTATTTGGTGATTTTAGTCTTCATGTTTTTATTCCACAATTCCGTTGGAGAGGCGGGGATACATGATTATGTATATGAATTTTATGTTAATGAGTGTCCCAGTTTCTGGCCTGTTGTACCTACTTTTCATGGACTTTTGTCCAGATTTTTGATGTTTCCCAGTTGAAAGCTATGCCAGGTACTTTTCTGCTCTATTCAACCGTTTTAAGGCTTTAAGTCCTTGGTCCAACAGCTCAGGCAAAATAATTTCTGGAATGTGCTTCACAGCTTCATTATGAGATCTCTCTCTGGGAAAGAATTGCTAATCTTAGACTAATATGATGGATTTCTCCGCTGGAAATAACGCTCTTTTGCATGTTTTTCTGTTATGGGAAGCTCATTTGTCTTCGAATGAGCTCCATTTCAGACTAGCTGTTAAGTGTAATGAGTGCCATATAATATGGTTATATTAAACATTACTGTAATAGTTGTAAGATTTACCATAGCACATGTAAAGTGAGTGAGCAGGAAATAGTCTTACAGACATGTTTCAACATTACTAGCTAAATTTGAAGATGTTCGTGTTTCACTGTTGCAGTCATTACTCTTGGGTTATCCTGCTGGGAGGCTACCCTCAGTCGGCCAGAATTCCAAAGTCTAGGTCCGGCATCAGTTGCTGTCGCCTCTTCCCTGACGTCAGTGTGCCAGGGGTATAAAAGATGTAGCTGATGCCATTTTCTTCAGTCTTTCTTGCTGCGTGGTGCCCAAAGCAAAAGCAGTTCGCAAGTGCCGGTCGGCCGACTCCTGAGATTTTCGAATCCGAATTTCAGAACCGAAGTCTTCATTAAAGCTAAGTACCCCATTGGGGAAACTTTTTTCTTGCTCCAGACCGATGTCAGAAAAAGTTAACAATTGTATTTCTTGTGGGAAGCAAATACCTCATAAGGATTTTCACTCTTACTGTATTCCTTGCCTAGGCCCTGATCACAACGTTGCTGGCTGTCAGTTTTGTGCTAGATTTAACCAACGCACTATCAAGCGTCAGCTCGATTTTGCATTTCATTACTTTGGCCGAAGATTTAATTATATAATGCCATCGGACCAGCCGACAACCGGAGTTTACAAAAAACGCAAGGACAAGGAAAAGGATAGGCACACCTTGTTTGCTGTAGCATAGACTAGATCCAGGCCTGCTGAATCTAGCTTTATTTGTATGCTTGTTGTTTGTTTATTTCCCTGAAATGCTAATTCCACCTAAAACGTGGCCTTTTAGCACTTCTGTGGATCCCTAGTGATATCTGCATTGCTTACTGTACTTATTTCCTTGTTTCACTTGAAAGAAAGTTACTGTTTGTCGTTTTTGCATTTAAGTTACCTGTAACACATTGCATTTAAGTTACCTGGCACTTGCTCACTAAAGCAATTATATAAGTCAGCTCTAAAAATTAAAAGCACTACACCCTCACCAACTCCCCTTGAGTACCTTGTTCCCCATTGGCCCTTTTTTCAATTATAAAGGAATTCCCAATACTATTCTAGCATGTCCAAAGGTCAGTTGTCAATCTCCTCTCCGGTCCAGCTGGTGAATCTGGGAATCTTGAGGCAATGTTACAACTGCCTCATGTACACAGACAACCCTCTCCTCCCAACAAATTCCAACACATGTGAGAGATGCAACCATATAGCCAAACTGGAGGCTAAGCTCTCTCAACTCAGTACTGGCGTAACCAGTCAGGAGGAGAAGGAAATCACACACTACAATTCCAGTCTCACATTACCACGACAACAAACCAAACACATAAACACACAAAAACATACTCGGAGGCTCTAAATAAAAATCTGCCTAAGCAGCAGAGACCTCCAAAGCAGACACCCAAGCAACCGCTACCCCAAAACAAAACACGTGCAACACATAGCTCACAAAGCCAGTGTGCAGAACAGTCACAGCCCTTAAGGCTAAACAACACACCTGATACACTTGTAATAGGTGACTCTATCGTCAGGCACACTGACGCCCCGCTCACCAGGCTGAACAAGGAGAAGGTCACGGTGAGCTGCCTGTCGGGCGCTAGGATCCGCCACATAACACAAGCACTCAGGTCACTCCAAGGCAAGTACAAATATGACTCAGTCATTGTCCATGCTGGTGTGAATGACCTGAGACGTACCTCCCTGGACTACATGAAAAGAGACATAGAGGAGCTCTCTGAGCATGTAGCCCAGGCCGGTATGACCCTGACCTTGAAGTAGCATCTTACCCTCACCAAGAATGATGCCACAATATGAAGACAAGATGATCAGTTTCAACAATTGGCTTAAGTGTTGGTGTCATTCAAAGGGGATCCAATGCCTGTCAGCCTGGGATGACATGCTCGACAAGCCACGATGCCGCTAGGGACGGCTTGCACCTGTCACCCTGGGCTTTCGGATATTGGCAAAGGCTCTTGCTACCCCAATAGTGCCTTTTTTAGGCAAGGCTCAAAAGACAAACCCACCTCCATAGATATCACAAGGGATAAGAAACTAAGAGTAATGCTACTCAATGCCAGAAGTCTAAACCTCAAGATGCATGCACTCGAAACTCTCCTTAGCATGGAGAACATCGATATCTGTGCAGTAACAGAAACCTGGTTCAAGGCTCCCGAGAGCACCCCAGCACTACCAGGTTATACCTCATACCATGCTTTTTGGCCCCAAAACTTGGACCGAATCACAAAAGGAGGGGGAGTATCAATATTCGTCAAAGATACCCACACCTCCAGGTTGGTGGCACAGCATGAAGCATCAGAGACTATCCATGTGCAACTAACTGTGGGTAAAACTGCCTTCCAGATTATAGCCTGCTACAGACCACCCTCCCAAACACAGGAACCCCACTTGGCCTTCCTGAGAATACTGGAAAATATGAAGGTCTCTCCAAACACCATTATATTGGGCGACTTCAACTACCCAAACATAGACTGGGAGCATTACTCTAGCTCCAACACCCTAGCTCAAAGGTTCCTAGAATTTATAAACTCAAATGCTGTAGAACAACTTGTTACCACTCCCACAAGAGGGGAAAACATACTGGACCTGATCATCACCAACATGGGGACACTATGCTCCAGACCAGAAGTGTATCCCTCACTGGTAAGATCAGACCATAAACTAATCTCACTGGATATTCACATCCCGACCCCACCCCCTGCCCAGAAAACCACAGTGAAAAACTTCTCTAAAGCAAATTTCACATGCCTCAAAACCGAGGCGAAATCCTTCAAAACCCCCGGGCCTGTGGAAAATACGGCCCAGACCGCAGAATCCTTTATAAACGCATTCTATGAATACCTTCAGGAATGCATGGATCATGCAATCCCAAATAAAACCAAGACCCAATCCTCCAAAGGCAGACGTCCTGTCTGGTGGACCCCAGCCATAAACAAACTATGCAATAGAAGGAGGAAGCTATTACATGATAGAGCAAAATCCCAAAAAGGGAAGGCATCTCTGATCAGTATTAGCAAAAAACTACGGGCACGCATAAAATCGTCTAAGGCCAGCTTCGCGAGAAAAATTGCACAGGACACGAAGGATAATCACAAGGCTTTCTTTAGTTATGTTAGGAACCTGGGTGGGAATTCCCAGATATGCTCAGAATTAGTCCAAAATGACAAAAAATACACCGAGCCCACAGACATTGCCAACATCCTAGCTGACAGGTTCAGTGCAAACTTCTCCCCCCTCTCCCCACCAAAAGGCAAATATCTATCCCAACAGAGTGCTGCCCCCCTGACATCTCAGATGCTCAGGTAAGAGCCGCCCTCTCCAAAGCAAAAAACACAGCATCAATGGGACCAGATGGTGTCCTGGGCTGCGTCCTACATGAACTCCAAAAAGAGCTAAACCCAAACATAAAACTACTGTTCAATCTTAGCCTTACTACAGGATATGTACCCAAAGAGTGGCGTACAGCAACCGTGGTCCCTCTCCACAAAGGTGGTGCCTCAACGGATCCTGGAAACTATCGCCCCATAAGCCTGACTAGCTTGGTCTGCAAAGCAATGAAAAGGATCATCATGGACCTCATAAATAAAGATATTGGGGACCTACAGACACTGGATCCTACCCAGTTTGGCTTTGTTAAGGGCAGATCCTGCCTCTTAAACCTGGTCGATTTCTTTGAAACAGTCACCAAGGCCATTGACGAGGGGAAGGTGGTCCACACAGCCTACCTGGACCTCGCAAAAGCCTTCGATACAATACCCCACTCTGGCATTATAGATAAGCTCACCAGCTTGAATATAAACCCCTATGTCACTGGATGGGTTGCAAACTGGCTCAAGGACAGAACCCACATGGTTAGAATTGCTGGAGCCATGTCAGACTCCAAACCAGTTACAAGTGGCGTCCCACAAGGCTCAGTCCTGGGACCTCTCTTGTTCGGTATATATTTCTCGGCGGTACAGGCCAACGCGGAAGGACTGTGGCTGACCAAGTTCGCAGATGACTGCAAACTGGGCACCATAATCAACTCTCCAGCCGACACAAGCATCCTCCAAAAGGGCCTCATAGAAACAGACAACTGGTGCCAGAGCCATGGCCTCAAGCTAAACGCCAAAAAGTGTATAGTCATCCCCTTTGGCAAAAACAAAGTGCCCACAAGTTACCACATAGGTGGTAATCCATTAAGTACAGAAGAAGTCATTAGGGACCTGGGGACCCAAGTTGATAGCAATCTCTCATTTGACAACCACATGGCCAAAGTGGTTAGAAAAACATTTTATATAGCCCACCTAATCATGAAGGGATTCATATCTAGATCAGGGGAGGTCATCGTGCCTCTTTACTCATCCCTCATCAGGCCCATAATTGAGTACAATGCCCCTTTTGGGATGTACCTTACCAGACACCTGCAGCAACTGGAAAGACCCCAAATGTACCTCACCAAGAGGATCAAAGGGCTCAAACAGATGCCATATGCTGCCCGGTTAAAGAAACTCCAGCTCTACTCAGTGGCATACCGCCTGCTCAGAGGCGATCTGTGCCTGACGTATAAAGCCATGTCCAACCCGAATTAATGGACATGCTGCACCTCAGAAAATCCAAATCCTATCGAGCTACACGCCGAGAGACTTGAACCTCAGCACTGAAATAAATAGGACATGCTGGAGGGACAGATTCATAACCCAGAGGCTCCCTTCACTCTGGAATAAAATCCCAGTCCAAGTTAGGCAGAGTCCCACATTGACTCTCTTCAAGAGGAATCTTGATGAGTGGATGGGAGATCGTAGGTTTACCCCGGCTATCACTTCTGTGTCACTGTTAGACAGAGGCACAGTATACTAACCTCAAAAAAAGGCATAGCAAAATTAATTTAAAATGGGTGGCGAAAGCCAAACACACTCTGGCTAGGCTTATAAATGCCCTAGGGCAGATAGCCTAGTATGAACCTATGAAAACCGACGACGAAGCCTCTGCTAGGCCAGTCGCCGGTTCACAGTGAGGCACTTTCGCAGCACCTGGCGCCCGCTACCTCAGAGCCACAGGCCGCTTCCAACTCCCACATGGAGCTGACTGGGCCTCTGGATACTCAAGGTATTGGACACTCGGAAATCATTCCCTCAGATGGGTCCGGAGCCGCTGAGCAGGCATCGGCTTCTGAGGGTGTCTTCAGACCAACACAACTATATATTAAGCCATCTTCAGCTTCAAAGGCAAAGACTAAAGCAGCACTAAAGACAAAGAAACAAGTAGAGCATTCTCCTACTCCGACTTCCATGCCTAAAAAACAGATGCTTAAAATGGCCGAAGACCTAATTACTTTGATCAGGGGCTCCCATCCCCCTCCTGATAAGAGGCTTAGGCAAGAGACAGAGTATGATTCTTCTGATCAGGTTTCTATTTCCTCTGATTCCTCTTCTGAACAGGATTACTCCATGCTTCCCTATGAGGATTCTGATGCTGAAGAATCCATTCCTTCAGCCTCTCCTCCTGAGGATTATTCTTTTTGGAAAACCCTGCATACCATGAGTGAGCATTTCCACTGGGAGAGCCAAGATTATTCTGAATCTAAGAAAAGGCTCAAAGACTTTCTGCTACTTCCTCAGCACAGACCCCTTGCTATTCCACGTGTTCTGGACATTGTAGATTATGTATTTTTAGAGTCCGGCCTGTCCCCTGACTCTCTACCCCCTGCACCTGCTAAGCCAGACAGATACTAGAGGGTCCTGGATTCTCATAAATTCCTATATAAAAACTCCGCTGCTGACCCAGAAACTATATCTCAGGGTCCCAAGGGGGTTAAAGCTTCCACTGCAAAAACCCTGTCCCCTCTGATAGGGATTCTAGGGCTGATGGGGGAAACAAAGTCTACACTTCTGCTACCCTGGCTGTAAGGGCTTTAAATTGTCAGTTTCATATGCTTAAATATCAGCAATATTTAATGTCACTGCTTAAATAGAAATTGTTGACAAATACTGAATGTTTAGAGAACAAGGAATTGTAGGATTTATTGCATGCAGCTGAACAAGTGGGAAAGCGTACTTTGCAATGTGGTTATGATTCACTGGAGGCCTCTTGCAGGGCCGCTGTTACAGGTTCTGTTATTAGAAGGCATGCTTGGTTAAAGGAACAGAATCTGCCTGACCATGTTAAAGCAAAATTATTCGATGCACCATTACAGCATGATACTTTGGTACTAAAGCAGAAGAGGTGTTGAAATAAATGGAGGATAAAGCATAATCCATGCAGACAGTCAAGGATTTCCTACAGGTACAGCCACCCAGGTTTAGCAGGAACTGGCCTTCCAAAAATTGGTCCTTTCCAGTGTCAGACCACAGAGGCAGATACAGGCGTCCCAGAGGTAGATCTCAGCCCCAAGGCTCATACAGGCCTAAACAATGGGGTGCTCCTACCTCCAAAAACGGAGAAGACAAATCACAACTGTACAGGAAACCGTCCCAATGATTTTCCTCTACCAGATCCAAGCACTTTTCTTTTGGCAGCCCCCTTAGGGGGAAAGCTAGCACTTTTTTTATCAAATTGGCAAATGGTTACCCAAGACAAATGGGTCCTGAACAGTGTCCCAAGGCTACAGGTTCCATTTTCACACTCTACCAAGGTCAAAAGGTATGCCAGACCTGCCACACAATCAATGGGCAGAGGCACAAAAACAAATTACAGCCCTCATGAACATGAGGGCCATTCAACGAGTACCACAACAAGAGCAGGGGCAAGGATTTTACTCCAGACTTTTCCTAGTACCCAGAAAGGACAAAACCTGGAGACAATACTGGACCTGTCTATACTAAATACCTTTCTGGAAGTTCCAAAATTCAAGATGTTGACTCTACAGCAGCTACTGCCCATGCTGGGCAAGAAGACTTTGCTCATAACTTTGGACCTAAAAGAGGCATACCTGCATGTCCCAATCAGACAATCTTGCAGAAGATACCTCAAGATTCATAGCTGGCTCAATGCATTACCAGTTCTTTGCACTGTCCTTTGGCTTACCTACTGCGCCCAGGGTCTTCACAAAATGCCTGGCACCAGTAATTGCATTTTGCAGACAAAAAGGAATTCAAATATATCCCTACTTGGACGACTGCCTAATTCAAGCAGAGAACAAATACAGTCTTCTAAAGCATCTGGCGTTTGTAAAAAGATTACTAATTGGCGGCTTAGGGTACACAGTAAACGAAAAGAAATCAAAACTAGTGCCCTCTCAAGAGATAATATTCCTGGGTGTAAGCTTAAATACAACTGCCCAGATGGCTTATCTCACGCCAGACAAACAAAAGCAACTGACTTCTTACTTCAAGAAATTGGCAACAAAAACCCACCTATCTGCAAGGAAAATCCTGCAGGCCTTGGGTTTCATGGCATCCTGCATTCTACTAATTCCATATGCCAGACTGCATATGAGGAAACTATAATGGTATCTAAAAAGTGTTTGGACTCAGCATTGCCACAGCCTGGAGACAGTAATTGCACTCATTCCCTTCCTGCAACAGGAGTTTCGATGGTGGGCAGAAGCCTGTCACCACAACAATGGTCTGCCATTCAGTTTACCCACAGCCGGACAGACACTGACAGTGGATGCATCAGATTATGCCTGGGGGGCCCATATGGCAGGAAAATGTATTCAGGGCACATGGCCTGCAAACCAGATGCATCTTCACATCAATCAAAATGAGATGCTAGCTGTTCAAAATGCCCTCACAGCTTTCAAGGACCTGCTTCATCCAGGACAGTTACTGATAAAAAGACAGACAACACTATGGTCATGTGGTACATAAACAAGCTGGGAGGTACACATTCCTACCTCCTCTGCAGACAAGCAATGACCTTATGGGACACAGCATTGGCTTTTCAAGTTCACCTGCAAGCACAATTCCTGCCAGGAAAAAGAAATACTCTGGCAGACGGACTAAGCAGAAACCTCATGGATTCCCACGAATGGAAACTGGATCCACAAGTCTTCAGCATGATAATAAGGAAATGGGGATGCCCAGACATAGATTTATTTGCCTCCCCTCACAACTGCCAATTGCAGAAATTTTGCAGAAGGACTTATCACAAGCAAGCATGGAAAGTGGACGCCCTATCCTTCAGCTGGAAAAATCTAACAGTATATGCTTTTCCCCCCACTGCCTGTCCTTCCCAGGGTACTCTTAAAGGTCAGACAAGAGAAGCCAAAAATGATACTGATTGCACCAGACTGGCCACGCCAACACTGGTACCCAATCCTAAAGAGCTTGTCTCACGGTCCAGCATAGATATTGCCTCAAACTTCTCACTTGCTGACCCAACAAAACAATCAGATCCTGCACAGCCAATTCAGGACCTTAAATCTGGCAGCATGGCAGATAATGTAGCCATTCAGAACACTCCTCTGTCAAAAGCTGTTATGGATGTTATCTTGGAGGCCAGGAGGCCCAGTACCAGAAAATCTTATGCAGAAAAATGGAAGAGATTCTGTGCTTGGAACCAGAAACAAGGCATTGACACGTATATTCCAAATATCCCTCGGATTTTACAATACCTAACTGAGATGCTAAACAAAGGCCTTTCTTTCTCATCTATTAAGATTCATGCCTCTGCCATTTCAGCCCATTACAATACGGAACCACCTATCTTTTCCCATCCTTTAATAAGGCAGTACCTCAGAGGGGCCAAAAACATTAGGCCTCCAAGGAGAGCACCAATTCCGGCCTGGACCTCAATTATGTTTGGAAAAACTCACACTGCCTCCTTTCGAGCCAGCATTAGCAACAGATATAAAATTTTTATCCTGGAAAACAGCTCTGCTCCTAGCAATAACCTCTGCAAGGCGAGTCTCGGAGTTGCAAGCACTCATGGCTGTGGAACCTTTCATCATTTTTCATCCAGACAGGGTTTCTCTGAGGACAAACCCTACATTTATGCCTAAGGTGGTGTCCAGTGTGGCCCTCAACCAAACCATTCACTTGCCTACCTTTTATCCAAATCCACAGAACAAGGGTGAGAAAATTCTGCATTCTTTGGACATACATAGGCAGTTACGCTTCTACTTGGACAGAACTAAAGCTTTCAGAAAGACTGAGCAACTTTTAGTGTCATATGCTGCAGGATCACAAGGAAAGGCCATCTCAAAACAGACTATTTCTAAATGGATAGGCCATTGCATCCGTTTCTGCTATTTTCAACATGGCAAATCAGTGCCTAAGGGCATTAGGCCTCATTCCACCAGAGCAGCAGCCACTTCAGCAGCCTTCCTCTGAGAAGTACCAACCAAAGATATCTTAGAGGCTGCAACTTGGAGTTCAGTGCACACCTTCACAAAGCACTACCACTTACCTCTTTACTCTAAGTCCAGAGCAGGCTTTGAAACTGCAGTTCTGCAGGGCCTCATAGCCTCTCCTAATCCCATTTAGCCCAGCCACCCATCCTCAGCTTTGGGATTCAACCCAAGAGTAATGACTGCAACAGTGAAACACGATGAACATAGTACAGTTGTGTACCTACTGTAAATGTAGATGTTCCAGTGTATTCACTGTTGCAGTCCAGGTTACCCAACCACCATTCCCCCTCTCTTTGCTGGGACTTAACTGCACTTCTCTATCCTATACAACCTATTTGGTGTATTTGCTTGTAGATGAAGGGAATGTTATTTTTGTGCATGCATTTTTATTGGCATATTTTTCAGCCTACCGTTTTGGGGGCACCTGACATCTGGGGCAAGAAAAACTGAAGAAAATGGCGTCTGCTGCATCTTTTATACCCCTGGCGCACTGACGTCAGGGAAGAGGCGACAGCCACCGACGCCGGACCTAGACTTTGGAATTCTGGCCGACTGAGGGTAGCCTGCCAGCAGGATAACCCAAGAGTAATGACTGCAATAGTGAATACACTCTAACATCTACATTTATGGTAGGTACACAACTGTACTTTTTCTGTGTCCATTGACCGCGAATAGGGTACTGTTTTCAAAGTCAGTGCCTCCTTTGTCACAACAGTGCAAAGAGCATTTAAAAATAATAAAACTGACCCATAAAGCAACCTTTTTACCTTAATTGAAAAGTAAAGATTGGTTGCATGTTTGTAGGGCATCAGACATTTGTTTGCAATATTACATGGCCCTGTATGTGGGAACAATTAAAATTCTGCTTCTCTGAACATGATTGATATTGTTACCATACTTCATGATAGCCTTTTTAACTTTAAAGTAAATGCCTCCAAAAATTATTTAAGTCTTTTTCATCAGGGCATCCAGTAACTTGTATGTTAAAATCCAACATCTGAATTTAGTTGTATGTATAAAAATGTGAATGATTTTTACAGCAGCTGAATTTATAGTTAAATTTGGTTTTAGTATTAATGTGTTGTCTACCAGGAATTTATACTTTTTATCATTAATGTTTTTTTGCCAAAAATGTAGACTCTTACTTTATTTTCTTTTATTCCAGAACTCTGATAATGGAATTTCATTAATTCAGAATTTACCAGGCCAACGCTTTCCAGCTACAGTACTCTGCGGCTTTGATCTTCAGAAACGTGTTACAGCAGACCACACTGTGCGAGCTGCACTTGTATTTAACAGGTAGTTGTAATCAAAGAAATTGTAAATATGGTAAAGTTGGATGGAAAAATCTTCAGACTGAGTCATAAGATTGTATATCCCTAAAACATGCCCAATTTATGGTGCACGTGACAAATATATTCACATATGCAGCATACATTTTTGGTACACTGCAGCTTTTGTTTGTTTTAAAGCTGATATTTGTACAGCAGGAGTAGCTGTTATTTTTCTTAGTTGCCAAAGGTGGTTGAGTGTTACCATAAACTCTTATCAAATTTAATTTTCACACGACTAGAGTTTCTGTTGGGTTAGTTTTAGGTTTTGCCTGTACATTACATGTCACTAGTGTTGCCAAGATGTGGTGGAGTGTTTAGTAATGTTTTTGTTTTGCATGCATGCTCTTCTAAGCACAGCTCATCTGCATAGATATGCATAGATGTATTTATTTATTGACATTTGATTACTGGGAAAGTCTAACTGGGTAAAAGTCCATTTTCAGCAGAAGCCCAGGGAGAAAACCTCCAAATTATTACAAAACATTTTAAGAACAATAATTTTACGATCTTCAAAATAAAACAAAAACATGTGGTTTAAATAATTATAACACATTAGACATAATATACAAACATTGGTTAAGAATTGTTACGTGGTATATGACAATCATTTAATATTTAGAGAAATTTTAAAGTTTGTAGAGAAATTAAAGGTAAGTTAATGTTGTGTAATACAAATAGGAATTGCAATATGAAGTGAAGGAAAACAGACATGTTATGTTTAGAGAGAAAATCGGATAAGAGAATTAGATTAGCAGTAAGGAAGCAAGTAAAAAAAGGGAGAGAGAGGAAGTATAATGAATAAAAAGGTACTTGTTCACATTTAGGGATATAGAGTATCTTGGTTTTGAGGAAGAACGGAGCCAGATTTTTTGACTAGGTCTTTCAGAGTGGTTTTCAAATGGGAGGGTGGGAATAGACCTGATGGACGCAGGTAAGGAGTTCTGGGCCTTAGCAATCTTGTACAAGTATAAACAATACCCAACAGATTTGCTAGGTTTATAGACAGCGGAGTTTTTGGTCACGAGATTACAATGATTGGCTGGGAACATAGTCATGTTGAATGTTTTTTAATGCTCGACAGGCAGATGGATAATTTTATAGGTGGTAAGAAGTTGTGTATATGTTAGTTGATTAACCAGTGTAGGCTTTTCAGTGCTATACAGTGGTGGGTTCTGAAAGGGGTATGTGCTGCAAATTTAGCAACTTTTTTAGCACTGTTCAGGTTCCAGTTTGTGAAGCCTGGAGGTTAGTAAGGATGGGAGCACCATAAAGAAGAGTGTCAAGTTGTATTTATCAAGAGAGAGAACTTTAAATTTAGTTGTTTAAAAATATTTGTCTTTTTTTGGATTGAGCATGAGTTGAGTTACGACGCCATGTTTCAGTGGCTGTTAAAGCTTCCTGAGCATATTTTTGGAGGTGTACCACTTTGATGTGCAAATAAGAGTGGAATCATCTGTGTATTGTATTAGGGTGGTCTGTTATGTGGCAGTATAAAGCGTGTTGGCGAAAATGTTAGTGGATAGGACCAAGTCTAGAGCCTTTGTGGTACACTGCTGATGACTGGGAGTTAAGGATAGAGCATAGTGTGCCATTTTACCGACTGATACCTATTGGGCAGGTAGCTTTTGAACCATAGCAGGGTGGGCTTGAGAGAGGCCTAGTGAGTACATTTGAAGCAGTTTGCCGTGACAAACTGTGTCAAAGGCTTTAGACAAGTCTCGAAGTAAGGAATAGACTAGTTTGCCATTATCTCTAGCTTTATTGACGGTAACTATATAGGTTAGAAGGGCAGTGCTAGTACTATGGGACGAAAAGAAGCCATGTTGTGTAGGGGATAGGAGTTCTTCTTGCAGGAGATAGTCTAGTAATTGTTTTTGAAAACGAAGAAAACAAACTAAACCAAACCACCGCCAACTCCGGGTAACCAGGATGTCAACACAGTTCACTATTAAAGTATTCAGCAATGAGGAGACATACACATTTGGTAAAAATAAAAAAGAAAATTTTATTAAGCTATAACCCAAAGTTTTCGTTGGCGCCTTGCACCAACGTCTTTAGATAAATTTACCCGGAGTTGGCGGTGGTTTGCTTTAGTTTATTTTGGTGAGGGGAGATATGATTGCTATAGGTCTAAAGTTATTCATGTCTGTTGAATTTCCTTCTTTGTGCAGAGGGATAATGTGTGACTTTTTTCAGCGAGAGGGAATGTGGGATTCCTGGATTGTCCTATTTATAAGAATTGATAAAAGGATAAGCAATGCTGTTGGCTGCATTTTTTAGGTACTCGCTTGTAAGGTCATCATCTGATAAGAGCACTCTTTAAGTTTAAGAGCAGTGTTGTATAGGATGTGGGCACAGTTGTGAAGTTGAAAGCGGTTGTGGTGATATGTGGCTGTTGAGCAGGGTTGGTATTAGACGTTGAGGAATCCTTGGTTAGAGATGCTATACTATCTATAAGAGTTTAATTGTTTTGCAGTTTTGAGTGGTGAGTTATTGGGGGGGGGGGGTTGAAATTTTGACCAAGGTGTAAGATTTCTTCAGTGGATGTCCAAAATGTTTAAGGTTGTGTTTAGTATCGTTTTCAAAGTTGTTATAGTATTATTTTTTGTATTCAGTTATTTGCTTTTTAGTATGATTGCGAAGCATTTTGAAGTTTTGAAGGTGTCGAGGTGTTTTATATTTTTGCCATTCTTTCCATGCTTTTCCTGTATCCTGCATTAGCATTCTACTATTTTTGGATAGCCAAATTGCACTATTTGTTTTTGGTCTCTTCCTTCTAGGAAGTGCAGAGCTGTTTAGGATATTTAGAAAAGTTTATTGAATTCAATTACAGCATCATCTAAAGGGAGGATAGGATCCAGTCAAATAGAGAATTTGATGTCTTGCTGTAATGTGTGTGGTTATTAAATTAGTTGTGTGAAACCATAAAAGTTAATGATAAATGTAGAGGAGTTGATGTCCAGCCAATTGAAATTCACATATAATAATATTTTTTCTTGTGGAAATGTTAAGGATATCCAATGTAGGATATCTTCCAGTATAGCTGTATTGTCACCAGAAGGGATATAAAGGACAATAATTCATATTTATTTATAATTGTTTATTTTGAGGAAAGCAATAAGAAGCTCTTCTGAACTGAATTTTGATATTGGTTTGCTGTAAGGGAAAATGTGGTAGGTATTGGGAAATATTGACTCAATACCACCACCCTTCCTGTTTTATACGGTCATTGTCGATAATATTATACCCAGGAGGTATCACTTCAGAGTTGTTTATGCTGGGTTTAAGCCAAGTTTCAGTTAAAGCAAGAACAAAAGGCTTATGCCGGGTAATCCAGGCATGTAGTTCAGCAGTTTTATTGCTTATACTTTTAACATTTATTGCAGAAAAAAATTGGATCACCAGGGTTGGGGATAGGCTGCTATTGGGTTACAGAAGTATGTGGAACAGAATTATCTTTGTGTTCATTGTGATAGGTAGAGCAGGGATTAGGGTGAATATCTCCTCATAGAAGGATTTTAGTATATTGGAGAATAATGCATACTTGTTTTTTGGAGAGGATTCTTGCACTTAATTTTGGTTTGGCTTGAGTTGAAGTGCAGTTAATTATCCTATATTTGGAGTAAAGGTGAGGGGCAATATTAAAATGTTTGGTGCAATGTGTGGAGAGTGTAAAGAGGAAGTATGGATAGTTAGTTGGGACAGAGTTGGATAGAGATTGCAATATATTATTGAGTCATGGTATGATGACAGATGGCACAGTAGGAGGAAAGAGTAGAGGGTAAGCTGAAGAGTAGCATAATTACAAGAATCTTTATTTTATAGCTGTCAGGTATTGGGGAAGAAGTAATGAAGGAAACAAGAAGTCGCAGGACAGTACAAGATTCAGTGATGGTGGATTCTGAAAAGTAGAAGAGGATAGGTAAGGACTATTTTCTATGAAAGAAGAGAGGTAGATTGTTTTAATATCTTTGGAATGCAAGGAATAGAGGGGTATTAAAGGCTAGAGTATAAAGATGTAGTCAAAATAAGAAAAAAATAAGGTTAATTTCAGAAAAGAAAAGGTTACAGTGTGAAATAGGTCTATTAGGCAGGGTGTGATTATAAATGGATATAGCGCAAAGCAGTATGGGAGGGAGAAGGATAGTTGGGAATGGTTCTAAAAAATTAAAAACAGATAAGGAAGTAGAAAACACAAAGCAGGAGTGTATGTTTAGAAGTAGTAAGTTAATTTGGGGAGGCTTTGGAATAAGTCACAACTGAAATGTGTATGCAGGAAGTATAATATTAGAGTAAGAGGAGGGATAGGAATTGTCAGTAGGGGAGTGAAGCGAAGCTGAGTGTATTAGACTTCCACTATCACGTCAATTTATAACTGTAAGCAATCACATTATAGCAAGAAGAAAGCATTTAACAATGTTGCAAGCAAAACAAGTCTTTTCCTGAGACTAAATACCTGGCATATGCAGTGTAGTGTATTAATCAAGCAAAAGCAGATAGTGGCCAACTTAGTAAGAGGCCTTACAATCACCGAGCAGGCATTTATTTAACTGATTAAAGTTAATAGCAAGGTTCTTCATATTAAATATGTTGTCATGAAACAATGACAAAAGTCTCAGTAAACATGTAGGTGTAAAACATTGTGACAGAGCTCCTGCAATATTGGGGTCAGATGTAGTGACCGCAGTCTCTTATATTTGAAGGAAGATAGTGACTGAGAGGGATGTAAAGCTTAAATCTTTAACTCCTATATCTAAACTTTCCAGTCATAGCTAGTCACGTTTTATACTTAAACATCAAGTTTATCTCGAGCACCTAACTGCTGATCATCTTGGCATGTTCATAGTCTTCCTCCTACCAGTATCTTGTCTACAGCTTGTTCCCCCAGGAATGACCATTTTGAACTATTTTTCTCTTTAATAAAGAGCAGTATCTCTGAAATGGTGATATTTGTATGGAAAGATGCTAAACAAATTCAACTGATATTTTCTTTGTGCTTTAAGGGTCGGGTCAAACAATCCTCTGTTTTGAATATTTGTGTTTACTTGACATTATCAGTGGACCTACCAACCACATCATCCTGCCAACTATTTGGCCACTGTGTCAAACTATAAAATTGACTACATTCATTATCTACAAGTACGCTGTCTGCTTGATTGTACCAACTAGGATGAAAGTGAAATGTGTATTAAAGTCAGTGTGAGCTTTGATGTGTATTTAGAAATTATTGGTGTGGGGGGGGGGTCTCATTTCAGAAGGTGTAGGACAAAAAGCTTTTACAAGTGGATTCGAGTTAGTGTGATGGTCTAAAAGCAGTACATTAATCAGTGATAAATTGAATGATCGATGAAACCTGGAGAAGTCAAACTGGAGCCAAACTGTCTTTTAATGTTTTGTTATTTTTTACCATAAAATTGAAATGAACGAAAACATCATTGAAAAATTTTCTCTCTAATAGTACAATGTGTGTATTTGATAACATTTATGTTTATACCCACAACAACAATGAGATTGCCCATATGCTACAAAGCAAATGGTCAAACCAGCATCCACCTCCCACTTCTGCCTTCCCTCAGTGGTTCTTTCGGCATCTGCACTTTTAATCAGTCCTGGGTCCTGGATATGGAGTCTGTGCCACAGAGGCAGCTTCTTTTGGAACATTTTCATGTTTTATGGTAAAACTTCTGGGTAGCTTATTTAGATGTTTGTTAATTAATGCTACTTTTAGGGTAAGAGGTAATGCAGCAGCTGCATATTTAATTTTTGGTGCCAGTTCATAATGTTTTAGTGGTACTTTTTTTACCCAAGTACTTAAAAGAAATAATAATAATCACTTTGTTGACATTTAAATTTTGATGATATTGAAGCATGGTGTATTTGCTTTCAGCATACACAGTTTTACTCTAAGAAAAATTGTAAGCACATACTAGTGACCAAAATCAAATGGAAGCAGTCCCCCAGTCGTCGTACACTTCCACTAAGGATACCTACATTTTGATCAGGGATGCAGCCATTCATTTTATTCTTTTTTTATTTTTACTCAGATAATTTTTATTTTGAATAAGAAACAAACAAATACTTATTGCAATATACAATTGTATTCGTTAATGAATTAACTGTATACACATTTACATTCATCCTGATGTGTAAATGAGTGATAAGTTATACAGAAGTAGTTAAATTTAACTTAAGAAGTAATTATTTCAAGAGGAGGTTAGATCCATTTGTAGTGTCAATCAATTACAAAACTTTTTCCCAAGGATTATTAGTTAATGGCGTAGGAAACATTCTTAATTCTTTGGTTTGAACTTCTATTAAAGCCATCTTCTTCAATAAACACACAAAATCTTCTCTGCTAGGTACTGTGGTAAAAATCCGCCTCTTTGTTATTCATTTCCTAGCTATAGCTAGTATTGTCAAAGAACGTAGAGGTTAGTTTTATTTAAAAAGAAACTTCACTCATATTCAATAATATTAAAGCTTTGGTCATGACAAAATCATCTGTATAAATCACTTGCATAAAATTATTAATATTTTCCCAAAAGGGTTTAATTTTTATACATCCATAGAAAATATGAGACCAATCAGCTTTATCAAACTGTTGACATCTCCAGCATAAGAGGGACTGATTTTTGAGACTTTATCAGGAGTTGAGAAGGATCTATAGAGGGATTTCCAGGTAAATATTCTCCACTGAGAACAAGAGGTCAATTTTACTGAGAGTAGTATGTTTGATTTATTTTCTGGGGTTAATTGGATTGAATATCCTTTAGTAATAAACTGCCAATATGCTGGTCGGAGTAATGTTTTGCAGTTTTTTATTAAATTATATAAGTATGAAGTTCCATTCTTCATATTCTTATATATAATTTAAAACAGTCTGCTTATAAATTTAGGTGGAGTTGGGAATGAAGAATTATTGATTATCCTACATAGATCTTTGGAGAATGTCAGTATATTCTGAAGTATTAACCATTTATGGGAATTTAATTTATAAGTTGACATCATATATTGTATATCCAAAACTTGTTGATTTTTTTATGCAATGGAGCCAACAAATTAGTTTTTTTCTGTTCCCAAGAGATGAATATGTCTTTATGAATTCTATCTGGGAAGTTTTTAGTAATGCTGAAGGGAATTAATGTTGTGAACCAGAGCTTTAATTCTATATTCATATTTATAAATTTCCTAAAGTGATCAAATAAATGATTTATTAAATTTGACCTAGTTTGTTATATTATATTGTAAATTTAAACATGAGTACCATAATATCCTTATCTATAGTAATAGTATTTTTAAGTAATTTGTTTTCATTTATTACTGTAGTTGCATGTAACAATTTCCAGTTGGATGTATAACTAGGATTAATCCATTCAATCACAGTTTTAAGTAGAGTAGCTGTTATAGGATTCAATGTCTGGAAAATGTATTCCTCCCTGATCCCATTATCTGGTATGCTGTGTATATGCAATTTTGTTTCTTTTAGGATGCCATAAGAATCCTAGCAGTACTGATGTTGTTTTCTTAAGATAGGTTTTCTCAGGAGTTAACAAAGTAGCTTGTACTATATACAAAATTTTAGGAAGAAGAACCATTTAATCAACTGTAGTCTATCTTCAAACACTATGAATAAGTTGTTATATTTGTTCACTAGACAATCTATTTTATCCATAACCCTTTTATAATTAATATTCATTATCTTGTATATTCTCACACAGATCTATCCCCAGGTATTTTATTGTTGTGGCTTGTTCTCCTATATTATTCTTGTCTACTTGTATGTCCTTTTTTTATTTAATAATAAATATTTAGATTTTTGGTTATTGCAACGAAGTCCAGAGATCTTATAAAATTTATCTGTCAGAATATCTAGTTAATCTAAAACTTCTTTTGAATTCAATAGTGTAAGGAGTACATCATCAGCAAAGAGCATGATCTTAAGAGTTATATTGACCAAATATATTTATTCCTTTAATCTTTGGATTATTTTGTATTAATATAGCCAATGCAAATACAATTGGTGACATTGGGCATCCTTGTTTGGTACCTCTCATAACTTGTATAAACTCTGAAGTAAAGGGTCCTATTTTAACATAAGCTACGTTTTCATAAACCTTTTTAATAAATATAATAAAGGGGAGAGGAAAAGCATATGCTTCTAGAATTTTAATTAAATAGTTCAAATTTAAGGAATCAAATGCTTTTTCAATATCTAGTCAAATTATTAAGCCTTCTATATTTTCTTTATTTAAATAATCAATTAATGTCAGTATTCTTTTAATGTTGCCGTGTGTGTCTATTTTGAATAAATCTAGTTTGGTCTTTGTGGATTATTTCATGCAACTGATTTTTTATTCTATTTACCAGGATGAACATAAATATTTGATTGTCATTACACAACAACAACAACATTTAATAATGAAATTGGCCTATATGAACTACAGTGGCTAGCATCCTTGTTTTTTTTTAAATGGGTATTGTTAAAGAGCATCTCCATGAAGGGGGAATTATTGCATGGATTTGAATTTCAGTTAATGTTTTATGTAATAATGAGATTTTTGGGGGGGAAATAATTTGTAAATGTCTGTGATTAAACCATCCATTCCAGGAGATTTACTAGTTTTAATTTCTTTGATTTTTATCCGTAACCTCTTTGTGTGTTGGGTTTTTGTAAGTTCCTTTGTAAGCTTTCAGGGATTGAGTTAATATTAGGGATCATATTTTCTAAATTGAAATGATCTACTGTATTATATTTATCTTTATAATGATTTCTGTAGTGACACTTGAAAGCATCTAATACATCTCCTATTTCCAAAACTTTCTTATGTTTTTCTTAATGTAGGATATTAACAATAGAATTGGTTTAGATGGCATTTTAGCTTTAACAGACAGATTATGTAAATGTTTTGGAGAAGTAGCATAAGAATTTATTTTTAACCTCTCCGTGGCTAAATTAGTTTTATGATTTAATATTTCATTATATCTTTTGTTTAAGTCTTCTATTGTCTTCTTGTTCTCAGTCAAATTAAAGGACATTTTGGATTTATATAATGTGAGTTTCCTTTGTAGTTCTTTCCCATTCCTTGAGTCTATTTTTATACCAACCAATCGCTTTCTCATAAATATAAGCTTTTAGTGAAACCCAAACCATTACTGTGTTTTCTTCTGAGTTGTAATTTATGTCTAAAAAGAACTTTAGTTCATTCACTAACCATTGCTTAAGTTCTTTAATTTTTGTAATATATGAGGGAATTCTAGACAGGAATGTTGTGGTTTAAAATCTATTTGCAGTTTTAGGACTAATGAATTGTGGTCCGATAGAGGACATGGGATTATTGAGAAAGAAGTAATTTTGATTTTAAGATCTCATGAAATGTATAGTTTATCTATTCTGGTTTGAGAACCAAATCTATAATCTTGATGAGAAAATAAGGAGTTATCAACAGCATTAAAGGTATATTTCAATTTTAAAGACTCTGTACATCTTTTTAATAGTTTTGCAGTAGCTGTTAAAAGTGGAGATTTTTTATTAGTAGTTTCAGAAGTATCAGTAATACAATTAACCCCCCCCCCATTATTAGATTTCCTTTTGAAATATTTATAATTTGATCTAAATGTTTAACTGTTCCCATCCCAATACCAGGAAACCAGTATAAGTTTACTAGTGTCCACAACCTATTATTAAATTTCAAAATGACTATAGCTATAAGCCCATCATTATCTACATATTTATGCATTATTTCAGGATTTGAGGAATTATTTCTCCATAAAATTATTACTCCCCTCTTCTTAGATTTAAATTTGGAGCAAGTTAAGGTCCTATAATCACTTGGGTTCCATATGAAATTATCATTGTGTTTGAAATGAGTTTCCTGTAAAAAAAAAAAAAAAAAAGAGTTTGAGCCCTATTTAACCTTAGATATCTTAATAAGTTAGATTGTTTACTTGGACTATTTAGGTCATTAATGTTTAAAGATAGTAAAGAGAGATCCATGACAAATTATTTTGAAGAAGTATTTGAAGTGCCATTGTATTTACCTGGAACCACCCCCTCCACAAATATTAAAATATTATTAATTTGTAAATATTCATCTATCTCAGTGTAGCATCACTAAAGTAATTAACAAGTATAGGTCAGGCTTGGTGAAACTAATTAATGTCCTAAAGACTAAAGTAAAAACTAACATTGAACTAGTTTGAATATTAAACCCTACCCACCATGGAATGGAATACATTCCTAGTCCAGCAGATAGGTACATCTGATGAATCATCTTCCTTTTTCCATTCACTAGAGCTCCATATATACTCTCTTAACTATTAAAGGAGTGTAATAAAATTACTGTTATTATGCTTTTAAACATTCAGAAACAGAAGTAATTATTTATATAGATTAACAACTATATCATTACCATCTAAACATATGAATTCTATTATACTGAATATTACACTTATTCAGTTTGCATCAACATATCTTTTCATATTGGATTTAATAATCACTTGTTAGAAACACACACATTATTTAAAACCTTAGTCACAAAGGCTTGCAACAATTAATACATATTTTTGATTATCATTTCCTGCAACAGACAAACATACAATTTCAAATACTGTTCATTAAAGCTAAAAGAGACTGTATAAATTATTTCATAACATAAATATAACCGTTACTCTTATGCTTTAGCAGGCATTTATAGTTATGTTAAAGGTTTTCAGAGGAAGTGTATGTAGTTATATTTACAAAAAGATGTACAGCATAACAGTTTAGTATATATGACTATCAAGTGCTTACAGTATACTAGATGCTTAGATTAAATTAATGTTGTAATTTTTTAAAGATGTTTCAGACATCAACTGTTTTAGCTTTATATTCTCATGTAATAGATATAACTAAATAATGCATTTCAAATCTGTTTCCATGAATAAATATGTTTGTGCTTCTTTAAGCTATGAGTAATCCAATAGCCAATCACATCCTCTCATACTCGTTGCTATAGTAGCATTAAAGATATTCAACAGCTATAAGATAGGTAATAACTGAATATATAGCTCGTGAGACCTAGCGACTTTGAAAGCTTCATTTTAACTTCACGAGCTCTCATTTCCATGCTCAAACACTTTACTGTGACTAAACACGTCATTATACAGTTTATTCCCTTTTCGTTTACTTCCTATTCACAGTGAGCTAAGCTAATCATTACCAAAGAGCTGTTGTACTAGGCTCCGTATACATGTAGCAAATCAACATCCCTTCCTCAATTCATGAACAAGCAAACCTGTAGTTCAAACAAGCAATCTGTGACACATTTCAAAGCCTAACATCAAAGTATTACCATCTCCATTTGGCCAGTGCCATTCATGTCTCCCCATCCGAGGTTTAGGATCCCATCATTCATGCAACTCTCTCTCAAAGTGATCGGCAATCCTCGTACCATCAGATCTATACAAACTACACATCTATCGCACACTGGACTCGCCTATCTATCATCTCCTCCAGCCAAACCCGATTACAGCATGTAATGCATTTCAGCCTTCGAAATGCCACATAGAAGTCCATTCAATCAGATGTGCTATTACCAGATACTCATCGGAAATACAGTCTAAAAACCCATTGTAATGCCAATATACAATTCTAACACATTCAAGGGAAATTTCCTTTAGTGACTAGAATTCAGATGAACCAAAGGAAATATCTATAAACTGTTTAATAATAAAAAAAATAATTAAGTAAATAAGCATGAGATCAGCAATCTGATTATTACAGGGCTATGAAACAAAATTCTTTAACTGTAGTAGTACTAGATTGTATGAGCAACTATAAGAAAAGCTTATTTTTTAGCAAATACTTAGAAGCAGGAAAGAAAGGAGGAAGAAAAGTAAATATAAAGAAACATAAGAGACATGGGGCAAAGGGGAAAGGGAAGGACATGTTAGAAATAGATGATTTTAACTAATGTATATCTAAATTAGTAAATTTTGTGTGAAGAGATGTAGGAAACGTACCTTTTCCTGTATACAAGTGATATATATATATATATATATATATATATATATATATATATATATATATATATATATATATATATATATATATACACACACACACAGGATTAGGAGTTTTGAAACATATTAAATGCACTTAAAACATTTTTAGTAATTAGGTTGCAGTTGATACTTTGAGAGATTTTACAGATGTAGGTACTTTCGATTCAGTTTTCTGCTTCTTCTTTTTGACATCATTCCAACCATTTTTATCGGTGGTTCTCTTCAAGGATGGGGATGCCAATTCCATATCTTCTGAGATGGTTATGATGATATTATTTGTAGGGCTTCTTCCAGAGTGCTGAAGGTTCTCATCTCACTTAGGCACAATATCTTTATTTCTGCAGGAAAAACTATTTGAGCTTTATTATTATTCCTTTTTAGAGTTTTTATTAGTGGCCATACCTTTTTTTTCTCTATTCCAGCACTTTAGTGGAGTAGTCCTTATTGAATCATATTAGATTCTGATTGTATTTTATAGGACTTTTCCTCCATGCTGTTTTTAACACCAGTTCTTTGTCCATGAAAGATAAAATATTTATTATAATTGAACTTGGTGGCACAGAGGATGATGATGAGGTTGATGCTGAAGTTTTAATTCCAATAGCACGATGTGCCTGTTCTATGACAAAGGAAAAGCCTTCTTTAAGATTTAGAACCTCTGGAATCCATGAGTTTAAGAAAGATATAACGTCCCCTCCTCCTGTTTTCTCAGGTAAACCGAAAATCCTGTTGTTTGACCTTCTTTCCCTATTTTTCTAGGTCATCAACTTTTTTGGAGAGCCAGGTATTTTGCTTCAGGAGAAACTCTGTGTTTCCTCTTCCTTAAGCCTTCCATCAAGGTCTGTCAAAGAAGTTTCAATGGTTGTTATCTTTGACTGATGTTGCTGAAGTATTTCTTTGAAGACTTCTGTTTGTTTCTGAGAGTTCTCTTTTAGATTCTGTAGATTAATCTTAAAATCATCCATTTTTGTTGATAATTCTTGTAATGTGGTAGTCACCAGTTGTAGTTCTTTTTTAGTGTCAGGTTAGAATGAGAATTCTTCAGGTTACTCAGGTTACTCACCTCTCCAGTTGGTATGTATAGACTCCTGAGAAATTTGACAGGAAATTTCTTGTAAAAATCCACCAAAACTTGTATTTAGTTAACTAAATATTTGTAGTAGTTTTGCTAGAAATAGATAATATAATTTCCTGAATTTAATACTAGTTTATGGAGCTCCAAAAATTGCTGCCATCAGTTAGCCATTCAGCCCCCCCCCCCATTCATTTTATTTTGATGAAGTGAAATATTTTGCCTGGTTTATTTGATTTGTTTCAGCTTTTATTAATATTTTTTATTGGATTCAGGATTTAACTTTTTATCTAAAAATAAATAGAAATTCAGACAGTCCACCCTGTATCATCCTTGCATAACCTCTAACCGTGTGTATATATTCAGTTAAAGGACTCTGATTTAAACTATATATATATATATATATATATATATATATATATACATCAAATTACCCCAACAGAAAACCTTTTGGCTTGAGACTGTTGTGATTACTTGGATGTGATCATGTCAATTAATTTCGCCTGACAGTATTTCAACTTATTTTATATAAAAATATATATGCATACTGACCTAGGAAATAATGTTTTAATTGACATCAAGTAACATAAATGATTGCAGGAAATAGCCAATGTTTCCTTTGTAAACGGTCTTTATGCATGAACTGTTCAAGAATATAGTACCCGTGTAACGCAGCTGTACAGATAAAAATGAACATCCTTGCAGGGAGCAAGGTCTCCATAATCCCTTTACTTGTATAGACTAACTTCATAGTTGCGTAACAGTATGAAAAGGAAAAGATGATGCTTTTTAAAAGGCACAGCAGACAACATAGATAACAGTTCCACAATGCGTCTACGTCTGCCATTTGACCTAAAGTACTGTGCAACTTCAGAATGTGTTTGCACAGTTAGAACTTCATTAATTGGTCTTGGGTCATACTTTGGGAATCTAGATTTATTATTTGTTCAAAATTGCTTTTCGCTCATCTGTCAGGTCATATGATTGTGTATAAAGATGCAAGTATGTGTTTGTCTGAATATATAAAAGATGCCCTTCTGTGAGGATTTTAAGATAATTTCACACACTGTTCACCAGAATAAGCCCCATTACCTAGAGTGCACTCTTCTCACCCTGTGATGAAGTCAGAAATTTGTTTACAGATGAGAAAATGTAACGTTTCTTTCTTGGGCAGTATTTCAGCTGCTTCCACTCTGATTTTGCCCCATTAGAACAAAGCCATTTTGATAGGACACACTTCTTTTTTTATATTTAACAAGTTGCACAAATTGTTACAAATAAAAGATAGGATTATGCATATTTTTGAGTGTTCAACTCTGTTCACACAAATTAGTTATGCATGCCCCAAAGCAGAACAGCCACCTTTTAACAGGACAGCTCTGATCATTTTGGCATTGATCAAGTCAAAGAAGTTTTGCTGAAATGTTTCAACTTGTTTTGCAGTTGTATATAGTATACCAGTAAATCCTGGCAGAGAGCAGATTATGGAGATAGCTGGACTTGGAGTTAACTGTTTATTAATAATGTTGCAGCTACTTTCACGTACAAACTGCTTACTGGCTGCATGTCCTTTTTCTGAAGTACTTTTGCGATTGTGGAACTGATTATTGTATTACCTTTTTTGTATAGATATGACATTTCAGTTGCTTTCCTATAAATCCCTGTGGTTTAATTTTATTTAGAAATAAACTTTTTCTACACTGTAACACCACCGCACACAGCAAGAAACTATTCAGGGTATTTAGAAAACTCTTCTAAATCTAAAACTTTCCATCATTGCAAGAGGAGTAGTTCCACGTGGATGCCTTAACATAAGTTTTAAAAGTGACATAAGTCACTTCAGGAAATTGCAATAGTGTTTCTTTTTCTATTTATTATTTTGGCTGCTTGGCCAGTTTATCCCCCTGCTTTGGTTCCAAAGGAGAATAAGAAGTTTTATTAGTTTCCTGAGCACTTCACTGCAGTTTTAAAACGGATCCAAAGTACCTTACTGTGACAATCTAGGGTTCAGTGATGTCTTGGTGGTATTTGATATGCTTAGTGATGTGACAGTGGCATGTGATATGCTCAGTGATGTCACACTGGCATGCGAGGTTCCTAACATGCCACATGCTGTTCTACATCAGCTCCAGAATCAAATGACCTATAATGCCAACTGGATACATTCTGGTCCTGCATTCCAGTACAGTTCCAGACTCTTCTAACATTTCTTTTTAAATTGCAGGACTGTTTAGTTAGTATGGTTCATAGGTTCATACTAGGCTATCTGCTCTGGGGCAATTATAAGCCTAGCCCGATTCTGTATGGCTTACGCCATCCCTTGATTTGAGTATACTGTGCCCTTTTTAAGGTTTAGTTTACTGTGCCTCTGTCTAACAGTGACACGGGAGTAATCCCTGGGACAAACCTACGATCCCCCATCCACCTATCGAGATTCTTCTTGAAGAGATTCAGTGAGGTGCTCTGCTTCACATGAACTGGAATTCTATTCCAGAGCGAAGGGAGCCTCTGGGTTATGAACCTGTTACTCCAGCAAGTTCTATTTATTTCTGTGCTGAGGTTCAAGTCCCTCGAGCATGTGGCTCTAAGGGATTTAGATTTACTGAGGTGGAGCATGTCCATTAATTCTGGATTTGACATGGCTTTGTATGTCAGGCATAGATCACCTCGAAGTAGGCGGTATGCAACTGAGTAGAGCTGGAGTTTTTTTAACCGAGCAGCATATGGCATCTGTTTGAGACCCTTGATCCTCTTGGTGAGATACTTTTGGGGTCTCTCTAATTGCTGCAGGTGTCGGGTAAGGTACATCCCAAAAGGGGCATTGTATTCTATGATGGGCCTGATGAGTGATGAATAAAGGGGCACGATTACCTCTCTCGATCTAGATGTGAAACCCTTCGTGATGAGGTGGGCTATGTAGAAGCTCTTTCTAACCACTTTGGCAATGTGGTTTTCAAAGGAGAAATTGCTATCAACTTGGGTCCCCAGGTCCCTAATAACTTTCTCTGTACTTAATGGGTTTCCGCCTATGTGATAATTTGTGGGCACATTGTTTTTGCCAAAGGGTATGACTATACATTTTTTGGCATTTAGCTTTAAACCATGGCGCTGGCACCAGTTATCTGTCTCTGTGAGACCTTTTTGAAGGATGTTTGTGTCAGCTGGAGTGTCGATTATGGCGCCCAGTTTGCAGTCATCTGCAAACTTGGTGAGCCATAGTCCCCCCACGTTTGCCTGTACCTCGGAAAAGTATATACCGAACAAGAGTGGTCCCAGGACAGAACCCTGTGGGATGCCACTTGTGACCGGTTTCGAGTCTGACATGGCTCCAGCAACTCTCACACTGTGGGTTCTGTCTTTGAGCCAGTTTGCGACCCATCTTGTGACATAGGGGTTTATATTTAAGCTGGATAGCTTATCTATGATGCCCGAGTGGGGTAGTGTGTCAAATGCCTTTGCAAGGTCCAGATAGGCTGTGTGGACTACCTTCCCTTCATCTATGGCTTTGGTGACTGTTTCGAAGAAGTCAACCAGGTTCAAAAGGCAGGATCTGGCCTTGACAAAGCCGAACTGGGTAGGATCTAGTGTCTGTAGGTCCCCAATGTCTTTGTTTATGAGCTCCATGATGATCCTCTCCATAGCCTTGCAGACTAAGCTAGTCAGGCTTATGGGGCGATAGTTTCCAGGGTCCGTAGAGGCTCCACCTTTGTGGAGTGGGACCACTGTTGCTGTACGCCATTCTGTGGGCACATATCTTGTAGTGAGGCTGAGATTGTATAGCTGTTTTATTTGAGGGATTAGTTCCTCTTGGAGTTCATGTAGGACGTAACCTGGGACGCCATCTGGTCCCATGGAAGCAGTGTTTTTTGCTTTGGAGAGGGCAGCCTTCACCTGAGCATCAGAGATGTTTGGGAGGCAGCCCTCTGCCGGGATAGATACTTGCTCTTTTGCGGGGGAGGGGGTGGAGGAGTTTCCACTGAACCTGTCTGCCAGGATATTGGCGATGTCTGTGGGTTCAGTGTATTTTTTGTTGTTTAGAATCAACTCAGAACAAGTCTGGGAGTTGCATCCCAGGTTCCTAACATAACTGAAAAAGCCTTATGATTGTCTTTGGTGTCCTGTGCAATTTTTCTCTCGAAGCTGGCCTTTGAGGATTTTATGAGGGATCGTAATTTTTTGCTAGTACTGATCAGAGATGCCTTCCCTATTAGGGATTTTGCTCTGTCATGTAGTAGCTTCCTCCTTCTGTTGTACAGTTTATTTATGGCAGGGGTCCACCAGACTGGACGCCTGCCTTTGGATGATTGGGTCTTGGTTTTGTTTGGGATAGTATGATCCATGCATTCCTGGAGATGTCCGTAGAATGCGTTTATTTAGGATTCTGCAGTTTGGGCCGTAGTTTCTACTGGCCCTGGGGCCTTGAAGGATTCCACTTCGGTTTTGAGAAGTGAAAAGTTCGCTTTTGAGAAGTTTTTCACCGTGGGCAACTGTGGTAATTAAGATTTTGTCCTGTAATAAAAATTAAAGCCTTCCCTTTTACCCACTGAATTAGACATGCATCCAAGATGTGTATTCTTGGCTCACATGGCAGGTTAGCTGGGGTGCCTCCTGTATGGAGTCTACACAACTCCCTTGTGTTAGAATAGGTTTTACAGGGTACCCTGTGTTTTCTCCCACATACCACAAAGATGGAGTTGGTAGATTAGCAGCTCTAAGTCTATAGGTGTGTGCAATACAGAAGGGCCCAACAATCTACTTTTGTTCCCTACTTGCCAAGTAGTCTGTGGTTGGTGACACTTGTTCATGGGGTCATTAGAAATGGTGATGTGACTAAACATTGGATGGATGAACTGATGCCAAATAATTCACAATGTATGGCTATGTGCATAATCATCCGCAATAAAAAGAGCTGTCCCTTCTGTGCATCTAAATGTCTCAAATTCCTGCTATCCTGTTAATCTACAGCTGTTTTACAGGATTTCTATATACTTCCCCTCCCAGCACTGTTTTGAGCTACCTCTTCTGTCTCAGAATGATTGTTCTGTGATGTCACAAATGGATTGCTCTTGTTACTATTATCCCTTGCATCCAGAGATAATCCTTATAAATACCTTATGACACGCTTTCCTCAATATCACTGCCAATATTGTATTGCTGTTCCTTGCATCTTGATCCATAACCTTGCTATCCTGGACCTGTTTTCTCTGTCCAGTAGGAGACATTTTGTTTCCCTTATTTTTTTTTATAGCTGCACCCTGGCGGCTATGGTGGTGTAGCGGTTAGCGTTGCTGCCTCACAGCAAGAGGCTCTCCGGATCGATCCTCGGCTGGGGTGCTTTCTGTGCGGAGTCTGCATGTCCTCCCTGTGGTCGCGTGGGTTTCCTCCGGGTGCTTCGGTTTCCTCCTACATTCCAAAGACCTGCTGTAGCTGGATTGGACACTCTAAATTGGCCCTAGGTGTGATTGTGTGCATGTGTGTTCCTTCTGTGGAAGGTTGGGTGCCGGGCTGGCAACTCGACACTGTAAAACTCCACTGTCAATCATGAGCAGACAGGTGATCCGCTGTGGCGACCCCTAACTGGGAAAAGCTGAAAGAAGATGATTCAGGCATTCTAAAGTTACAGCTGCATTTCAAAAATAAATAATAATGGCAGCACCATCTCACAAGCTATTTTTCTTTCCTTCTTTTGGATTTACACACATTGAATGTAACAGCTCAAGATTGCACAATTTTGGTTTTATACTCAAAATGTATTTAAGATTATAGTACTGTAGCTGCCAGCTGGAATGCGGAAATGCGAGACCTGTTTTTAAATATAGTTGCTTATTACTTGCTCTGTCTCCTTTATAAGTTGCTGAATACCTGGTGCTATCAAGTAGTCACTTTCATTTAAGGAGGATGGTATAATTATTTCTTGTTTAGAAATCAGCAGGCATAAATGCATTATTTTGTGTTTTAATCAGAGCTTTTAACAAAAATAGCTACTTTTTGTGAAGTCCATTTTTCACTGATGTATTGCCTTCATAGTTTGCCTCAAAACTGCATTGTCTAAAACAGTCTAAAATGTACACTTAGAAATATGTGTATCCTTTAAACATGAGGAATGCTGTGCTGTCTAGACAGCCAAGTCAGGCATAAGTGGGTTAGTTTTGTAAGTGCTCAGAGAGAGAGGTAGATCAGTACATCATAAAAAGAGAAAGATCAGTGGTTTGCAAGCTAAAGATACTTTGTAAATTCTCTCTCTGTTATCTGTTCTATTTCGTTCCGAGTTTCTAAGGGGGGGGGGGGTGTTCTTGAAGTTAGAATTTTGAAAATGGTTTTCATACACAACTTTTTCAGTTTACTGGAACTCTCTGTGGGATTTTAAGTTTTCATTGCCTTGATCCAAATCTCCTTGTAGTCCGGATTCATTTGATGACTTTCTGTCTCTGTGTTATGTAGTTTATTTGCTGTCATCATGTGACTTCCTCACACTGTAACATGCTACTCTGTCCCCCCTCCCCCCCCCCCCCCCAATAGTCTTTATTTACATATATTTTGGTTACCAGATTATCTAATAAAGCTAGTGTCTGTTTTTTTTTTTTTGGATCCCAGGGGAGAAAATCTCCAGAACTGCATTTACAGTACAGTCACGATGTAGTATAAACTAAACAGCATGCTACTTAAGTGTATACACTTAATAATTTTCTTACAGAAAGTTCCATCAGTTTTTATACATTTTAAAATAGAGGAAAGATCGGATGTGTTTTTAGAATGCCAGAAATAGATGAATGAACCAAAACTTGTAGATGACTAACAGAGGAATGGATGTGTAAAAGAAGGATGGGAGAAGAAATAAAAATTTGAAAGAGTAATTTTGAGCATGGTGTTGTATAGGGAAGAGAGAAAAAACGGAGTAGACTGAGATAGTTGTAAAGTTAAGTAAGCTAACTATGTCAAATTATTAAAATTTTGTAAGGGTATAATGCCCCATGTTTTGTTTGTTTTGGATGACAGCTCCATTCTTCTAGTTTCAGTACAGACCTCTGGTTGTCTGTAGATTTTCATGTGTTGTCCCACCTCTGTCTATGCCAGTTGACAGGCTACTGCAATCTATAAATCCTTGTTGCTGAAATAGGTATGTAGTGGATCAGTTATGATGGATAATCTTAACATGGTACTCTGTGATCTGCTGCTCTGTGATCTGCTACATCTTTGCTTAGTTGCAGTCTGGTAATGTCATTGAGAAGGTCAGATATGACGTAAAGGTATACGATGTGCAGCCTCTTAAGACCCATTCAGTGCCACATGTGGTATTTTGCAAGTCTGTAGGAAGAGATCTTTGCTGTTTGTTATGAACAGTTTCTTGTTTGGTGTAAGAGTATTTTGTAAGATTAGTAAAGAGGATTACTTCATAGAAAGTTTGGAAAGGACTAATGCAGAAGCCAGTTTCATCTGGTGGTGGAAGCTGTAAAGTTTTGATTTTGCATGACAGCCTATAGACTGACTGCTTGTTTATTATTGTCCTTGTATTTTTATCCATGAATCAGGAATCCTTTAAAGTAACACCAAAAATGGACCTGTTTGACTGAGGAACCATTTACATTTAGTGAAGTGAGAGTTTCTGTGACTTGGACAATTTATATTGATGATTATACAAGACATTTCCAGTCTTTGATACCTTTAGTGACCACTCTCTTGACTTGCAACCAAAGCTTCTAGTATCACAAATCCAGTTTGTATTTTTGCTGTGCTTTGGACGGTGCATGTGACAGGTATGCAGTGCATGGTTTATCCACTTGCCAAATGTGTTGAGGACAGCTATCACAAGAAAAGGATGGTGGGTTTGCGTTTTCAGAAAATGGCTATTTGTCTGATATATGGGCTTGGACAGTCCCCTGATAGATGTGGTAGGCAGTCAGAATAAGCTTTTTTTTCTTCTTTCTACTCTGATTTTTGCCTTTTAAGATGCTACTAAGCCAGTACAGTGTATATGAACTAAGCGTAGTACTACCAACTTGTCCATTATCGTGGGAATACTGTTATGTTGGTACTATATTCTTTCTGAAATCCATGTTGTTAAGGATGGTATTCCTGTGGAAGTTTGGAGGTGAGGAGAGAAGAAAGTGATAAAGGTCTGAAAGATTTTGGTTAACAGTATTTTAAAAGGGGGGAAAGCACCAGCATCTTGGAAGAAAGCTGTCCTGGCTGTATGTTTGTATCAAGGAAATTTGACATTTGGGAATTAGTTTCCTTTCCATAACCTTTTAATAAGAAGTTAGTTTGGAAATGGGAATAATCTTTGGGACAACCAAAACATCTTAAAACAAAGCCAACCTTTCTTGATTTGTAATACCAATGATATCATTGCATTCCTGGGTCACTTATTTTCTTTGCCAATGGCTCTAAGTATAAAGTAAACAAAGGGAAAGAGGGCAACCCTGCCTGGTTCCTTTGTTCACGCACATCTCATCAATGAAGAACCCTCACACTTTAATTCTTGCCTCTAACCTTTCATTTAACCAACTAATTAATCACATTATAGCAGGAAATGCAAATGCTTCCATTGCCCTACTTGTAAAATACGAACCTGCTCTGAATGCTTTCTCTAGATCAAAACTTACCAACAACAGTGGTATTTTTTTTTTTTTTACATTCTGCTTCCCTCTGGTTCACTGTTCTACTAATCTGGTCAATTTTTTGCCTCTTCTCCATAAAACCACACTGATCCAAAGCAATTTTTGCAATGTCTTTGCTATTCTTTTTACTAATATAGACACAAACACTTTTTAATGGGTGAAAATTGAAATGGTTCTATATGAAGCTGGGACTGATGTGTTTTTACAATTTTTAGGTAAGACAGCCAGCACAGCTTTCATCCAAGATGCTGGTGCTTTCCCCCTTTTAAAATACTGTTAACCAAAATCTTTCAGACCTTTATCACTTTCTTCTCTCCTAACCTCCAAACTTCCACAGGAATACCATCCATTCCTTGAGAGTTACCTGAAGACTGATTAAACATCACCATTTTTATCTCATCTTCCCCCTCCTCCTAACTAAACTGTTAGTCATGGAACCTCATCTACCTACCTTGGCATAATAAAGTTTTCCGTAAATATATTCATTTGTGCTCTTTCTTGATTTCCACTTTTTTTCTGCTTTATATAACTTTTTATAAAGTTTGCAGAATATCCGTAATACCTGTACAGGATTTCTGGTTATTTTTCTTGGTATATATTATATATATTATAGCAGGGAAGGCATAAGTTTGGCAGCAACTCTGTCTATGTTCTGTTGCCTGAATTCTAAAGGTTGGGACTTGAAACCATGTATCAGCATGCATATGTTGAAAATAGATTTATTACCACCTGTAACGTGATGTTTTGTAGCAGTTTAACAACTAGGAATGAAAAATTGTGATGTGATATAATTTATATAGATTTAACTTCAGCATTTGACCGGGTCATACACAAAACACTGATTAGCAAGTTAGAACAACTAGGTATTGATGTACTGTTGATAAGATGGATAGATGCGTGGCTTACAAATAGGACATGGCAAGTATCGTACGGTAATTGGACAGGTGAAATTGTTTGTTACAGTCAGGGTGTTTACACAGGGCTTTGTTCTAGGCCCATAACTGTTTAGATTGTATGTTTCAGCTCTGTCTTTTTCATTGGAGGTGTTCTACAATCTGTCTGCCGATGAATTGAAACTGGGTAAAATTATTACGTGTTACAGATGGGGCATATCTTCCAAAGAACTTGACTAAATTGACCATTTGGGTACAGGAGAATATGCTGATAAATTCATCAAAAACTAAGCATATGAGATTTGAAAGACAAAATTGAAAGATGAATACAGCATACAGTGATTGAAATTGTAGATTCATTTAAAGACCTGGGCGTATGGGTAGATCCAGCTTTTATTTTTTCTAATCCTATCAGCCAATTGGTTAATGATAGTTCTAGAGCCATAGGTTGTATAAAAAGATAGTCCCGGGAATCATTAATGATGAAGTCATTATTTATTAATTACATTAGACCCAAACTTAAGTATTGAAACCTTACAACAAAACGAGCATGATTGAACTGGAAAGAAAATAGTGGAAATATCCCAAGGGCATCCATGGATGTAAAAATTTAAGTTAAACACACACAAAAAAAAGAGTATACCCAGCAAGAAAAAAACAATAACCACGATGTCTGGACACAAGAACAGGGCAACAAAGGTGTAAAAACTGCTCCTTTTAATCAACAGGAAAGATGAAAGTGATGCCACACAATGCTGAAATGTGTTTTCGTCCAAGTAGCAGTCAGACTTCATCAGACACTTCACTATTAGTACAGCACCCCTTTTGTATTACCACCATTCATCAATTAACCAACATTTTCAGTTAAAGGTACAAATGTACATTAAATGAAACAAGACACCATAAAACAAATCCTGACCTAAACCACAGAAATTTTCAATACAATTTTTAAAAAAACAACAATAGAATTAAGATAAAAACATCGATATTAAATAAAATATTGTCAGGATAGCTGAAGGACGAGAATATCATGCCAAGTAACTGTTAAAGCCTTGGCAGATCTTATCTTTAATAGAGGTGCTAATGAAATGCTGTCATTAAGTCCAGGGAGCCTTTTGGCTACCAACGCAAGCTGCCAAAAGGTCTCCCTGTATTCTAGTTGGGTTTCCCAGGGACTGCCCCTCGTGTCCTTGGGTACCATTTCAAGAACAAAAAATAGGAAACTTCCATTTGGACATTCCAAAGTATGTCTAAAGAGAGCATTTCTATTGTTTTTATTCCTAACATTGTTTAAATGTTCATAAATTCTCATTTTAATGATATTTCCATTTTTCCTACATAAAAAGCTTCACAGGAGACATGTTGCCAAATAAACTAACCCTGTGAGTTTCAATTAGAATACACCTTATCCACCAGATGTATCTGCCTAGCTCTAATAAAGATATCCTCACTATGAAGAATATACCCACACTGGAGTTACGCTCTGCATTTATAGGTGCCACCTTTTTTGGTGGGAATAAACATTTATATTATTGGCATGTTCTAACAAATTCTTAATATTCTGGCCTTTCCTGAAGATGACTTTGAGTGGTTTGTTCTTCAAAATGTCTAGATCTGTAAATTCAGAAAATTTATGCCGTTCTTTCTCCACAGTATTCTTAATGTGGTAGGCATCCTCACTGAAATTAGTGATAACGCCTTACCATATCCTTGTTCTCTGAATTGCTGGACCCCTTTGTTATTCCAAGTGAAAGCACCTAGGCCTAAAATTGGAGGATATTTATCTTTCCTCCCTTGAAGGGACCTCTTCTCTCACCTTCAAAATCATTTCTCTAGGATAACCCCTCTCTACAAACTTTTTCTCCAGTGTAATACACGTCTTGTAAAAATCCTCGTCTAAGGAGGTCATACGGATTGCCCGGACATACTGCCCATTAATGATCCCCCTCTACTGAAATACAGGGTGTGCACTGGAATAACATATGTATGTATTAGAGAAAGTATCCTTTCTGTAGATGGTAGATTTAAAACACCCAGGTAGTTTATGAATAGACGCATCCAAATAATTTGGTTGATCTAATGTTACTTTGTGTAAATTTGAGAAAGGTGGTAGTTTGCTTCAGATAATTAAAATAGTCATCCAATTTGTCAAGACTATCATCCCACAGGAGGCAAATATCATCAAAGTATCTGCTATACATTTTTCAACAGGTGGAATACTGGCACTGATTTACAAATTTGTGCTCCCACACTGATAGAATAATGTAGGGGCACAACTGGCCCCCATATCAACTCTCCGTTCCTGTCTGAAAAATTCCACTTCAAAGAACAGGAAGTGATTCCTAAGAATTAAATCAGCCAGTTCCAAGCAAAGAAAAATATAATTCTCTGATACCCCCACCCTCATTCTAAGGGCCTCCTCTAACCATCACAAGCCTGTGCCATGTGGGAAAATAGAAAATAAATCTACCACGTGTATGACCACAAACTTCAAATTGGTAGAAGAATATTCAGACTTGACCCTACAAAGAAAATTCCAAGAATCCTTCAGGATGTGTTGTTCCCCTTCCCACAAAACCTTTACTTTCCAATCAAGGTATTTGGCAAGAGGAACTATTTTGGACCCTTCAGAGGCCACTATTGGTCTAAAAGGAGGGTCCTCAGGATTTTTATGGACCTTGGGTATTCCAAATATAGATGGAACCTTAGGCCTACTGTTTTACAAATAGGAATAAGTCTCAAAATATTGATTTCATTAATAGATACCCTGCTGTACCTATTTCTGTCATGTAGAATGGTCAACATCTTCGTCTCATAAAGAATTTTATCCATTAGAACCATGCCCCTACCTTTATCGGGTTCCATTACCCTGATATGTGATTTAGAACAAAATTCCGTAAGCAACTTGTTTTCAGTAACAGGTTGTACCTGATTTTATTTTCAATGTGGGATTTCCTTTTCCAAAACTAGTTCTAAATTCCTCAACTGGGAATGTAGAGGGGGGTTAAATGTACTAATTTTTCTAGGAACAGTGGAACAAACTAAAGAAGACCACCCTCCAAGCAAATTTTCCAAATTGAGTTTTCTTATAAACATTTTCACATTTAATATAACCTGAGGGAGGTTACTCTTCTTCATTGGAATGAATTTAAAACCTTTCATAAACAAACTAAACTATTCATGAGTAATATCTAATCCACTGTAGTTAAAAATATGAAAACCTTGCCAACTTACCACAATGTGCATGGTGCAAGTTCGGATGCATCTGTTTCTATCGTACATACCCCCTGTACCCCCCGCCCTTCTGGTTATAATTGTGTCTTAAATATGGTTATTACTGTTTTTGTTTTAAGTCTCTCAGACCTATGTGGAAGTGTATAATCATTTGGGGGATTCCAGTCATCATATTCATAAGTATTATAAGCTCCTTGTTCATGTGGAGCTTCACCATGATTACGTGAATCAGGTTGATGTGAAGGATGAATATCCTGCCCACCCCCTCCAGTTATATGAAAAATGAGACTGCGACTTTGGAGGGGGATAATGCTTGTCCTCCCTATATTCCCTGATAATCCCTATCCATTTTCCTGTATTTCCTATTTAAAATTTCATTACATTTCTTGTCAACCTTACGCCTGACTTCATAATGTTTCAAGTTTTCTGTTTCAGTGCCAAACATCAATTCACTAGTCAAGCGGTGATTTAAACCATCAATAAATTCCTGTAAGTTGTCCATTTCTGTTTCTTTTTTTTAACAATGGCCCTTAACATTTTTGATAACTGTGGACTGGAGATTTTAATAAAGTCCTTATGAAAGTCTGAACCCAAACTTACATTATTTGGGTATTTGTAAACCCATAAGCACCGCACCAAGATTTATACATTCGTTCAAATACATGTTATCTACATTAAATGTCTTGTACCTGAGCAAGGCATCTTGTAGTTTCAGACCATCACTAAAAGTGTCCGTTGTTCCTCCTTTAGGTGGGTTTTCAGGATGTTTTTGGAAAACTGGTTTATGTTTCAGCCAGATGTTTAAGTCCACATGTTCTTGGTGTAAGCTGAAATGACCAGTTCCACTCTACCCTACAGAAACACCATTGCATTGTCAACGTAAAACTGCAGGCATTGTATTCCATGCTTCGCCATTAGATTGAGATGAATCAGTATTGACATCCATCTCCCCTCCTGGTATATGATTGTTTGGCATAAAATCATGTTGCTGTGCACCAAAACGGGCCATTGCTTCCTGGTTACCAGGAATAGAGATGTCGGAAAGTAAAACTGAAAGCCCATGACTGATAGGAGTCATTAAGTCCAATTGGGTCAATTGACCCGCTATTTTATGAAATTCGCCAACCTCTGACCATCTAAGGCCATCCGAACGATTTATAGATGTATTGTGCCCATCCAAGGACTCCATAATAAACTAAACACAAAAAAGAAAAAATAACCACTATGTCTGGACACAAGAATAGGGCACCAAAGGTGTAAAAACTGCTCCTTTCAATCAACAGGAAAAATAAAATTAATGCCACACAATGATGAAATGCGTTTTCATCCAAGTAATACTCAGACTTCATCAGATACTTCACTGTTAGTACAGCGCCTCTCTTATATTACCACCATTCATCAATTAACAAAAATTTTCAATCAAAGGTACAAATGTATATTAACTGAAACAAGACACCATAAAACAAATACTGACCTAAACCACAGACATTTTCAATACAGTTTTTAACAACAATAGAATTAAGATTAAAACATCAATATTAAATAAAATATTGTCAGGATAGCTAACACATGCATGTGTGCATGTCTGTCTGTGTGCCTTTGTGTGCCCGTGTGTGCGCACGTCTGTGTTTAGTGGTTTCAGGAAGGCATGTCTTTCAAAGGGGATGTCTAAATGTGAGAGCTGAGGTAATAGCAAGCATGTACAGTTAACTCATTCCCTCTAGTACTGCTCTTGTGAGTGTGTACTTTTAACTTTGAGTGTGGCTTGAGCCTTCAAAAAATTAAGTTATCACCTTACAGTTCAAACAAATACTCGTATGTCTCTGGAACCATAAGTATTACTAGAAAACAGTAAATGGCAAACTGTTCAAGATAAATTAAGCTTTACATTATGTAGATCTGAGTGCAAATGAAGTGTGCTGTATCTTTAAGAAGCATGTCAAGGCTGTACCTGCACGTATAAATCCCAGACACATGCACTCCCTAGTGCCATTTTGTAAGAGCAGCCAGAGTGAGAGCATGTATGATCGCAGTTTAGCTTATATAGATGTTACTTAAGTTAAAGTCAGTCAACTTCTATAATGATGTGCTTGTATAAAATAAAGCTGCTTGAACAGAACCCACGAAGACTCTTCTATTGTATCCAGAGTAAGAGAGCAACATGGTGTCAGAACTGGGATCAAAGGGAATAAACTCCAGAGCCATGAGGTGCAGGGATGACAGTGAAGGTAAAACCAAGAGAAACGAGCACAAACAGAGCCAGAAAAGAACTAAAGGTAATGAGAAGTAGCACAAACTGTTTGATAAATGATAAAACAGGGCATTACAAGGGCTCAAACCACATTACTGAGCAAGCAGAAGGCACAGAAAGTTTAACTGAAAGCAATGTTTAAAATAAAGGTATTTGATGAAACGATTAACAGTTAAACAAAATGAGCATGTTTAAAACAAAATGAGAATGTTCAAAGATAAAACAACCATGTTTAAAGCAAAGCAAGTGTGCTTTAAAGCAAAACTGAGCATGTTTAATGTAAAAAAGCACAAGAAAAGTACATTAGGCATGAAAAGGGCTTAAACGAGCAAAACTAATATAATAAGGGCAAAAAGGTCACATTAAGCAAAAATAAAGCAAGGCGACTATGTATTTTGACGAAGTGCTATGTTTTGGCATAACTACGACTTTGTTATTCAAAGTGTGTAAAAGTGCATACAGTGTGTGCTTACCATATAATACATAATGTAAAGCTTAATTTATCTTGAACAGTTTGCCATTTACTGTTTTCTAGTAATACTTATGGTTCCAAAGACATACAAGTATTTGTTTGAACTGTAAGGTGATAACTTTTTTGAAGGCTCAAGCCACACTCAAAGTTAAAAGTACTTACAGAATTTATTGTGTGCACAGTGCAACTATTTAGTGAAATACAAAGTATAGCCATTTCGAAAAGTTTCTTGTGCTGGGTGTGTCTTTTCGCAAAGTGCCACCATTACAGAGTGTTTCTTGTACTGTAAAGAGTTGCCTAGCAAGGTACTGCCATTTTGGGGACATTTCAGTGTGCTGTGTGCAGTTATTCACAAAGTGCAATTTTTTTCAGTTATAACAGGATCTGTGGAAGGGAAATCCCGAAAGTGCTTATCCATCCAGAATGGTGCACATTTTGTGTTTTCATATACTTTTCTACAAGGAAAAGGATTTTTATTGAGGTTTCACTTTAATAAAGGATTTCAAGAATTTTTGGATGTCCATGATGGTTCGTTCGTGATTTATTCACAGTACTGCTTTTTCTTTCACGGAACACCTTCAACTGCTAGCAGGTTTGTTTTGGACTGCAGTTGTAAAGAAAGGTTGCACAAAAAAGCAAGTTGATCGAGTAGAGCTGAAGCAGACAGCTTTCTATGTTGATGGTGTGTCAGTACTTGATGCAAGAGTTTTTGCAGTGAATTTATTAACAAGGAGTGAAGTGTCTTGTACTGTTTTGCTTAATGGAAGATCCACAGAGTGTAAAGTAGACACTGGTTCAAAGTGTAATGTTGTATCAGCAGACACATTTGCTAAAGTGAGAACTGCCGAACAACTCAATGTAGCTAGTAGTGCGAGACTTGTTGCTTATGGAGATGAAGAAATTCAAACGGAAGTTCAGCGATGCTTTCATCTTATTTCACCGAAAACTATTGCAGCTTGTTATTCTATGTAGTCCGAAGACCAGTGCAATCTTTATTGGGTCTCAAAGATAGTTTAAGAATTAATCTGCGTTCTTTTGCTAAAGAAGGTCATCATATAAGTGCATTTCCATCTTCTAATTTTTCTGAAGCCTTTTTCTCAGAGTATACTGATGTTTTCGATGACAAGGTAGGTGAGCTTCCAGTCATGTATTCCATGAAGTTAGACCCAGAGGTCACTCCAGTAGTCAGACAAACAAGAAGAGTTCTGATAGTTATGCAGGATAAAGTTAAGGCACAGTTGGATAAAATGGTGCAGGAAGGTGTGATTTGTCCATTCACAAAACCAACTGAATGAGTGTCGTTCATGGTAGCAGTTCAGAAAAAAGGCTCAGATTAAATCAAAATATGTATTGACGCAAGAGATCTGAACAAAGCATTAAAGAGACCATCTCATCTAATGCGGACAGTCAGAGATTGCAGCTTTAATACTGAATGCGTCTTGGATGCAGAGAGTTCATTTTGGCAAGTGATGCTCAATCACAAATCTTCATTTCTAACTACATTTGGTACTCCACTTGCAGAATTTATTCCAAATAGCATCCTTAGGAATCTGTCTGCCAAACAAAGTCTTTCAACATGCAATGGAGCAACCTTTTTCAGGTTATCCTTGTGCCATAATAGCAGATGATTTATTGGTTGGAGGCAGTAGTGAAGCAGAGCATGACAGAAACCTCAAAGTTAAAGATACAGCACATGAATTAAACTTGAAGCTTAATCCTCTAAAGTGCAAATTCAGACTTCTAGAATTTACTTACATAGGCCATTTGTTTACGAGTGCAGGGTTGAGATCAGACCTGACCAAGCAAGTAGCTATTCTTGAGATGTCGGCACCAGATAATGTACAAGCTCTGCAACGTCTTGTATGTATGGTCAACTATTTAGGCAAGTTTTTACCAGACTTCAGTGAGTTGACTGCACCTTTAAGAGCGATACCATGTAAAAATGTTATATGGTCATGGTTGGAAGAGCACCAGAAGGCATTTGAAGTCCTTAAGCAGAAAGTTGCCACCCCACCTACATTAAGATGCTATGATGTGAACAAACCAGTTGCTCATTCCTGCGATGCTTCAAAGTTTGGTCTTGGTGCAGTTATACTTTGAGGGCAGACCAGTAGCCTATGCATCTAGAACACTAACTCAAACTGAGATGCAGTATTCTCAGATTGAGAAGGAGCTTTTGGCAATAGTATTTGCATGTTCCAAGTTTCATGATTATATTTATGGTCGAGCTGTTCAGATTATAACTGACCATCAACCTCTAGTTACTATTCTAAAGAAGCCTATGCATTCCACTCCAGTGAGATTACAAAGAATGATGCTCAAATTGCAAAAGTACAATTTGAAAATGGTCCACACAAAAGGCAAATTGCTTTATCTGGCTGACACCTTATCCAGATCGCCCAGAAATATGACAGAGCAACTTGACGCAGAGAATTTTGACTTTGACTTTGATGTGATGTCAGTGCATATTTTTCTACCACTAGACTTGAGTTGAGGGATCACACTCAGACTGATCCAATTTTGCAGAAGCTCAATCACTACATAAATGTTGGATGGCTGTCAAAATAATCTAGTGTACCCCCTAAATCGCAAACCTATTTTCCTTGCAGAGATGAATTGTTGATTGGAGATGGCATTATTTTCAAAGGTCCTAAAGTTGTTATTCCTGCTACCGTACAACAAAACTATATTCAGATTTTGCATCGTGGACAACCAAATTCCGCATTCACTAAGAGAAGAGCGAAAAAAATTAGCATTTTGGCCTTCATTATCAAAAGACATTGATAAAGTACTTTCTTGTTCAGTACGCAATAGTACTAGACTGCATTTGCAAAGAGAACCACTTCACCTAAGTCTGGTTCCTGAACTATCTTGATCTACAGTTGCAGCTGATGTGAAACAAGCATCACTACTTAGTTGTGGCAGACTCTTACTCGAATTGGTTTGAGATTGATCTACTATCTAACCTAACTTGCACTGCTGCTATTACTAAGCTGAAACGTCATTTCATTCAGTTCATGGTAGTCAACACAAAGTTCTTTCTGACAATGGTACTCAATTTACTAGCCAGTTGTTTCAAAAATTAAAAAAGACTGGGACTTTAATGTCACTAGTAGTCCTGAATATCCTCAGTTAAGTGGTCTAGCTGAACGTGCGGTGCAAAGCAACTACTTGAAAGGTCAGTGTGACAATACAGATGTGTTCTTGAATTTGCATAATCTCAGAAATGTACCCTGTGATGATATTCTTGGCTCACCTGCTCAAAGACTACTTTCCAGGCAAACTAGAACTATGCTACCCATTTCTTCAAGTTTATTGAAGCCTAAATGCAAGAACATTAAAGCCATCAAGGCTGAATTGGTTAAGAAGTGTAATATCCAGAAATCTAGTTATGACGGATCTAGCAGATTACTACGTCTGTTGAGGGAAAGAGAGATGGTATGAATCCAGACAGTGGAAGGTTTTGATAGAATTGGACTTTTTACAGGAATCTGTGCTGAGCCAAGATCCTACTTGGTAGATTCTGAAGGTGTAAAATATAGGAGGAACTGTAATCATCTTCATGTATCAGAATCATTACCATCACAACTTTGTTTCTGTGATGCAGACTTCAAATCTAAGAGTGAATCAGACATTGTTCCCATACCAGAATGTGTTCAAAACTGATTCAATTCCAGAAAATGTTCCGAACATTTCACAGGTCAAACATTTTGCGGAGACCGTTCCAGTTGCCAACTCTAATTCCCAATTTTATGTCACACTGTGTGGGCAAATATCAAAGCCCTAGTGTGAAATATGCAGCAACATGGACTTGATTGTTTATATATATGTTTACTTAGTATTGTATAATGCATGACATAGAATTACCTGTGATCTCTGCATACTAAATAGACTCATATCATTGTATGATGCATTTTTCAGAGGGAGGATGTAGATCAGAGTGCAAGTGAAGTGTGCTGTATCTTTAAGAAGCATGTCAAGGCTGTATGTGCACATATAAAGCCCAGACATGCGCACTCCTTTAGTGCCATTTTGTAATAGTACCCAGAGTGAGAGCATGCATGATCACAGCTGTTAGTTTGTATATGTTACTTAAGTTAGTCAGTAAACTTCTATAATGATGTGTTTGCATAAAATAAAGCTACTTGAACAGAACACACAGACACTTCTATTGTGTCCAGAGTAGGAAAGCGACACATTAGTGGCATTTATTCAGTTTGATGCTTTAAAATGGATTTTATAAGCCAAAATAAAGGCAGTGATTATTAGTTTTGTAATGTTGTATAAACACATTATGGTATTTCAGTAACCATTCAAGCAAGACACATACTGCCAGCAGGATTTTCTTCATAAAGCTGTGAGGGTTCATATGAGACTATGCAATTCGGTCTGTGTTACCCTAATGCTGAGATATTTAGAAAAATATAAACATTATTACAATACAAATAAGATACAAAAAATATTAAGTCTCTCTTTAGCTGCATTAGTCAGAGGTCAAATATTGATACAGTTGTGATTGCCATCATGTGTGATTTAAGGTGAACTCTTCTGATACCTTGTATGATGCATGGTTTTGGAAGTAAAACACAAATATGAATAAGCAATATTTGACTCTTATGGGTGTCATTTGGAGGTAAATACAGAAATACCTGGAGGCACACACTGCTGTAATGAGTTAAGTCCAGTGTGTTCAGATATGGGGAGGGCAGTGTGTCCACTGTGAGAAATTCCATGGTGAGGTGTCATGGACAACATGGGGTGTTTTTGTCTGGAGGGATACAGTTAGTATGTGCCAGCACTCTGCTCCGTTATAGTGGAGAGGTGTCTGGCATGTATGGAAGAGGATTATAGTTGACGTGGATGCCACTACCTATGACAGCACTGCTAGTCCCATGACCCACGCTAAAGTCGGTGCGCTACTGGAATGTGAACAGTGTCTGCTAGATGAGCTGTCAAATAGATCATGTCCAGGGCTACGACCACTTGTATGACCTTGCCTAGGTGAAACAAATCCACAACCGATGTAGCAGTGGAAATACTAACATTGTGAGATTAGGACCTTGCACATCTACAGTTGCGTTGGCTGACATTTAAGGATGTTACCAGCAGGCTGGCCACCTGGCTATTGCCGTTCCCCAATGAATAGCCCAGAACAGACACTGCATGGTCCAGTGTCATTTATCCTGTCCAAGGAGTCATGCACACAGTTCATGCAGTCCTGTAAAATGGCATGCACAGCATGCAGTAGTCTCAGAACCTCCTCTGATGTCCTTCTGGAACTTGCCTGTGCCAACAGTATGGACCTGCATATATGTTGGGTGACAGCTGCTGATACACCAGCCTCGGGGAGGGTATTAATCATACCTTCTCTGAGCATCTCTACTGACACCCCTGTGTGGTACCTCACACTCATGATGGTTAGGGGGAAATACTGCTATGTCTTCACTTGGGGCTGCCAACCTACCCCAATCAACCATGTCTATATCAACCTGTCCACTCTCAGATTAGGTGTTAAGGGTATGTGTAGGCATACTATGTCCATTTTGTGGGAATGGCATGTGAAGGGCACACTGTCTTGTTTGACATATACCCCCTGCAGCAGCAAACTGTGCCTGTTCATCCCTACCATCATTGTTTAAGGATATGGCTCCCTGAACATGAGAGGGAGATAAGTCCACATTGCTGGTGCCAGGCAATGCTTCCCTTGTAAATACACCCCCAAAATAATACCTTAATGCTTATGGCGAAATACTACAGCAATGGATGCATGGGCTGTAACTTCACTGACTATGAAACATAACTAGTACAAGCATGCATGCCCATACCATGTGCACATGCTTGCTGTGCCCAAATGCCAGACGTACCTAGACACACCATGTGAGATGGGTAGTATAAGCGTATTTGTGATCATCATTTGCAAAGATGGATGTAAAAATATCTGAATGGCATACCTGTGGTATCACTAGTGGAAATCCTGTGGGGCTGCTGCACCTCTGCCCCAATATCCAGCACCGCACAGTGAAACTGAGCTGCCTGGATCCCCTGATTGATGACAGGAGCTCCTCTTTCTTAATAATTGGTGGTTCCCGTATATGACCCACCACCATTAGCCCTTCTCTCCCATGCCATGACTTGAATTCTGAGCTTGGCCTTATAAATCATGCCACTGACCATATGTCAGACCTTTGAGTATATATGATCTTGGCTGCCAACAGCATTCACGTACTGTAATTTTTTTCAGGGACAACAGTTTTACAGACTGAAATAGTTGCTCACTGTTGCAGTGGCACATGTCAATGGCACATCTCTACAGCAAATAAACATCTAAAGTGTTTGCTTGTTACACAAGTGTATATTTTTTTAGCATGTGTGCACGTGCCCTTGCCTCATCAATTACATCTCTGAAGACTTGAAATGGTTATTGTGGAGCAATGCAACTACAAAGCATAATGCAACTACAAAGCATAATGCAAATACATATTAGCATAGTGCAAATAGCAGTTGTATATAATATGACACACTTTGCAGTATTTTATGTAATCATTATTCCTGGTTCTGGAGCACAACTGTTAAAACAAGTTTGGGTTCATCAGCACTTGAAAATCTTCTGAAGAATGATGGAAGATCCATACTTGACATTGTAGTTATAAGGTGTAGATAGATCCCTCTGAGCGTGTGGAATATGCTAATTAGCTTTTAACACATTACCATTTTTGAATTGCTCACTTTGCATGATGAGCAATGGAAGTAAACATCATGTTTGTCTAAATGATGATGTGCACATGCCAAAGCAGTACAGGAACAGGGATTAAGAATTTTGCAAGCTTGTGCCTTTCAAATGTGCCTCATTAGTGGTGTTGGACAGTCAATGTGTTATTTATCCAGCCTAATCAAAACCTAATTCTGAAAGTATGTGTCACCGGTAACTCTTCAAAATGCCTTTAAGTTATACTGTCTTGGAAATAAGTCAACACAAGCAGTAACACACAAATATTAGGAATTGGTTTACTGTGTAGAATGTGGTTGTTACCTCACCATCGTTTTCATCCTTACCTTTACTATCTCCCCAGTATCGCATTTGTACTGTGACAAAAAGTATCAAAACCGACAGCTTACCTGTAGTGCAGTCTAAATGCCCATTGCAGGAGTACAATGAATTGCAGTCATAACTGACCTTCTGCTATTCGTTTTTCATTTATGTGGTGCTAAATGCCCATTTTGTGGCTATTCCATTGCAATGCTGTTCCTTATTTCAAGTTGTGATAACATATACTCATTTTAATAGCTGAAACTCTCAAATCTGACAATTTCCTAAGATTTATTTTATCCTTCTCTTTAATAGCTGAAACCCTCAAATCTGACAATTTCCTAAGATTTATTTTATCCTTCTCTTCATATACTGCTAGACATTTGGCATTCCACATTGGTGCCAGTCACCAGTGCCCCTTAGGAGCGAATGTACCCATCCCATGGCAAAAACTCTTTACAAAATACTTGGACATCAGTCTCCCAAATGGGACTGCCATCCATGCTTGTCACTTGCACACTGGACATGATTGAAGTCATAAAAATTACTCTCTGCTTAACTTCCTCATAAATGGCTCAGCATGCTAATGTCTGTACTCCATTAAAGTGTATTAGATGGAGTCTGACTCCACATAAGCCATAATATAGCTGCAGATCATTCTTTGGCATCATGTCAGTGTTACATTATGATCACACATATGATGTACCTTGTGGATACATCATATGTGTGAGCATGTCAGTTTTACATTATGATGTATCCACCAGGTAAGCAATGTTTTCCAGGAATGAATGGAGTTTAATTATCATGAATAACTTGCACAGCTCGTTGTTAATGTTTTATGGGTATGTACCATATTACTGCAGTATTGCTTCGTATAAATGTGCTTTGTCATTTTTACATACACAACCTGCCATTACTTCACATAACTGCCTAGACAGCCATGATGCAGTTAGCATGCTGACTGTACAAGTACATACAGCAGTCAACATGTTGATTGTGGCTTTCAGGTGGTGGAGTCTGACTTGCAGTATGTAATCAATTAGTATACCTAGTGATTACTAGGTAAGCACCTCATTATCCACAGTTTGCAGTACACTGACATCTGGTAACAATAAAGACATGCTCTGATAAAATATGATTGATTTGCATTGATAGAGGTATTTTATTCAGTAATGTAGAATTCTGACTTCACAATGTTACACATTCTACCCCCACATTCATTCTTTGTAATGTTAAAATTGTGATTCATTTATAAGGATACTACCACTGATAATGCTACCTCACTAATAATACACATCTATGTGCATGCTGTTGAAAAAATACCTTTACAAGTGAATGAGAAAACTGCAAAGTACACAGGTAGTTGAATATGTATAGCACATAAAAAAAGCTTTGAATAGGTGTACTCGCATAGCTTTACTGGCGTATTTAATGGTCATGCCTAAATATGCCTCAAATATGCATGGATTCAAATCCCCTTGTTTATGTATGGCCTTCTGTCTGTTTGCCCTCCTCTAAAATGTCAGTTAAAGCACAGGCACATCACATACAGGCACAGCAAAAGTCTTGTAAACTGCACCTACCATTTTGATGTTCAGTCTTTGCACGACGATTGGTGTGGATCAGCATCGCTGCTCAGGGATGGCTGCAGACAAATGGCAGTTGTTATCCTATGGCTAAAAATAGAAAGTGTTCCTTCTCCTCCTGTTTATCCTCCTTTTCCCCCATTTGTTTCATAGATTAGGCTGACGAGTCAACTGTCTCAGTCTCTCTCAATTCAGTGCCACTCTCCCCTCTGAAGTGGTAATGCCTAACTGCCACAGGTCTTCTCCACACACAGTCCATCCAACCCTTTGCTGGATGCCCTCTTTCCTTTTCCTGTCTGGCCCAAATTTTCACTTGACTGTCGTCTTCTTTCTTGCAAATGTGCCTGAACGAGCATAATCCATTCTCATTACCCTTCTCAGCAATTGGAGCTACTTGGGCTTCTGCTCTGATGTCCTCATTTCTTAGTCTGTCCCACAGTGTACATCCTAGCACCCATCTCAGGAGCTTCATCTCCATTACCTTTAGCTTCAGATGCCTTGTTTTCACTACCTAGGTTTGTATACCATGCAGTACTACTGGTAACAGCGCTGTTATATATAACTTATGTTTTTGATTCTTTGTGATGCTTTGTGTCACTCCCAATGAACTTTTCAGTCTTATCCAATAATGGTACACTCATATCTCCCGATCCAAGAATGAGACTTCTAGGGGTAACCATTGATAACCTGAACTTTGAAACCCATATCAACAATACCATAAAAACTGTCAACAGGAAACTAGGCTCCCTCTATAGGATAAAACCCTTTCTCTCCCCACTAGCCAGAAACCACTATTGCCTATTCCCACCTTATCTCCACACTTCCCTGTGTACTAACTTGTCAAAAAATAACCTTAGCAAGCTAGCCAATGCTTACAATAGCATTGCCAGATTTGCTGCTGCTTCCTCCTTTAGGACCCATCACTGCCATAATCTGAAACAATTAGGCTGGTTAGAGCTTCTGAATCAGATTCACTTTAAACAACTCACCATTGTGCACAAAACCCTTTTCCAACCTACCAATACCCCAATACTTGCTAGTCTCATTACCCAATATAAGAACCTTTCAACTTTATGCTCATCTAATAAACTACTAGTATCAACATGTAAATCTAATAACATGGCAGGAGATGCTCTGTTCTCAAATGCAGTTGGAAAGTATTGGAACCAACTCCCCCATGAACTTGCATCACTGTCTTCATTTACACTTTTTAAACACAATCTGAAACTCTATCCTAAAACCCATTGGTTATGTCCCTGTACAAATCCAGAGTAATTTCATACTGTATCCCAAATACCCTCTCTTAAGACCTAATTCCTTCTCTGTCTTTTTAGATCAAGGTTTATCCTTGGCAAAAACATATCTTATCCTAATAGAGATCATTTAAAATACTTAATTAAATTATTCTGCATACAATTCTAAAGCATCCTACCTAATGGCAGGCAACAAGTATTGTTTAAACTGTGAGCATTGCTGAACTGTTGAAACTTAAAGTATGTATTTGTTTAACAATTACTTTCTAGTTACTAATGAAGTCTTGTACATAAAGTCTAAAATATCTTATTTAATGCTTGTAACATGTTTTTGTATAAACTGTGAAAATGCCTGAACTGTTTAAAATTTGTAGTATTTAAGTGTATAATAACTAGTACCTGTATGTTAGTAGTCTAGTAATCTTGTGGAGCTTATCTCCCCGGGACTCTACTGAAAATGGACATAAATCCAGTTAGACTATCCCGGTCAACAAATGTAAAATAAAATAAAAATTTGGCTGCACCCGTCTACCTTTGACCTTATCATTCAGACTTCCCTTCTCCTAAATGAACCCTCCTACATGTTGGAAGCTGCTTACCTGGTCCATTATTTTCCCTTCTATCTTAATTCTCAACTTTTCCTGATTTCCTCCATTTGCTACCATTAAAACGGTCTTCTGCACTCAGTTTCATCCCATCTGCCTTCAGTTTTACATTCCATTCCCTATAATTTTCTGACCTTGCTCAGAGTCTGCTTGTAATGTTGCATTGTCTGCATGCAGCAACGTTTGTTCTGTTCTCTCTGACTAGTTTAGTAATGTAGTCCATCACCAGTATGAACAGTACTAGGCTCAGAACTGCGCCCTGTTGCATGCCTACCATCACTGAGAACTCCTCTGCGAGTCTAAGCAGTGTTTGTACGTCCATCATTGGGTCACTGTACATATCTTGCACCAATTCAACCAATGTTTCAGGGATTTCAAAGCATTGCAGGACTGCCCAAATCAATTTTCTTGGGACTTTGACATATGCTTTCTCCAAGTCTAGGAATGCCCAGTTCAACTCCTTCCTCATCTCTAGCTTCTTCTCAACTGTCTCACTGCCAGCATTGGGTTGATTGTGCTGCATCCTGATTGGAATCCAAACTGCTCATCACCCACCTTACTTTCTACTATTGTACGTATCCATTTCAGTCAACCACTAAGAGAACGTTCATGTAGTGGGACAGGAGTTTGAAGCCTCTGTACTGCCCACACTTGTGAATGTCCCCTTTGTTCTTGTACACTGGCATTAATGTGCATGCTTTCCAGTCATCTGGAGTATGCCTTTCTCTCCATACCTTTGAGTATCCTCTGGAGCTATTCTCACCAGTGTCATCCAGCATATTGCTCATATTTGCTGTGACATCATCTGAGCATGCTGCTTACCCTAACTTCATTTTCCTTAGTGCTGTTTTTTTATTCTAGAGTTGGCTCCTCTTTCATCGTGGGCTGTGTGAAGAGCAATGCAGCTTCCATGAAGTTTTCTACATTCAGAAGTTGTTGGAAGTGCTAATTCCATATGCCTTTGATGAACTGTAAACTGGTGATCAGGTTGATGCTGGTGACCCTTATGAAGGGTTTCTGAGTATTGCCTAGCAACCTGATAGTTTTTGTGCCATCTACTGATTCACTTTCCAGAAGTTGGTAGAGTGTTTGTGATATCTTGTTCTTTGCTATTGCAGCTGTTCTGTTAATCTCATTGTTAGCCAAACAGTAGTCCCTCCTAGCCTGGTCCATCTTTTGTTTCGCACTTTTTCCTGTACTTCAGCTTTATTTTGATGACTTCCTGAATATCTGCATTCTGCCACCAACTTTACTTATGCACCCTTATTTATATACCTGGTTTGGCTGCATACCTGTTCTGTAGTTCCTCTAACATGTTTTAAAGTGCTGCCACACTTCAACTCCATCTATTTCCTCCTCTTCTGAGCCACTAGGGCCCAAAATATTTTCTTGAACTCTTGTGCTTTCTCTTCAGTCAGTCTCCGGGTCTTTGGCCTTGTCTGTGACCTTAGAAATTTCTCTAATTACTGCTTGTAGCTGATTGTGGCAACCAGTGTTTTTTGCTGTGGCCCGACTGTTTCACTGGGATGACTTTCCAGTCATCCGTTCCCTTTCCTAAGAGAAAGTCTACCTGAGTTGCATATTGGCCATTCTTGTATGCAATCTTGTGACTGTTTTTCTTGCTGAACCATGTGTTGGAAACTCAATGGAAGTGTCCAAGCTGTTATCGGTAGCCATGATGGCATCATGTGTTGGAGACTACCAAGCTGTTTGCCAGACAGAAGTCTAAAATGGCCTCTCCTTTATTCTTGTTTCCCCACAGAGATTGAAGGAAACTGGGAGGTGCATAAGGAGACAATGCAATGCCTCAGAGAGGCACAGTGTAGATAAGTCTGGTATTCCTAATTGTCAGACTAGCACATATTTTTTGCCAGTTGATTATCGGGTACCTGGACATCAGGCCGCAAGTATCCATCCGACAACTAAATTCATGTTCATATTCTACATTTGCAAAGTCTGCCTACCTGTATGATTAGCAACACAAAATCCAAGAGACAAGGTGAAGCCAAAGTTCATACACAAGAAACCGCAAGTAAAAATGAACTCGGCAACATATGAATAAAATAATTTAATGTATAAGCAACAGCAAAGCTTTTGGGTGAACAACCCTTCCTCAGTGTTAATGATTCACACATACCTCTCAACTGTACAGATTTTCACAGAATGTCCAGATTTTTATCTCATATTTTTGGACCATATTTCATAAAACTGTGGTTTTCCAGTAAATCATTGGCAAGTTATTAAAGATGGACATCACAAAATAATGACAGACATTTGCACTTCAGACTTCATACCCTTTAGAAAATCCATGCTAACACAAAACCTGCTATTCTGTCAACTTTCTAAGTTGTAAGAGTAATATTTAAAAATTGTTCCCAATTTTGGGCCTTTATTCCCCACATTATTTATGGCTTTGTCCAGATTTCATGCTTTGAGAGGTATGGATTCACAATTTCCCTTAAATATACTTTCTAAAAAAAAAACACAGCCAATAAAAATTCACAACTAATAATCGCAATTAATATAATAGGGTTCTTAAAAAAGAACCATACAACTCATTTTAAACACATTTGTTTATGCTTAAGAACTGGTTTCAGTGTCGCAGTTTGATTTATCCCCGGTGGGGAATCAACTTGAAAGTGAAGTCCAATTATATTCTTTAACCTTTAACTTATTGTTCATGTCCCCTCTCCTCAGGTTCTTAATAACCATGTGTATTACCCTATAAGTAAAAACATAGGTAGGACCCCTGTCATTACATGTTTAGCTGAAGAGTTAGTGAGAATATTTATTTTAATATCAGAGCTATGTTCTATAATCCTATCTTTCCGTTTTCTTGGGACTTCCCCAAATAAAAACTTGTACATACATTACAAGTTGCTGTTTGTTAAATAAATAATATTTACAGAGTTACATGTTACAGACCATTTGAAAGTATATTTCTTCTTTGAGATGGGATGAACAAAAGTGCAGTCTCTATTAATAGAGCTGCAACAACAATTATACCATGGAACTGTACCAGCTTTACTAAAATTACTTGCATCAGAAATAGTAGAAACATCTTTATAATATAAATGTTTCAAGCTAGAACGATTACAAAAAGAAAATCTAGGTCTTACAACTGTGACACTGAAACCAATTCTTAAGTATAAACAAATGTGTTTCAAATGAGTTGTATTGTTCTTTAAGAACCCTGTTATCTTAATTGTGATTGTTATTAGTTGTAAATTTTTATTGGCTGCATTTTTTAGAAAGTGTATTTAAAGGAAGCTAACTGTGAATCATTAGCACTGAGGAAGGGTTGTTTACCCTAAAGCTTTGCTGTTGCTTGTACATTAAATTGTTTTATTTATATGTTGCTGAATTTGTTTTTACTATCTGTATGATTAGCTCATGTAGCTTTGAACTCTGTTATTAACTGATGTCCGATGGCTGTGTATTCCATCCTAAACAACAGAAAATAGGATATGCATTTTATATTTCAGTACTGAATACCTGACCTCCTAACTTGCAGTCAGACCTTAGAATGACATGCAACCAGGCCAAATACACTGTTAAATCATACTCATAAATCAGTTGTAAAATAGTTTCTGTAAAATATTTGTTAAATATGAGAGACAGAGGTATCATAGCATGAGTGTAACAGTAATATATGGCCTTACGTTTACATCTGGATGTAAATAAACTTAATTTGTGTGGAATCTGTAATGCCATTACCATTTAAGAAACATTTACAAATTTTAATCCCCTCATCTATCTCCCTGTGAAGATTGGGGAAAGATGGGCAAAGGCTGCCAGCCTAGTGAAATAGAACTTGATACATAATTCTATCATTTGTATAAATAAATGTAAAATACAGCCTCATGTTTTTAAATGAAAGCAAACACTGTAAAATGTGAACTTCAAGATTATTACAACACTGCCATCTGCTGTAAGGAAAATCAAGTCAAGCATTTCAAATGTTCTTTGAAGTTACAATTATCTAAAAAAATGGCGCCAAAGCGTCTGGCTGAACACATTCTTTCTATTGTCTTAACTTAAGGAATAATTGTTAGAGTATACATGTGAAATGTCTTTTATTGTTGTAGTTTCCTGAGCAGGTGTTAGTTTGCTAAATAATGCAGTTTGTTTGCCTGGGAACTCCAGACTAAGTGTCAAGATGATGTAATGTGAATACTGGGAAAACCCAAGTGTCAAAATGATGTAATTTGGGAGGGTCTTAGCAAAGCTATTTGTTAGTGTTTTAAAAACTATTGTTGAATGAGAGACTGAAAGCATTTATCTTGGACCATCAACCCCAGTACTGCTTATGTTCTATATATGTAAGTAAGATTATAGCACTGTTTTTTCTCTTAAGATTAGCTAAATATTAGAAAGTTAGAGTAAGTGTTTTTCTTTGATATCAGACCTGTCGTACTGTGTTATTTTAAGTTTCTGTGTGATCTCTGAACTCTTAGATATCTCTGTGGTGTAGTAGTTTTGTCTTGTGTTTTTAATTATTTATTATTAAATATTTTAAAACCTTTACCTGTAGCTGGTTTGTGTAGAGAAGTAGGTTCTAGAGTACATTGCATATTTATAGAGGTTATTGTAATAGGCCCTCGAATAAGCCTTTGACTAAATAGTCACATTACCAATTGGATAATAATATTGCACAGTAATAATTGGACACCCTTTTAAGGCCCTTTGGGTAGCTGATAATATTAGCTGGTGGTGGCAGGAATTACTACCGTATAGTCTGAGTAAAGGGGCACAGCTAGAGAATCTGTCAGCCTTTCCCAGGAGTGTCTGTGAAGTTGTATAAATACTTATCTCAAAGTGTGGGTATATGTCAGCTACCTGGACAGGGACACGAAGCACTGGTTGGACAGAGAGGGAACTGGAGGTTAGCTTGCCAGCTAGGCTGAGATCTGGACCCTATAGCTGTGCCAGTGGGGAGTCTTACTGGGGACCTGGAGAGAAAGGGAGCAACCAGCCCCAGACTGACTGTGATCTCTGTGTGCACTTAAGGGAAATTGTACTTTACTGTTTGCATTAGTTATCCTTTCCTCTTCTAGGAGACTACCTCCCTGGTGTTAGTGGTGAGGATTGAGGCTCCTTGATTGCTGGGTCAGGGCACGGTCGTCACACTCCCTATCCTTTCTAATGTTGTATTTTTCCTCTCATTGCATTGCAACATTCATTATTCATCACAACCACCAGCACAGAGATCTAGAATGACCACAGCATCTCCAGCTGCCATCCCTTCACAGGTGGCTGCAGCAGTCTCACCACTGGTAGGTGAATCATCCAGCACCTGTAGGTCACAAACTGCTGTATTACCTCCACAGCCCTGCACCAAGAAGCTCTCCCAGGGGAGGGATAGGGAGTGCCCTTGTTACCCACTGGAAGTAGTGTCAGTGGACAAGTGGACATGACAATTGTCTCCTGACATTGACCTGAGGTTATGGAGAATGGCCTTGGTTGCCACATCAGCCCTGTGGGAACAATTCTACAATTGACTGCAACATCGCTGTACAGTCTGGTACTGTTTCTGGTGTTTGCAACAGGAAAACGTGGTGATGTCTCTGAGGGTGAGGACTAAATTACCACTGTGTTCATGCCAGATGGGGGGTGAGCCTCTGAAAACCCATATCTGACACACACGCATGGTGTTCCCATCCCTCTTGTGTGCATTAGTATCCCTGCCTGTCAGGTATGTCCACTATCTGCCCCCTGACCTCCACAACATACCATTCCTGTTATTCTTAACTACATTCACCAATACTCCTATCTCTCCCTTTAAAAAAAAATGGGGGGCACCTGTTCTGCAAAAACAAATCCCACCCCATGCATATCTTTCCAATTTGCGTGTGTGTGTGTTGCACAGTGATTTGGTCAAATTAGCCACACATCCTTATGTTTTCGCACGTCATTTATGATGTGAGTATCCAAATTTCCAAAAAAATTTTGTACTTGTACATTCTTACCTTGTGAAGAAGTGGATAGAGATAGTCCTGCCCCACCACCATCCTGCTCTTTCCTATATTACTCACCTAGTGTCTTACTCTCTGTTTGCTCCCCCATTTTTATCTCTGCCATATCATCCCACTTCACATATGTAATATAATCAACATGTAGGTATGCACAACTCACATGGCAGTAAATGCCTTATAAACAGAAATTTCAGTACTCAGCATTTGAGATTATTGGCGTCAAGCTGCAAAGCTTGCTGCTAGTTCTCGTCCTGTGGCAAAAAATTTAAAATTACACATGTGATAACACTTTGCCAACGGTTGTCCAACTGGACTTGGCAACATTGCACTTTGGTAAATGATTGACAGAATGTCAGTGGCCTTTATTACTTGTACATGTTTTGTTGGCTTATTGTATGTCTGTTCTAAAAAGGCCATTCCAATACACTTTGTGCAGAGCCTGTATGTAACCGAGGGTGGGACTGCCTTATATTTTCCTTCCCAGTGTCACAATATGTGCTATTGAAACTGTACAATTACAAACATATTTGCAGACAGAATGAAAATGACATTAATATCATTGCATATGTTATTTATCATATAGTAATAATGCCATGTAAACTTATGGCTGTGTTTGTGATATGTGCATTTGACAGATGTCATGCCTCACTGACATCACACACCAATTTATATATCTGATGTTGGCTTTTACTCCTCACCTGTGTTGTACAAATTTTCCCAGTGCACATTTCCTTAACCTATTACTTGACAGACCTATGACAGCCCAAATCCTTTTCTGACTTCACCTGTTACAGCTTTGCTGCAGAAGATATCTGATAGTCTGTCCTAACATCCCTTCTAGTAATGTGTCCTTGGCATCAGTCTTGCAAATGCTTATGTATTGTTTCTCATCTTGACAATTCATGTCAAGTAGCATATCACAAACACACAAGACTTTAGAATAATACAAGTTGCTCTTCTTTCTATCCCCATTGCAAGGCGCCAGGTATCGAGCAGAGCAGCTATAACCAAACTTAAGTAATGGTAAGTGGCACTTAACATCCTTTGGCAAGAACTGAGCAGAATTTGCCTTATGCTGCATTTACATGTGGTCTTCATGCTAATTTGCTTAGGCCTCTGTGTGACATAAAGGAATACTATCAGTATAATAAATAAAAAATAAATACTATCAGTATCATGAGAAAGTTAATGAGCACAACAGGCTCGATCATGTAATGTACTCCTGATGTGATGCTGGAATTATTAATGTTACGTTGTGAACTCTCGTCCAGATATTGTTGCTGTTTCACATGGCACATTGAGCATTTTTCCATATATGTCACTCTTCCTTTAACTGTGTGCTTTTTGATAACTGTACTATGACTGCTTCTGTGGTGTCAATAGCTAGTCCACCGGTATACACAATGTTGAGTTAGATAGGCAAGTGTTCGAATCTGGCAGTGTGCACTTTGAATAACTGTGTACAAAAGCAACTCGTAAAAGGCAGGAAAGGCTTACTCAACAGATGTGATGTGTATGGTTCTACTTAATGGTAACATTTACATAGGTGGTGGGTCCTGATACCCCTTTTATAAGAGGCCATATACATTTAAACGCACTGCTCATATTATTCCTTCAACTGTGTCCTTTCTGACAACCGTGCTTTAACTTCTGAGGTGTTGGCATTTAGTGCACAGATATAGATAATTTTGAGATAGATAAGCAGGTACTTGAATCCAGCAGTGTGTACAAAAGTAACTGGTAACAGATAGACCTGGCTTACTAACATTTTTTTATTGTTTTGGATGGGTGGGGGATTTTGATTCCATAAGTGCTGCACATCTTGTAAGGATGCCAAGTTTAACAGTAGATGTTTTGTACCTTCCTTTGGATGACTGTTAGCCTAAAGCAACATGACTACTCATTGTTGGGAAATGGTAATTCTCATTTGTCATTCTTTGGTAACAACTGCTAAGAATTCACCTTCTTCCAAATGGCTATGTTGAGCATCACTATGGGGTTTAGACTTACTGTGTGGGAGAAAACAGTAGTGATACAGGGATGTGTAGACATTATGTCATCTATGACCGTTTCCACAGGTCACCGAAACCTTGATGTGGAGATCAAGTGTCCCCGGCTGTGTGCTACACGAGCTAAATGAGGAATTAAACCCGCACATAAGGCAGCTGTTTAATCTCAGCCTTACCACAGGATACGTGCCCAAGGAGTGGCGTACGGCAACTGTGGTCCCACTCCACAAAGGCGGTGCCTCTACGGACCCTGGTAATTACCGCCCCATAAGCTTAACAAGTCTAGTCTGCAAAGCTATGGAGAGGATCATAATGGAGCTCATAAACAAAGATATAGGGGACTTGCAGACATTGGACCCGACCCAGTTTGGCTTCGTCAAGGGCAGATCATGCCTTTTGAACTTGGTTGACTATTTCGAAATAGTCACCAAGGCCATTGATGAGGGAAAGGCAGTACATACAGCCTACCTTGACCTTGCAAAGGCTTTCGACACAATACCCCACTCGGGTATTGTAGAAAAACTTACCAGCTTAAATGTAAACCCATATGTCACAAGATGGGTTGCAAACTGGCTTAAGGACAGAACCCACAGGGTTAGAGTTGCTGGCGCTATGTCAAACTCCAAGCCGGTCACAAGTGGTGTCCCACAGGGCTTGGTCCTTGGCCCCCTATTGTTTGGCATCTACTTCTCAGAAGTACAGGCCAACATGGGAGGACTTTGGCTGACAAAGTTTGCAGACTACTGCAAACTGGGCGCCATAGTGGAAAGTGCATCGGACACGGATATCCTTCAGAAGGGACTCACAGAGCCATGGCCTGAAGTTAAACGCCAAAAAATGTATAGTCATACCCTTCGGGAAAAACAAGGTAACCCCAAGCTACCATATAGGTGGCAATCCACTAAGCACAGAAGAGGTTATCAGGGACCTGGGGACCCAGGTTGACAGTGGCCTTTCTTTTGACACTCACGTTGCTAAAGTGGTTAGAAAGACCTTCTACATTGCCCACCTGATCATGAAGGGATTCACATCCAGATCTAGTGAGGTCATTGTTCCCCTGTACTCTTCACTTATCAGACCAATGATAGAGTACAATGCCCCATTCGGTATGTATCTCACCCGACATCTGCAGCAATTGGAGAGACCCCAAAAGTTCCTCACCAAAAGGATAAAGGGACTCCAAAATCTGTCATATGCTGCCAGATTGAAGAAACTCCAGCTCTATTCAGTCGCATACCGTCTGCTCAGAGGTGACATGTGCCTGACATACAAGGCCATGTCCAACCCGGAATTAACGGACATGCTCCACCTCAAAAAATCCAAATCCACCAAAACCACTAGAGCAAGTGACTTAAACCTTACGGATATAAATAGGGTGTGCTGGAGGGATAGATTTATCACTCAGAGACTCCCTATGCTGTGGAATAAAATCCCGGTCCATGTGAGGCAGAGCACCTCGCTGGCTCTGTTCAAGAGAAATCTTGACCTGTGGATGGGAGATCGTAGGTTTACCCTGGGAATCATCTCTGTGTCACTGCTGGACAGAGGCACAACAAACTAATGGGCACAGTATTTTTTCATATAAGGGGTGGCGTAAGCCACAAAACTTTGGGCTAGGCTTATAAATGCCTTAGGGCAGATAGCCTGTATAAACCTATGAACCTATAAGTTGTCTGTAATGTATGTAAAGTCCTGGGATCCACTTATTACTGCTGTCTGTTGCACAATGCTCATTTTGTCAGTTTTCCATAATGTCACACTCTCATCAAATGTGTACTTTGTTACAGCTGTTGTACCAGTAGCTCTGTGGCATCATCAGCTAGTGCACAAGTCTAGAGAACACAAGTTAAGCAGGCAGGGTTCAAATCTATGCTGAGCTCCTCGGGATACTGTCATTTATCATATAGGTTCATAGGTGTGTACTAGGCTAATGGCCCTGGAGCCTTTACAAGCCTAGCCCATAGGAGTGCCCTGGCATTGTGCCACCCGATCTTAGTTCCCAGTGCCTCAGTCAAGTAGAGCCACTGGAGTTATCCCCGGATTGAATTTTTTTATTTCCCATCCACTCATCAAGAGTTCTCTTGAAGAGGATCAGCGAGGTGCTCTGCTTGACATGTATGAGAAGTCTATTCCATAGCATGGGCAGTCTCTGGGTTATGAGCCTGTCCCTCCAGCATGTTTGTTGATTGTGGTAATGAGGTTGAGGTCTCTGGAGTGTGTGGTGCAGATGGATTGGTATTTCTTTAGATGTAACATTTCTAACAGAGGTGGGACAGACATGGTTTTGTAAGTCAAGCAGAGATTGCCTCTTAGTACACGATATGAGACTGAGAATAGCCAGAGTCTTTTGAGTCTGTCCATGTAGGACATGCGTTTAAGGCCTAGGATCCTCTTCGTGAGGTACTTTTGTGGCCTTTCCAGCTGTTGCTTGTGTCTAGTGAGATACATGCCAAATGGGGATTTATACTGGATGATTTGCCTAATGAGGGAAGAGTAGAGAGAGATGATGACCTCTTTCTTTCTAGATGCAAAACCTTGGTAATGATGACTTTCTGACCACAGTGGCAATGTGGTGGTCGAAGGAGAGGTTGCTGTCAACCTGTGTCCCCAGATATTTCATAAAATCTTCAGTGGGCTCCCGTTGATGTGGTAATTAGTGGGAACTGAAATTTTCCCAAAGGGGATGACTACACATTTTTTGGCATTAAGCTTAAGGCCATGGTTTTGACACCAGTCATTGGTCTCCGTGAGGCCTTGCTGTAGGATGTCTACATCACTTGGAGAGTTAATAATGGCTCCCAGCTTGCATTTGTCTGTGAACTTGGTCAGCTGGAGTCCCTCCGTGTTGGCCTGGACTTCTGAGAAGTAGATGCCAAACAGGAGAGAACCCAGGACCGATCCCTGTGGGACTCCACTAGTGACTGGTTGGCAGTCTGACTTGGAGTCCGCTACTTTCACACTGTGGGTTCTATTTGTGATCCAATTTGCAACCCACCTAGTGATATTAGGCGTTGATGCCTAGTTTGGTAAGTTTATCAATAATCCCTGAATGGGGAATGGTAGTAATGCCATGCAAACATAAGACTGTGTTGATGAGATGTGTCCATATGACAGATGTCATGCCTCACTGTCATCATGCATTGCTTTATGCATTGGTTGCTGGCTTTCACTCCCCATCAGTGCATTTTATACCCTACAGAATTATGTCTAAATATTCAGGTCTATTGTGTATTCAAACCTCTTTTGAACACCTGTTGCACATTACAATTTCCATGAACTTTCATAATCCGTGACCAAGGTGATTATTTTAAAACCTGGTATGTGCATTTTGTTTGCCTGATATCACCTGGACTATTTCTTGACAGGTACTTGGCAGCTGCTACTTTCAAGTACTCTGTTAGCATGCCTTGCTAATGCCATCACAAGGTGAGCTTACCCTTTCAGAAAGTCAGGAGTTCAAACACAGGTATGTGTATTTTGTTTGCCTTGTAGCTAATGTTCCAGATGCTAGACATGTCATTTCACTTACCTCTGTTCCATGCCCTGCTACTCCACTGGTCCATAACATGTTGATGCCATTTGTGGTTTAAGTTTGCATTGTGTTAACATAATTATTTTGTCTGATTTTTATGCTGCTGATGTGATGAAGGAGATACCATTTGGGGGATGTGTGGTAATGGATATGTAAGTGATCCATATATATCTGTAAGGATGTGTGGTTTTGTGGGGGACTTGCAGCATGACTGCTTCACTGGCTACCTTTGTTTAGACATTTGTATGATATGTTTATTGTGTGGGAGGTCTACCTTTGCTTCCTTTGAGGTATGTACGTTGATCTGTTTAATTGCAGTCAGCTTGCAGATGTGAAACATTTCACAAGTGTGCGTGCTTATGATCCCTTTCAATGTGACATATGTGGTGCCTCACATTAACATTACAATGTGGATATACTTCTATGTGGACTGCAGTGGTGCAGTGACCCACTTTGGGACAAAGTATTTTCCCCTTTCTAACTCGCAGTTATGGTATATTATGGATGGCACAGCTCACACCCCAGTTTTGCAAGATATGTACATGTATCACACTAATGGTTTACTAACATATCCCACATTTCCCCTTGCATACTTCTGTCTTGTCCTGAGTTTCATATATTGTCCAGTTTTTGCATCATAGTTGTATGCTGTTCCTCCAGACATTTGTTGTGATCTGGCATATCCTAGAGGATTGCAACCACTAATGGCAGACATTTGGTTTTCAGACATCATATATTTCAGAAAATGCATGCTACTCCTACTATCCGCAATCTATCCACAATCACAGTGTATACAGATGGTATTTCCAAGATGCCACTAATTTTGGGCTTTTGTCTCAACTTTTTGTTTAAACATTATTCCTGCATTAAGTTGAGAGGTGTGCCAGTGTATAATTCAATATGTCTTAAATGGCCATATTGACCTGTGCATTTTCTTCCATGACTGTGCACTTGCAATGTGATATGCATCTCCATGATTCAGTCACTGAACTTCACACCATCCTTCCATGTCTTTGTTGCTAGGCTTTCCCTTGTTCATGGTTTCTTGTTTTATGTATCTGATGTTGATTACATCCTCACTACGGGCCTGTGCAGGCACACTCACTCCAGAATATTGTTTGTCATGCACACTTTTTGTTTACATGCTATACATATGGCCATGCAGTTACCACAACGTGACCACAAGCCTGTGCTATAGGACTGAGAAATGGTTATGTGCCATGGCTGTCTGCTTACTTGATTAGCAGTGCTGCTTGTCGTACTAACATGGTTGATGGTGTTATCTTAGGTGGGATGTGAGCACTTAATTGCTGTGACAGAAGTCTCTAAAAGATTAAATGCTTTTCTTTTGCTTATTCATGAACTCTTCATTCATTTCTTGGACCAAGCCCAGATAATTCACAATTATTTCCTAAACCCGGTCAGTGTAATAACACAAAAGTTTTTTTTTTTTTGGTGGAGACTTTAGGAATAAGTATTAGATTAGGTGATTTAGAGAATAGAACTGAGAGTAGTGAATTATGTTGAATCTTGAAATTCAGAGCTGACAAGGGCTCTGGTTTAAATGGAGTAGTTTCTGTTAAGCCTGTTTTGAAGCAGAGGAGACTTCTGAAGTAATGACTTTTATTTTTATTATATATTATAAAAAGGAGCCAGCTTGAAGAGTCTTATGATGTTTTGTTGAGGGTTTTATTTATATATCGATTATAATGCTTTAGAATGTTGCACATGTACCTTTAATAATTGCTATAGAGTCAGACTTTTAGTGATGTAATAGCGCTTTTGCGTGCTTAATGCAAGCAGACCTAGTTTCTTAACGGATACCTGATTTTAATTGAGTAAAAGTTTTTATTGGTGGGGATTTATGAATGTAGTATATAAATGCATATGTTTTGTGTTTTTTCTGTGTGTGTGATCTGAGGAAGCCACCGGTTTGGTGGAGAAAGTGCTTACCTGTTTTTAATGATTAAAAGTTTTGTTTGATCTTATGACAGCTGTGCTTTGTATCACCACTGCTGTTTTCTGTTTAGTTGTACTTGTTTTGCATTGAGCTTTTCCCCTCTTGTATGTGTATGTGTCTGTATCTATTTATGGCATGTGTTTGCTGGGATTGTCTGACTGGGCCATCCAAAACCCCTTTTCAGTATAGGCCCTGGAAGAAAATCTCCATAACAAAAAGAAAAACATATATACAGTACTTCATAGCGGAGTTATCAGGATTCAGAGAAAAGATGTGCAAGATATTGTATATAATTGCATGCAGACATGAATGTAAAATGTTACATAATAAATGCATCTTATAATGGAGTAAAATTGTATCACAAATCAGTAAATGTCAAAGGCAGTTTTCAATATTTGTTGGTTCAAAATTAATAGCACTGGAGTACGTTCCAAAGTATTAGTGCTTTGATTTTAAGTAGGTAGGTGGGGAAGGAGAAATTTGTATAGGGAAGTGAACCTGAAATTTAGCTAGAGGGGAAGATCTAATTAGATTCGACTATTTGTGAGTGATGGTAAGAAGTGGAAGGGGATATGTAAACAGGAAGTCTAAACAGTATAGAAGTTAGTCAGTTGGGATTAAACATTGACATAATTTAACGTTTAGGAGATGAGCATGGAGGCTTCTTTTAAACCCAAGGTTACTGTCAATTTCCCTAAGTGGCCTGGGTATGGTATTCCATATCTTGGATATATAATTGGAGTAAATGATATTCCATTATAAGTTCTGGGATTTAGATTGTTGAGCCACAACCCGTTCTTTAGAATAGAGATCTGCTGGGGTTATTCTGTTGTAGGAGAGTATTCAGGGAAGGGTACTTGGGGTAGAGAAGTACAAAATGAGCAGGTTTTTTTAGCTGAAGGAATTTTAAGATAGTTTGGAAATTTCATCAGTAATGGGATCTTTTAGGCAAATTAGCAGTGGATTTGGCTGTTGCATTATAACGCTGTTGACATTTTTGTAGGATGCTGTTTGTAGGCTAATAAGGATAAGGGCAGCATATAGAAGTGCAGGCAGTAGATTTATGACCTAGGATAAGGATAGGGGCAGCATATAGGAGTGTTGACAGTAGATGTAGGAGCTAGGATAATGATAGGGGCAGCATATAGGAGTGCTGGCACTAGATTATGACCTAGGATAAGGATCGGGGCAGCATATAGGAGTGCTTGGCAGTACATTTATGACCTTGGATAAAGATAAGGGGCAGCATATAGGAGTGTTGGCAGTAGATTTGACCTAGGCCTGAGAGAAGCAGCTTGCCTTTGTATAGAACTTCTTAGCCTTTGCTGAGTTTTCTTCGACATTACTTGATAAGTTCAGGTTTGATATTTATACAAGCATTAATACTAAGTATATCTGGGTGTTGCAAATCTCATCAAGTCTAGTGTTTTGAGCAGAGAAAATAGTAAAGCTATTAAGAGTTTTGGGAGCTGGCTTTCGAGAGGAAGATCATCAGTTTAATTGTTAGCATTAACTATAAGATGAGCATTATCTGTCCACTGTTCTACTGCTGAGTAGGATTCCTGAGTAATGGTCTGTAGCTGCCCTAATGTGGGGACGGAGCAAATGAGTGTAGGATCGTCTGCATCTTGAATCATGGTAGATGGAGATGTGACAGTGTAAAGCTTATTTGTGCATGTTGAATAGGAAAGGGGTCAGGAATGGACCCTTACGGGACATTTGTAGAGACTGGGAAGGAGGAGGAACATGTATTTTGCCTCCTTACTGCTTTGATGCAATTACTTGGGCAGCTCTTGAAGCATAATGTTTTGTGAGATAAGTTTGGTTCTGCTAGGGTATGAATCAGTTTTGGTTGTGGAACAGTATTAAATGCCTTTGAGAGGGGTAAAACAAAAAGCAGCTGTGACTGGTTTGTCAGTAATATGATGTTGATTGATGTTGTCTAGAAATGATCAATAGTGATGCTACGGAGGGGGTGGAGACTGCATTAGGTAGGTGAGACGAGATTATTGTTGAATAAATAATATTCATTACTTCACTATTTTAAGTAGGTTTGTTGACTGAGGTGTGCAGGTTTAGCCACAAGTAAGATAGAGTAAAAGGTGTAAGTTATAAATATCATACTATTGTCTGTTTAAGCACTGCAATAAATATAAGAAATGTAGTTTTATTTTGTGTCATTCAAGTCATAGCAAGGTACAACCTCAAACCTCAAAATGTGTAGCGGTAAGTCTGTGGTATATACATACAGTAAAACATCTTGGATTACTAATAACCTAACTAAAAAAAACAGTGCTGATACCAAACCCTTCAACCTCTGTCTTGTAAGCAGTGATAAAGCCTCTTATAAGTATATATGTACACAATCACCTGCAAAGAGAACAGGAATGTTAGGTGATTCTTTGGGGTCTGCTACAAGCATCTGAGTCTCAGGCTGTCAAAAACTGCTGCCTCTGACATCTTGTAATGTGCACAGGCTGCCAGTCACTCAAATTTGACTGCATGCTCAGGCAAGGTGTGGCAGCCATGTAGAGAGAGCAATGTGCCACATCCAAAGTTTTCTCTTGCCGTCCTGCTTCTTTTTGTAAAGCTCTTGTGTTTCATAAAAAGTTTAAAGCCATGTTTGTGAGGCTGATTCAGAATTGTAGCAAGCATTACCTTTTCTGCTTTGGTCCAAGCCATAGTATTGTTAAAGGTGCAAACACTTCAGTCCCACAGTCCAATTGTACAAAACTTAGAAGCTGTAGGTCTTCGTCATCACGATCAAGTGATGAAATGTAAGTGCAGCAACTAGCTAGAGGGCTTATTTCTTGGATCTGTCTGAAATCAGAGAGGGTCAAATGCAAAGCACTGTCTCTAACAGTCTGGTGTCCATTAACTTGTATTACACAAGTGTGTCCTACTGTAGCAATAGGTCAGCTTCCCAGTCACAATCAGGCAGGTGTTACATGCAGTCAGAGGTGCCACCATGCCTGCTTGTGGGACTGAGACCTGTGAAGTGAGTTGCACCATACCTCACACGTAGGAGCAAAATAGTTCTTTACTAGCTCACAAGGATCAGACCCTGTTTAGGCTTTCAGTCATATATTTGTGTCTAATGTCAAGATCAGCAGACAAACTCCATGTGCTTCTCTGGAGGCTGAATTTGTTAGTGATGAAGGTAGAAACTGTCCTTCCCATCCATGATTTTCCTGATCATAGTCCTTTCAGTTATCCCTCCTACAATTCTGGACTTGGAGAAGTAGCTCAGTCATGTTGGAAGCTAATGCAGGGTAACACTACTCACTAGTTTACTCTAACGCTAGTAATAGGTCCAGAAAGTACCCCTCTCAGTCCAAACACCACTGCAGCACTTGCTCACATGGTACCACTCAACAATGCTACCCAGGCTACTGCTTTACACTTATGCATAAACATGCAAGCGTGCTCACACACATAAGCATGCTTGCACAAAGTGCTACAGGACTTGATGTGCCTCAGCACTGCTTTGGAGTGACCCCTTGGTTCAGTTATACTATGGCATGGCCCTTGTTTCCTTTGTTATTGTCCTGAAATATTTAAATTAATATTTTAGCAAGAAACTCAAAGGATCCTAGTGCACAAAGATAATGGGCCTAAAACACCTGAGCTACGATGAGAGGTTGGAAGCTGTGTCCCTCTATCCAGTGTCCTTTAGACTTGGGGGTGATCTGTGCCTAGCTTTCCAGACCATTAGGGAATCTGGTAGTCTAAGACATGCTTTTTCTCCAGAAATTAAAAAATCAAATGGTCCAGGGAACACTAGAACCAGAGATCTGAACCTTCAGCAAATAAACAAATCATGGTGGAGAGACAGATTTGTTACGCAATTACCCCCCCCCCACACACACACACACACACTTCTCAAGAACTAATGCCCTGTCTGTATCAATCAATGTATGGCATACTGTCTTGCTTTAAGGAGTTAAACAACCGGATGCTTTTCTATAAATTCACTCCCAGTATGACAGGTCTATATATAGCTCCTTGGAAAAGGTCTAAGGGGGTGGGTACCTGCAAGGCATAAATAGCCACATGGCCCAAGTTGTCTTGAGCATTTTATGATTCCTTTCTATGAGTGAAGAGGACTTCTAAGTTATCCTCTCTCTCTGAAGCCAGATACCAGAGATGCTGTTTCTGCTGCTCAGCAGCACCTGAGCAATGCAGATACTTCAGAGACCATGTCATATGGCCATGCAGCACCAACACAGAGATTTGAAGAACTTGAATTGAGTTGTCCAAAGAATTTCTTGATCTTCTTCTATTCGTATCTTGCAGTATTCATTACATATGGGTTTACTCCTCTTGCTACCCGAACGTTCGGCCAGTATACAAAAGATTTCAGTCACTGTATGGTTCGTGGGACATCTGAAGTGGTTAGTACGTGGGCCATAAAAGTGACATCTGCATGAACCAGCCCTCAGACCTTCTCAGCTACCAGTCGATCTTCAGGTGTTCTGACATATCCCTGCTGTCTGATTTAGAGGAAATCAGATAAGTGACCCATTGGGGAACTTTTTCAGTCATTTTATTTATCCCAATGCTTGTTCATGTCATCCAGAAAGGGCAAGTGTAAATGCAGCCATCTGATAACTCACAAGGACGCCCACGATCAGGGTCTGTTGTATTTAGGTAAATTGCATGAGTAGAAGGCCTGCACCATCTGTCAGGCGATTGTGTCCAAAGCTCTTCACAGCTGTCTGCACTTGCTCAACCTATACCTAGAAAACCAACATCTCAAATAGCTAGCCTTGGGTATGGAGGGTTCCGCTGATGTACCTGCCGAACTGCCAAAAAATGCCAAAACCATCAGGCCTATGACTACAACTGTGCCTCTTTCGTCCGACCCTCAGCCTGTAGTCGACGTCAGCGTGGTTAAAGACTCAGGCTTCACTGCCTCACAGTAGGTATCTTCACAGCAGCCTCACAATCTTGCATGGAGGGTATGTCCACAGAGACTTTTCCAATGGGGGAGGACCTGCAATCTCGGCAGGACCGTCGGATCCCTTCATTACCATACAGTCACTAGTTTCTAGGCCTTCCTTCCTCCATGCAGATGCCTGCTAAGTCTCTCAAAAGGAAGGAAAAAAGAAACCGCTTGTCTCCTGCTCCTGAAAGTACCCCAGACAAGCAGGCCTTCAGCCAAAGTCTGTTTAATGCCTTTATGGCCTTAGGGCCTACCACTCCAGGGACATCCACTATCCCTCCTCCCATCCTGAGCCCTAGGACTCAGACATCAGATCCCTCTCAGAGGGAAAAGGAGGAATTCTCGGATTCTTCTTCTGAAGAATCCCTGTCATATACCTCTCAGTTGCCTTCCCCCCTGAGATATGGCTCCCCAGAGGAAGAATCTGTTGACCCTGACTCCCCAGCAAAGGATTTGACTTTTGGGGAAACTATTACTAAAATGAAGGAACATTTCAAGTGGGAATCATATGAAATATCAGATGTCCAAGAAAGGTATTATGACCTCATTTAGATGGATTCCCCAATCCCTACTGCTGTTCCACCTATTCTGCCTGCCTTCCCGGATGCCTTCTCTTCAGCTTCCCAAAACCTGGACTCACAACCCCATGCTCCATGTAGACCTGATAGGTTTTATAAAGTTCCTGAGAATGCAAAGTTCCTAAGCAGGTGTCCTGCTGCAGACCCTGCCACAATTTCCATTTCAACTGATAAGGCCTCAAACCTATTGCCTACCACCACCATTCTCCCTGCAGCAAAACTATGTAATGTCTGGGTAAGAAAATGTACCCTTCTGCTACTCTGGCGTTCAGAGCTACTAATTACCAGACAAACATGGTTAAATATGCCTTATCCCTTTTGGAGAAGATCTCCAAGGAACTGTCAGACACACCAGACTCTGCTGCCAAAGATTCACTGTCTTCCCAAGTTACTCTCACTTCCCAGGTTACCAGGCACTCTTTAAAGTGCAGTTATGATACTGCTGAGGCCTCAGCCAGAGCAGCAGCATCAGCATCTGCTTTGAGAAGGTACTCTTGGCTATGCCTACAACCTTTACTAGATGAGTTTAGAGCCAAGCTGGTTGATGTCCTTTTGGGCAACACAACCCTGTTTGGAACAAAAGTGGTTGACTTATTTAAGTAATTACAGCAAAAGGGAAATGAGATGCAGAATTTAAAATACCTGCTGGTTTCTTCTATTCCAAAATTCCAAAGGAATTACCCAGCAAAAACAATTTATTAGAAAGCATTCTCACCTAGCTGCTTCCATAAGGCCTAGGAAAACTTCCAGGAAGCAACCCACTCCTACCAGAACACCCACCACTTCTTACCAGAGGCCACCCTTTCAAGACAAGGCAGGTAATGTGACTACCTGCCAGACTTAATAACCCCCCCTTCCTCCTCTAGCACCTCTCTCACTGTCTCCAAATGTGGACACTTATCTCAGACAAATAAGTCCCCTGTATAATAGAGAATGGCTATTTTATGACCTGGCTCATGCCTCCAAGGAGAAGGAGTATCCCACAGCCACCAAGAAAACAGGTCCTCCATTGTAGCTAGTGTTAGACAACCTGATGGCTCAGGGCACCATTCAAACAGTACCACTGTTTCCAAAAGAAAGAGGCTTGTACTCCAGGATTTTCCTGGTTCCAAAAAAAGACTGTCCCTGGAGGCCAATTCTGAACCTCTCACTACTCAACCTGTTCCTTCAGGTCCCAACCCAATCCAAGTTTCAGGAAATACCTGAGGTTCTTTGTGGGTTCCTCTCACTTCCAGTTCTGGTCCTTGCCCCCCTTGGGCTTTCCACTGCATCCAGAGTCTTTACCAAACAGTTATTGCCTTCTGTAGGACAAAGGGAATCCAGATAGTCCCTTACCTGGATGACTTTGCTCATTCTGGCAGACTGCATACAGGCCCTCCAGCAACAGTTATAGGTTGTCATTACTCTCTTACAGTCCCTGGGATTTCAAATCAACTTCCCAAAATCCCATCTGGAACCTACTCAAGACTTCATCTTCTTGGGGTGCAGCATTCGGACAGACATTGTGAAAGCCTACCCCCCCAAAAGGTGGAAGGCTTGACCCACCCAGCCCCTCTTCAATAAAGTTACAGCGTGATAAAGGACCTCCTGGCATAATCTTGGTTTCCCCCTTAAACCTTATAAGAACCTTTCCAAGGGATCATCAGGGCTCATAGGTATGTACTAGGCTAACAACCACCAGGGCCTTTATAAGCCTAGACATGCAAACCAACCCAGTTATGTCCCTGTGTATCATGGGTTCTTATTAGAAAGGGTATGTTCTGAAGTTTGTTTCCTCTATGTATCATTCATTGGTGTTTATTTAGGAGGGGTTATGTTAGGAAGTTTGTAGAGGTTATGTGGAGGGGGTATGTTAGTACGGGCATTACTGTATGCCTCTGTCTATCAGACATGGGCACCAGACCCAGGGTGAATTTCTGATTTCCCATCCTTTGGTCAAGGTCCTATCTAAATAGGATTAGAGATGGACTTTGTTTCACATTCTAGAGCATGTGGATCCCCTGAGATGCACCTGTCTTGCCAGCATGTCTTTGTCACAAGCAGAATTTAAATCCTTGGATCTAGTGGTTCTGACGCAGTTCATTTTGCAGATGTGCAAAAGGTCCATCAGTGCTGGATCTGAAGATGCCTTGTATATCAAGCATAGATTGCCCCTCAGTAACCTGTAGGAGACTTGAGTATAGAGAGAGGCCAGTAAAGAATTTTACAGCAGGCTGTATTGTTATCCCTAGAAGTGTTTGTGTATGTAGTCCTGTTCAATCAGTTTGGTCTCAACCAGCGATGCAAATCTTTGCAAATGTACCCTGAAAGGCTTGCTGCTGTTGCTTTTACTGTGCTTTTAGATGTCAGATGTGATGGATTCACACTGGCATGTCGTCATTTGGGATCTTCAGAAGAGATTTCCTCACTGTGCTTTGCCTGAGCTGCGTTTTCACTGCAAAATTCTACCCACTGGAGTACTTTCTGTCTCTGTGTCTTTACTAAGGTCTTGCCTATGGGAGGATATAAGCTTGCAACAAAGAGGACTTCTTGTATTTTCAGGAATGGTTGTTAGGAATGTGCCATCCCAGGCTTCTTTGTGGTTGGTTGATGCCCTGATTCTGCTGTGGAAAGTTTGGAAAAGTCATCCTTGCTGTCCCTGTGTTGTGTATTTCCTTGTAGAATGATTTTAAAAGCTGTGTGGAGCTGTGAATTTAAAAATCTGTGTGATCAAAACATACCTCTCAACCTGTTAGAGCAAGAAATCTGAACAAAAGCTAAAGATTGGGGGGGGGGGGCAGAGGCCCAAACCTAGGGACAAATTTTAAACATTGCTTTTATAAACTTAAGTTGTTAAAACAACAGGATTTGTGTTGGCATGTATTTTCTGAAGGATATGAAGTTTGAAACTCAAATGTATGTTAAGTAACTTCAGTCTACAGTGTTTTGCCAAAAAAAAACTAATTTTATGAGGAACAGACCAAAAATGTGAAGCAGAAATCTGGACATTCTATGAAAATGTGGACAGTTGAGAGCTATAGAGCAAAACATGATGCCACACTTTGTCACAGTGCATGCATAGACTTGTATTTACATAAACAGGGAGCATGATTCAGAAAATATTTAGGCATCAGGGACCCTCAAGGCCTTATGTGTTTGATCTCCACTCCATCCCACCCCTGCTGTGAGTATGTGATTATTTAAGTGAACATAATTGATTTAAAATATAGCAAGAGTACACCTCCAATTTCTATAGCAAAAAAATAAATAATAAAAGATAAAAAGAAATGTCAGCTGCACAGCCAGGCCTCTGAAATGTATCAGCCTCTTAAGGCTGAGGAGATACTGGTATGTATGCATGTAATGGGCTTTTTTGGCAGGAGTTTTTAACAAAATCGCTTTGTCATGCATTTGACTTTTAATAATCTGGTACAATAGATTATAAATGTTAACTTAAGGAAAATGGAACAATCCATATACTGACATAGAATGCTGCCTTCTTATACATATCAACTTTTTGCTCAAGAAATCTGAGTAAAGTCAAAATAATGAGGTGACTAATTAATTAAATTAGATATTACTCTAACTTAAAATGTTATAACAGACTTTGCACCAACATGCATTTTTTAAACAATGAAGTATAAAGCTCTGACATTAAAGGACTGTAATCCTCAGTATTTTACCAGAAAAAACTTTTATGAAGGCGTGACGATTGGGGAGAGATGGGCGAAGGCTTCCAGCCTAGTCAAATAGAATTTGATGTATAATTCTGGCATTTGTAAATAAATGTAAAATACAGGCATGTTTTCTTGAGTGTAAAAGAACACTGTGAAATATGGAACTGCAAAATATGAGAACATTGCACTCTACTGGCCCAGTGAAGTATGTTGTGACCCTTTCATGTTAGAATTCGGCTCCAGTGCGTCTGGATGAAGGTTTCATGCCCATTGTTTTAAGGCTAAAGTTTATGACCAGAATTTAGATGTGGAATGTGCTTTATTGCTCTAGTTTCTGTTAGAATATACATGTGAAATGTCTTCTATTGTTGTAAGTGTCTGAGCAGGTGTTAGATTGCTAAATAATGCAGTTGTTTGCCTGGGAGAACCTAAGTGTCAAAAATGATGTCATTTGGGAGGGCCTTAGAGACATGTTTGTTAGTAATGTTTAAATACTATTTCTCACAAGAGACTGAAAGCATTTTGATCTTAGATATCTAACTCAGCACTCTGCCTAAGCTCACATGTAAGTTTCTAGCACTGTGATTTCTTGTAGGAATAGTTAAAGCTAGTAAAGATTAATTAGGTATTTTTCTTTGAAGTCAGACCTGTCCTACTGTATTATTTTAAGTTTGTGTGATCTCTGTACTCTTGGATATCTCTGTGGTGTAGTAGTTTTATCTTGTGTTTTAATTATTTATTATTAAATACTTTTAAAACCTTCTACCTGTGGCTGGTTTGTGTAGAGATAAACTCTAGAGTACATTGCATATTTATAGAGGTTATTGTAATAGGCCACTCTAAGGTAAGCCTTGACTGTTAGTCATACTACCATTGGATTATAATATTGCACAGTAATAATTGGACACCCTTTTAAGGGCCTTTTAGTAGCTGATATTATTAGCTGGGTAGAGGCAATAATTACTGTCCTATGGTCTAGGTAAAGGGGCACAGCTGGAGAATCTGTGGCAACCTTTCCCAGGAGTGTCTGCGAAGTTGTATAAATACTTATCTCAAAGTGTGTGTGTGTTATGTCAGCTACTTGGCAGGGACACGAAGCACTGGTTAGACAGAGAGGGTACTGGAGGTTCTAGCTTGCCCATCTAGGCTGAGACCTGGACCCTGTAGCTGTGCCAGTGAGGAGTCTTATTGGGGACCTGGTGAGCAAAGGAGCAACCAGCCCCATACTGACTGTGATCTGTGTGCACTTAAGGGAAATTGTACTTTACTGTGTGTATTAGTTATGCTTTCCTCTCTTCTAGAAGATGACCTCCCTGAGGTTAGTGGTGAGGATTGAGGCTCCTTGATTGCTGGGCCAGGGCACGGTCATCACAGAAGGATAGGGTAAAAATGAGGAAAAATCAGGGGTGGTTGAGAGGCAGTACCACCATCAGCTGCTATATGTTTGCTGAGCAGTGCCTTCCCTTTTTTATTGCACAGGTTATTTTTTTTAACTTTAAAAACCTAGCCATTTATTCACCTTGTCTTGTGCATACTTAGTTTTAACAAAACTAGACTTATGCAAGGGCAAGCAGTGTTGCGATCCAGATATATTTAACCTCCCCCACACCAAGACATGAAATCCACTTTAGTCGTGTTGCATACTGACTTTTTGTATGAAAGATCAAAAGGCTGTTGGTTCTTAACACACGCAAGATGTTTGGATTCATGTTTCAATTCTGACTATGCAGTTCAGCATAAAGGAGTGGTGGTGGGTGGTTACGCCTTCAACCTGCATGCATCAAAAATAGATTTTCAGATCAAAAACAAAAAAAAAAAGTTCTGGGCACCTAATTGAGTTTATGTTGCTAAAATACAGACTCTTCTACCTGCTGTGATATAGGGAAATATTGCCAGCCCAGGTATCTGGAATTTTGTAAATAATTCTATGTCATTTGTGAATATTGATATGATTTATACAGAACTGTATGTTATGTACTGAGCTTCAAGAATGTAACCACAGCATACCCTGCTGGAACATAGAAGATTGACTTGCACAACTTATGAATAGTTGAAGTTGAGTTTCTTTATAGCTGGGCCAACAACAAAAGATGTTCTCTTTCAGTTCAGTGGCAGACGCAATGTCTAGAGCTAGAAGTTTTTATGTTGTTTTGAAAGAGAAATAATTATTAGGTTTTAAATGTAAAAGCATTTTTCCTTTATGACTTCCTAGCAGCTGCAAATATCCGAGAAGTATGTATTTCTCACAGAGATGTTAAATTCTATTTCTGCTTAGCCTGGGAACTGAAGTCATGTGACAGAGTGATGTCATCCAAGCTGACCTAAAAGTAATGTTTGATATTCATTTGGGAACTCTCTCGGAGAGATACTATGTATTTTGTCTTGGACCTAGCAAGAACATCCACTCATCACCATCTGCACTTGCCTTGCTCTGTAACCAAGTTTTTTTTTAGAGCATAGTAACTCTCTTAGATATAGATATGAATATAGAAAAGATTAGTTTAGATGTTTTCTGTATTTATTTGAGACTGTCCTGCAATGTTGTTTTAAAATATTTCCTGTGATTTTGGACGTTGACATTACTGTGTTGATTGACTGAGTATTGTCTTGTTCTTTTATTATTAAATATATTTAAACCTATCTTTGTGGCTGATATTTGTCAGACATATTTAAGCTCTTAAAGTACTTCCATATGTATTTGGTGACACTGTGCAGGCCACTCCTAAATAGCCTTGCAAGTCTTGGTTGGACTACCATTTGGATAATAGTAACATTGCACAGTAGAAATGGACACCCTTTGTAAGGGCCTTTATAGTATTTTTATTTATTTGTTTTATTTTACATTTGTTGACCGGGATAGTCCGACTGGATGCATGTCCATTTTCAGCAGAGGCCCGGGGAGAAAAGCTCCAAGGGTAAGCAGATACAGCATTACATAATACCAGCATTACATATTACAAACATACTATTTACAGAGATTACATAAATAAACAAGTTAAACAAGTTCCACATGTTAGAGTTAATCCTGAGCGCAAGTCAGGATTAAATTAAATAAACTGGTTTACAGATTTTTTTTACACATTCTAGAGAGAGTTAGCCAGGCTTGATACATTGACATAGCCAGTTAAGTGACAAATGTTGTTTGAGTCTAGTTTTAAATTAGTAATTTAATTAAATTAGTAGCTTAATTTAAATTAATTAAATTAGTAGCTGATAAGTAGGGGGTGGTGGCAGTGTAAACTACCTTATAGTCTGGGCAGAAGGGACATAGCTAGTAAACCTGTGCCAGCCTTCCCTGTGTGTGTGTGCGTGTGTGCGTCAGCTATTTGAGCAGGAACACTAAGCACTGGTTGGACAGAGAGGGTGCTGGAGGTCTTGGATTAGCCCCCCAGCTGAGATCTTAACCCTGTAGCTGTGCCAGTGGGAGTCTTATTGGTGATCTGGAGAAAGAGGGAGAAACCAGCCCCAGACTGACCTGACTAATCTCTGTGTGTTCTTAAGGGAAATTGCACTTTAGTGTGTGTGGATTTGTCATCCTCCCAGTGTGTACATCCCCTAGCTGTTGCCAGTGGTGAGGATTGATGCTCCTTGATTACTGGGCTAGTGCAGGGTTGTCACCTGCCAAGGGAGTTTGGTGGTGTGAGCATTACAGCTGTGTACATCCGTCCAAATGCCAATACCAAAGAGGCACTGGCTACACTTTACCAATTTATAAACAATGCCCAGAACAGGAATCTGGAGTTTGCTTACGTAGCACTTAGCAGGTGACTTCAACAAAGCCAACCTGAAATTGGTACTACTACGATTCTACCAGCAGGTGGAATTTGCAACGGGGAGGGCATACTGGACATGGTCTTCACCAGTGTTAAGCAAGCTTACAAGGCAATGCCCCATCCACACCTGGGTAGTTCAGATCACCTGGCAATTATGCTAGTCCCTGCATACAAACCACTGCTAAACAGTAGCAAGCCATCCAAGAAACTAGTAAAGGTTTGGCCAGAAAGTGCAATCTCAGCACTACAGGACTACTTCGAAAGCACAAACTGGGATGTGTTCAGGGAGGTGGCTACAGTAAACCATCAAGTAAACCTTGAAGAGTCACTGATGGCCTACATCACAAAATGTATGGATGATGTCACAGTCACTAAAAGCATCACCTCACAGGCAAGCTAAAACACATGGTTCACAAGCAGGGTATACAAGTTCCTGAAAGCAAGGAATGCATACAAAGAAAATAAAGATGCACCCAGTGGCCAGAGCTAATTTTAGCATGGGGGTAAAGGAGGCAAAAGAACAAGAGTACAGCCAGAGAATACAGGGTCACTTCAGTGGCACCAGAGACAACAGATGGCTGTGTCAGGGGATACAAGCTATAACAGACTACAGGCCTGTTTCTTCAAAATGTGATGACAACATTGAATTCCTGAATTAACTTAAGTACTTCAATAGGTTTGAGGGGAGCAACACAGTGGCAACTAAACTCCCCATCAAACGAAATGAGGAGGTACTCTGCTTTAACCCAGTGAAAATCCGAAATATCCTAAGCAGACTAAATCCCAGAAAAGCAGCTAGCCCTGACAACATTCGAGGGAGAGTGCACAGAGACTGCTCTGCTCAACTGTCAACAGTACTTGTGGACATTTTCAACACATCTCTGAGCCAGGCCCAAGTACCAAGGTGCTTCAAGAATACTACTATAATAGCCCTACCAAAGAAATGGCAGCCAGCCAGCCTGAATTACTGCCGTCCAGTTACTCTGACCTCAGTGGTGATGAAATGCTTCGAACGGCTGATCAAGGACCACCTATCTGCAAACCTACCAGCATCACTTAGACCTGGTTCAGTTTGCCTACAGGGCCAACCGCTCAACAACAGATGCCATCTCATTTGCTCTTCATGAATCCTTGGCATATCTTGAAAACAAAAACTTACGTAAAGATGCTATTCATAGATTTTTAGTTCCATCTTTGATACGGCCATCCCTCAACACCTGATTGAGAAGCTTGCCCAGCTGGGCATCAACACCTGCTTATGCAAGTGGATCCTGGACTTTCTCATTGATAGACCCAAAAAGTATGTGTGGGCAACAAGGAGCTTAACACTAAGCATGGGAGTCCCTCAGGGATGTGTCCTGAGCCCTCTGCTGTTTACCTGACTAACCCATGATTATGATCTTCGAATTATGTCTGCTGATGCAAAGTTTGCAAATGACACAAGTGTGGTGGGCCTTATCAGAGACTACCTACAGAGATGAGATTAACCACCTCATTAAATGGTGCGATATTAATAAGCTGGCCCTAAACATGAATAAAACCAAGGAGTTAGTGATGGACTTCAGAAAGAATCAAGACTCACATCACCCACTCATAAAGGGGAAACAGTGGAGAGAGTGAGTAGCACCAAATTTCTGGGTGTGTATACTTCTGAGGACTTAGCATGTTCAACAAATACTAACCACATTGTGAAGAAAGCACAGCAAAGCTTGCAGTTCTTGCAGAAGCTGAAGAAAGCTAGTCGCCCTTCCTCTGTCCTCAAAACCTTCTGTAGTGGTACCATTGAAAGCACCTTGACTAGTAATCCCAGTCTGGATCAGGAACTGCAAAGCCTCAGGCCAAAAGGCTCTATAGAAGGTGGTAAAGCTAATGGAGAAGATGACTGGATCCCCACTTCCAGCTCTGCAGGCCCTATGTGTGAAGCATGATGTATTGGCAGAGCCAGAAAAATAATCAGACCACACACACCCTGCACATCATGGACTGTTGTGCTTATCTTCAGAAAGACAATACCGTAGTATGCGTTGTAAGTCCTCCAGTTTAGTAAGAACTTCTTCCCACATGCTATCAGACTGCTGAACTCTACAACATATCAATAGCTGGTAACAGGAATAATCAGTAGTCCAGCTGTATTATGAAATACCTACAACAAGTTGCTTTAAAAGTGCAATTAGTAGTAATAGAACATTCCATGCAGTATACTAGTGTTATTCAGTATATTCTGTATACTTTGTGCAATAATTGCTTTTCCACACATGCAGTATTTGAAGGCTGCTATCAGTGTTATAGAGGTATCTCAGATCTTATCAGTCTTGTTTAGTTTGTGTTACTGTACTGTGATATGACCTTGTTATTCTCTGTAGTTGTATGTGATAGATGCACTTGGAACTGAAGCAACATAATTTAATTTAACTCGCACTGTGTGTGTAGGTCTGAATGACAGTTTACTTTGACTATGACTTAATAAAATTTGCAATAACATTTGCATACTGAATGGCAAATGATTACTTCCAGTAGGATTGTGGTCTACTACTCACGCGCATTTAAAAAAAAATATGACACAAAAGTAAAGTTTGTGTGTGTAAAATGTCTGTAGATTTTGAATAATATTGCTAAAATCTACCTCAGTCATTTATTTTTGTTCCTGAAAAGGTAAGCTGCCATACATATGTCCTCGTTATTTAAAATGCTGGTTCTGTCAGTATTTTGCTCATGTGGTTTTATTTCCTGTGGGCAAAACAGCTTAGAAAGTGTGTCTATTGTCTTTTTTTTTTTTGGGGGGGGGGACATAGCTCTCAATTGTACAGATTTTCACAGAATGTTCAGATTTTTGGTCTGTTCCTCATAAAATTTGTAGTTTTCTGGCAAATCACTGAGGACTGAAGTCACTAAATAATGAAACGCATTTGAGGTTCAGACTTCATATCCGTCAGAAAATGCATGCTAACACGAGTCCTGTTATGCTAGCAACTTTCTAAGTTTATAAGAAAGTTTACAATCTGTCCCTATTTTTGGGCCTTTGTCCATTTTTTTTTGCATTAAGAGGTTGAGAACTATTGGGGGGTTATGGAAAATTTGTATGAAGGGGTAAACAAAGCCTAAAAATAAGAACTTGCCACCAAACTAGGTGCAGTTGTTTGGAAAATAGTGTGAATGATTAGTGTGAAAACAGGTTTGTAACTAAGTAGCTGCAGTTAAGAGGCCTGGTGATGGTGCTGCTCACCTGAGCTATAATCCATCTTCAGATAAGGTATTACCTCACAGATGCAAGGTTTTATTCTGATCTCTGGTTATTGGCTAGGTTTGTAATAGTTTGCAGCCAGAGTGTAGTGCTGGCCTATGAACTATGAGTTTTGTAAATAGTGGAACAGCAGAACAGTGCTGCAACCTTATAGAGACGGACAAAACTGCATTCAAAGAACTTGCTATAAATGCCTTCCTGACTGACACCCAAGTACCATATAGAAGTACTGCCATATCTGCAATGTCAGTTGAAACCCATATTCCTGAACAGGCTTACCGAGTCTGCAAAATCCTGTACACTGAAGCAGGATGTGTAGAACAGTTTCTGCTCCAGATGTACTGAAGAAGGAACTAAACCATACAGTCATTCATTATATTTTGCATTGCCTTGTAAAAATAAAAGCTTATGACAAGCTACAGAAAAATTCTGCGCCAAGTCAGCATTCCACTGTCAGATGGGTCAAGACTGACCCCTTCAGACCCATTGACTCACTCCAAAAAGTCTCACACACCACACATTAATCTTGACAGAGAGGCTTTTTTCACTGTAGTGTTCATGGAGCAACACTCCTCCATCTCTTATGCCTTTTACACTTTTTTGTTCATGGCTTTTTAACAGATGCTTCTTGCACAGCAGGAAGAGCAGGCTTATGAGCAACTGTCTTGTAGGACCAATGGTGTGCTTCCAACCTACATGAGACTAGGCTTGCACATATCCTTTGTTAGCTAAATTAGAGTAGGAAGATGTTTTGATGGTCAGTTGCAATGAAACTGTTGGTCTGAAAACTTCAGCCCAGTTCTTTAAATAATGCAAGTCTCTGACATTTAGCAACTTGAAGCAGAACTGACTCTCTTGACTCCTTCCTGCTGCCCACTTTTTGTCCATATGTGATGAAACTGTAGGGGAATTTCCATTGTGTCCTGATCAGATTCATCCATCTCTGCCACCGTGGGTCTCCATTGCAAATAAGCCACAAGCCAAGTGGGACTAACCCACTCAAGACTGATACTTTAAAATGTAAATAACAGTACTTACTGATTCTTATTACATCTGGCACCCAGGTAGTGCAACCAGGGCTCATAGGCGTTTACTAGGCCAACTACCACGAGGGCCTTTTTAAGCCTAGCCATGCATTCCAAATCTCTGACGAGTTCTGATACCCTTAAGTGTAAGCATGGGCCTGAGTGATGAACCATTTACAGCTTACCTGTTTGCATCAAAGACATAGGTGCCAAACCAGGGATGAATTTCTGGTATCCCATCCAATTGTCCAAGTTGCAGTTGAATTGGATTAGGGAAGAACTCTGCTTCACATGGATGGGAGAAGCCTGTTCCATAGACTGGGTAGTCTCTGGGATACATACCTATCTCTCCAGCAGGTCCTATTTATATCACAGGCAAAGTTTGTCTTTAGAACGGATAATTCTGTTACTGTTTGTTTTGTGGATATGCAGGAGGTCCATCAGAGTGGGGTCTGACAGTGCCCTGTATGGCAGACATAGATCTCCCCTCAAAAGCTTGTAGGAGACAGAATACAGGGATAGGGCCTTGAAGCAGTCCGCATAGGACATATTTATTATGCCCTATATTCTTTTAGTGAGGAAACTCTGTGGACATTCCAGTTGTTAGATACGCCTGGTTAGGTACATACCAAAGGGGGCATTGTACTCAATGATAGGTCTGATGAATGCTGAATACAGTGGAACAATGAATTCCTTGGACTTAGATGCCATACCTTTGTTTATAAGTGGAACAACATAGAATGATTTCCTCACCACTGTAGACACGTGGTGATCAAAGACTAGATTACTATCTGTGTGTTCCCAAGTCCCTGAATGCTGGGTCAACTTTAAGGGGTGTATTGTCAATATGATAGTTACCAGGGATGGATGACTTCCCAAAGGATACTATTATGCATTTCTTGACATTTAGCTTTAGTCCATGACTCTGACACCAGTTGTTTGTCTGTGTCAGCCCCTCCTGGAGAGTATTTGTGTCAATGTGAGATTCAATGACCACTCCTAATTTGCAATCATCTGCAAATTTAGTCATCCAGAGAACTGACATTAGCCTTGACGTCTGAGAAGTAAATGCCAAAAAGGAGTGGCCCAAGGACTGATCCCCGAGGGACTCTACTTGTGACAGGCCTCTTTGTTGAGGTGGACTCCCCAGTTCTAACTTCCTGGGTCCTGTCTGTGAGCCAGTTGAATATTCACTGGGTGACATATGGGTTTGTACGTAACTTCTTGAGTTCGTCAACAATGCCCAAGTGAGGTATTGTCAAATGCCTTGGCCAGGTCAAGGTAGGCAGTGTGAATGATTTTTCCCTCATCCATCGTTTTGGTGACCACCTAAAAGAAGTCCACCAAGTTGAGTAGGCATGATCTGCCCTTTACGAAAACAAACTGGAGGTTTACTGCATCTCTGTTGATCATCTTCATGATAACTCTTTCCATAGCTTTACATATAAGACTAGTGAGACTTATGGGTCTGTAGTTTCCAGGGTCTGTAGATGGCCCACCTTTGTGCAGAGGGATGACTGTTGCCTTTATCCATTAATGAGGCATGAAGCCTGTTTGGAGGCTACATTTAAATAGTAATTCTAGAGGCCCTGATAGGTCATGTTTTATGTTATTTACAAGGCATCCTGGGATATTGTCTGGGCCCATTGATGCAGTGTTCTTGGTCTTAAAGAGAGCATTAAGGACCTGTTCCCTAATGATAGTAGGGGAAGTTATGTTTAATACTTCCTAAGAGAAGGTTGAGGGGGGGAGGAGTAAAGTTGGAGCTGAATTTATCAGCCAGGAGGTTTCCTATATCTTCTGGCTCAGTATAGGTGGATCCATTTACAATAAGCTCTGCAGACAATTGTGTGTGATATTTTCATGGACCTTTCTTCATTTACACGGAAGAAATCTTTCTGAAATATAGCTTGTGAAATGTTATATTTTGCTTTACAAATCTTCCTTTATGACTAGCTACAAAACTAATTTTATTAGTAATGCTATAAATTTCAACCGTTTATAACAAAAATAGTAATTATGTTAGACTGTTAACACTACAGTGGCATGTATTCTGCTGAGAGGCTGGAGGAGAGGTCCACTGAAAATATCCCCACATACCCCTCACAGAATTTGATGTCTTTAAAGTCCAACAACATTAAGAATAGAACTATCACTAAATGTCATGCTGAATCACTTTGATAAAAAGTGGGAAATCTTGTACATATTGAGGCCCGTGGAAATTCTGCACATGGAGACCCGAAGTAAATAGGTGGCTGTGTTGTATGTTGGTAAACAGTTTGGCTCACTTCCATCTTATTTTGGAATCACTACATCTTTACGTATAACACACCGATCTTGGGTACAGGATATTTTTGAAAATCTCTGTTTAGCTTGTGTTTAGCACTGATACTTCTATATTACTGCAGATTGATATCTCACCGCAGCACTTGGTGGATTTGAACTATTGCTGCATACTGCTGGTAATTATTTCACAGCACCAGCTACAGGATCTGATGCATTACCTCATACAGCTACTGATAATAGCTCACCATACCAACTACCTTATCTGAGCTGCTTGACTCATATAGTTGTCCTTACTGCAGCAGCAGCTATTGGGTTTGAGCAATTACTGTCACTGATACTATCTCACCACCAGCTACCACATCTGTACTATTATCTCATACTGTTAGTGATATCTCACGGTACCGTACCGTCTTCTGGATTTGAAGTATTACCTCATGCTGTAAGGCTAAGTTTCCCCTTACTGAGGCACTTGTTTGTTTTTCAGTGATATATATATATATATATATATATATCTATATATATATATATCACTGACTTCACTCGCAGTCCTATGAAGTGATTGTTTTTTCCCTGTGTACCAACTGATGTACATATGCAGAAGGCCTTCTATCAACTGCTGGTCCTCAGTAATTACCATCACCATTCCCAGCTTCATGGAGGGAGTATGTCTGTGCTAAGCATTTTATGTAATTTATTTGGTTTTATAATGTCCGGGTTACTCCTATATGTCAGGGGTTTCCTACTGTGAGAATTTTGCTTTGCCATATATTCCTGTATGAGAAATCAGGAATGCTTTTAAGATTTCTGAAAAACACACAACGAACCAAATAACCAAGTAACTTGCAAATCCACGAATTAAGTCCCAAAACAGCAGCACAATTATGAGACACACCAAGTTGTTTTTAGCGCTTTCATTCACATTTAATGACCAGTGAACTTCCTCAGAAACAACTTTACCATCCATTCCACTTGTTAAATAGCAAACAAATTTACATAATTAATCAATCAATTAATCAAAATTTAAAGACATATAAACATCAATAAGTAAACACTTGTAAAAAGACTTATAAAATACTACATCAAATAACATAGATGTTAAAATAAACATTTGAATGATCTAAAAACTGTATAATACAACTATGAATTCATTTCTAAAAAACATTTCATATTAATAGTTTCATTTAGGCCAGGAAATCTATCTGCGCCTAAATAGATTTGCCAAAATGATTCCTTACATTCTAATAACAGTTTGAAATTTCCACCAAACATGTACATGTCTACACTATCTATTACTGCAAAAGAGAACTTTTTAAATTCACTACAACACACAGAATGCTTTGCTAGTGCATTGTTGAAGTCTTTCTTTTTAATGGCTAAAAGGTGTTCACTAATTCTAATTTTTAAAGTCCTTGTGGTCATCCCTACATAATAACTCGGACATGTCTGACACTGAGCTAAATAAACAACCATAGAACTGTGACAAGTATAATATTGTTTTAACCAATAAGTGGAACGCAAATGCTGAAAATATACTGAAGATGAATTTATGATGTATCTGCATTGTTTACAACAGTAACATGGAAAGGTGCCTTTAGTCTTAGTGACATCCAAATAATTTTTTCTAACAATATTTTCCTTTTTCTCCAATATAGTTTTTAAACTAACTACCTTTTTAAAGGTAAACCTTGGTTTTGTACCTATAATTTTCACTAAATCCTGGTTACCTAGTATAATCTTCCAGTTGTTTTCTATAATTTCTTTAATTAACCACATTTCGTTACATATGGGCAACACAAATGCCCCAGTGAAATTTTTGTTTTCAAAACTATCACATAATTGTGCTGCTGTTTTGGGACTTAATTCGTGGATTTGCAAGTTACTTTTAAGATTTCTGCCTTGGAAAGAAATTATGAAGCACCCTTTGCATTTTCAGTAAAAGTACAAACAAAAAATGCTGATTTTTATTTGAATAGTGAAAAGAAATGGATAAAACTGAAAAAAAATCACACTGAACAAAAGACCAGGAGCAGAGCAGCTGACAAACTGTAGAGCCTTAGACTTAACTTCTTGACCAACTGGTTTTACTGATAATGGTATATGTAATAAAATGTCTTTGTTAGCAGGACATGAGGTGAAAGCAAACACCAGTCACACACTCTAACATGCATTACAGACTGAATACTCCACTGTAATAGGATAGCTTTCTTCTAACCTCAGCCAAAGGTAGATCAGCGATTTTTATCAGCTTTTGAGAATTTTGTAGAATAGTGCTGTATCTTAAATAGCACTGTGACTTTTATTCAGATTTACCCTAACATTGTCTTTGGGGTATTTGTGCTTTTCATTGTGTGTTTGTGGCTTCTGAAAGCATGCCAATGTAGTATTACTAAATAGGTGTAGTATTTCTTAAACAGCAGATAGTAAAGTATTAGATATGTGGCGGTGTGTGTTACCTGTGTAAATACACATGCAGCTCAACAAAGAAGTTTATGTAGCTCTTCCTCAGTTTTTCTGTATAAAAACCACAACTCAGTTGCGGCCCTTTTTTTTATAAAACACAGGCAAAATATTGCACAAGGTTAGTGATTCTGCAGATAACTCTTAGTGCTAAGGGTAGGCAGTATACTGTAGAGTTTAAAAATGACAGGTTGCATAGAAACTACTACTTGTAGCTCTGGGTTCTAGTCTCACAATTTCTGCTCCAGTAGTGGAAGGTTAAACAGTCGAGTTAAACAAACTAAAACTTTGTTTCTTAACAAAGACTGAATAGACACAAAGTAATAAGACAGCCTCTTAGTATCTGGAAGGTTTAATGACAGAAATATTTTAGGGTTTCTTTCTGGGGATAAACTCTTTGTTAGGCTTGTAAGGGCACTAGGGTCATTAGCCTAGTAACCTCCTATGACTTTATTTTAGTCTGACAATATGGCTACTAAGTCAGATGTGTACAGCTGACTTCAGGCATGGTGTCTGACTTAGTAATCTGTCTTCTTCTTCTTTTGGCCTTTCCCGGTTAGGGGTCGCCACAGCGGATCACCTGTCCGCTCATGATTGGCAGTGGAGTTTTACGGTGTCGAGTTGCCAGCCCGGCACCCAGCCTTCCACAGAAGGCACACACACACACACACACACACACACACACACACACACCTAGGGCCAATTTAGAGTGTCCAATCCACCTACTGCATGTCTTTGGGATGTGGGAGGAAACCGGAGCACCTGGAGGAAAACCACACGACCACAGGGAGGATATGCAGACTCTGCACAGAAGGCACCCCAGCCAAGAATCGAACTGGAGAACCTCTTGCAGTGAGGCAGCAACACTAACCACTGCACCACCATGGCCGCCCCTCGACTTGGTAATCTGTCTGTGAAAGAAAAAGTAAGAGGCAAGGGTCAGAATCTAGCATCTGCGTAAGCGAGTTATAATCAAACTTGGCACAAAGACAGTGATGGTTCATATCCTGTATTAGAAGACATTCTTTTATTTGGAGTATTTGTTTATATGCTGGTTATTTAGTGAGGCCCACTGGCTTGTGACAAGGACTCCAGCCCACCTATCCTTATTAGAGTTCATTTATTGATATGGTGTGTATACTCACGTTGAATGCAAGTGGATGTACAGAAATCATATTTTAGCTGTGATCAGTTCTGTTATTACTATATATGTGGCCATTCTGAGCTTATTCAGAACTCTTGCAGGCACCACTTATTTGTACTGATCATTGAGCCCTATCCTTAGATCTTTGTAACATCGAATTATTTTGTTAGAGACAGTATGGATAATAGTGTAGAAAAATGAGGTGCTTTGCTAAACTTAAAGAAGTCCATCCAAAAGTCAAGATTTTCTTTCCGAAAAGTTTTTCCTTCCCTATAATCCAAAACTTAAACACTTCACATACAGAAAAAACATAATTTAATAATTGTTTGCTTTTCTTCCTGCATTTGTCTCATCTGTTACATCACAACAGCTACCAAGAATGGCACAGTAATTGTTAGGTCACTTATCCCAACAACAGAGCCATTAGGAAAACAATGCCATTTACATGTGCTTTATCAGTTACAGATTGTCACCATCACACCTCAGATAAACAGCAGAACCTAGAGTCTGAACAAAGACAGGGCTTTCAAGCTTGGTTTTTCAGATGCAAATGTCTTTCCCTTTAATAAAACTCAGTGCTACAGAGAAAGGATGCAAATACGTTAATCTAACTCTTCTTACTTTCTGTCAGTATATGATTTTGCATTTTTTCTGTACTGTAATTTCTGTAAAAGTGCATGTTTCTTCTGGAGTTGGAGAAGGATGAGTAATGTCAATGACTTTAATTCTAGCTGCAAAATTTAAAACTTTAAACAGAATGCAACACAAACCATCTCAGCCCAAGTAACACCTACCGATCACAGGGGTCAGATTTCTCGCACTTGAACACTGAACTAAAGTTCTTACTTTGAAAAGAACAATTAACTCAGCTAAATTTTCAAGCCTGTTATTCAGACATTCGACTGCAACAAAGATGGCCACTAATGAAAATTAAAGGAAGCAAAGTAATTAAAAATGCAGATTGATGTGGACAGTGAAAACTAAGTAATCACAGCAAAGTTGTCAACTCATGAGAGAAAACTACAGTAAATGATACCCTCATCTTAAGGATTTCTTTCTGTTACTCTAACATGATATAAGGAAGGCAAAGTAATTGACTGAAAAACAAAATAATGCCAGCCACAGCGGCCTCCTTCAGATCATTTTCGTGGATAACAAATTAGAAAATTATTGTAACCATTTACTATGATAGAGGCATTAGCAATGCAGAAAAGTTTAAGATTTGCTGAAAAACATATGATGATCTTCGTGCTTCACTGTTGCAGTCCTGACTTGTGGGATTTCCTGTTTCAGAAGCCCTTGGTCGGCCTAACTACCAGAATAAAAAATTCCCTCCTCCTCCCTGGGCTTGTGGACACCCTACCCTGACGTCTGGAAGATTGGGTGTAAACAGGAGTGGCCCAAGATCAACTGGTGCCCTAGGCAAAAGGGCTCCACGGCGCCCCTTACCACACCACCCAGTGCCCCAATCCTAGTATACCTACATCAGAAAAATATTGGAAAAGCACCCCTGCTAGAACGCCGCCCTAGGCGGCTGCCTAGTTGGCCTATGCCTAAGGCCGGCTATGGGTGTAAAGGGAGACAGACTACACCTTGACATCAGTCTTCTTTGCTGTCAGAGCCCAAAGCAGCTGTAAGTGCATCTGTCGGTCTACACCAGAGTGAGTAATTCTTCTAAAGCGAAGTACTCCATTGGAGAACTCTTTTTCTTACCAGTGATCCATGTCAGATAGTTAACAGCTGTCTCCGTTGTGGTAGGTAAAACAAATCCCACAAAGAGACTTGCATACCTTGTGTGTCACTTCTTTAGGCTCAAATCACGATGTCCCAAATTGCTGTCTGTGTACCCTTTTCAATACTAAAAGGAGTAGGACTGAAATCTTGTCTAAGTACCTTAGTCAGCAATCCGCTTGCCATTCTAATGATGGAGTCAGTCAATTATTCCAAAGTTGAGCTCCCTGAGCGAAAAAAGGAAAAAAGACCCAAACTTAGAGCCTCTGATGACAACCTTTCTCTGTCTGCCAGTCCCCCAAGGCTCGTTATCGCAGGAGGAGAGACATGTTGGCACAGGCCTCTGTCAAGACTCTTTTGGCATCCGACATGCTGTTGGGTCCCTCATCTTCAACTCAGGCGTGGGCATTCAGTTCATCTGTTTAGTCTACAGTCACTAAGTAGACCTCTGCATCTGGCGAATGATCCTCAACTGACAACATCCCTTCAGGATGTCTTCCAGCATTGATTATCTCTTTAATGCTGGCTAGCATCAGAGTAGAGGAAGTACATAGGCCCAAGGCAAAAGCTGCACCTAAAAAGATTTTGCTCTCCGTTTCTGTTTCTAGGCTTGCCGGCTCCCATCCCACAGTTTATCAGCAGAATTTGGTCAGGTTGGCTGAGGACCTTATTTCCTTAGTGAGTGGCAGGTATCCTACCCCTGAATCTTCCCCAGGAAAAAGGGAGAGAGACCCTATACCTGCAGCTTTTTCAGAACCCCCTGATTCAGATACAAACTGTGATCAGGAGGCCTCTGTACTTGAAGAACCCTTCCTTACCTCCTTTGAGAATTCTGATTCTGATGAGATGTTCATAGGGCCTATACAAGCCTAGCCATAACAATTCCCTGGCTATTTCTTCCCAGAATATTTACTTCCCTGGTCCCCTGTCTAGCAGGGAGACTGACGTGATCCCCAGGGTGAATTTCCTATCTCCCTGTGATGACCGTGCCCTGGCCCAGCAGTCAAGGAGCCTCAATCCTCACCACTAACACCAGGGAGGTCATCTCATAGAAGAGGAAAGGATAACTAATACACACAGTAAAATACAATTTCCCTTAAGTGCACACAGAGATCAGTCAGTCTGGGGCTGGTTGCTCCCTTGCTCACCAGGTCCCCAATAAGACCCCCCCACTGGCACAGCTATAGGTTCCAGGTTTCAGCCTAACTGGACAAGCTAAAACCTCCAGTACCCTCTCTGTCCAACCAGTGCTTCATCTCCCTGCCAAGTAGCTGACACAACTCACTCACTCACTCACTCACTCACTCACTCACTCACTCACTCACTCGCTCGCACACTCGCACACTCGCACACTCGCACACTCGCACACTCACTCGCTCACTCGCACACTCACTCGCTCACTCGCACACTCACTCACTCACTCGCACACTCACTCACTCACTCGCACACTCACACTTTGAGATAAGTATTTATACAACTTCACAGACACCCCTGGGAAAGGCTGACGCAGATTCTCCAACTGTGCCCCTTTACCCAGACTATATGGTAGTAATTACTGCCACCACCCAGTTAATATCAGCTACTAAAAGGCCCTTAAAAGGGTGTCCAGCTATTACTGTGCAATATTATTATTCAGTGGTAGTATGACTAACAGTCAAGGGTTACTTTAGAGTGGCCTATTACAATAACCTCTATAAATATGCAATGTACTCTAGAGCTTATCTCTACACAAATCAACCACAGGTAGAACGTTTTAAAATATTTAATAATAAATAATTAAAACACAAGACAAAACTACTACACCACAGAGATATCTAAGAGTTCACAGATCACACAGGAACTTAAAATAATACAGTAGGACAGGTCTGATTTCAAAGAAAAATACCTAATTAATCTTTAATAGCTTTGACTATGCCTACAAAAAATCAGTGCTAAAACTTTACATGTGAGCAGAAGGCAGAGTGCTAATAAGTGGGATATCCAGATCAAAATGCTTCCAGTCTCTTGTGAGAAATAGTATTTAAACATTACTAACAAACATGTCTCTAAGGCCCTCTCCAAATTACATCATTTTTGACACTTAGGTTTTCCCAGGCAAACAAACTGTATTATTTAGCCATCCAACACCTGCATTAGAACTTTACAACACTAGAAGACATTTCACATATACATGCTAGCAGAAACCAGAGCAGTAAAGCACATTCCACATCTATATTCTGGTCATAAACTTTAGCCTTAAAACAATGGACATGAAACCTTCATCCAGCCGCCCTGGAGCCGAATTCTAACATGAAAGGATACAACATGCTTCACTGGGCCAGTAGAGTGCAATGTTGTCACATATTTTGCAGTTCCACATTTCACAATATTCTTTTACATTCAAGAAAACATGCCTGCATTTTACATTTATTTACAAATGCCAGAATTATATATCAAATTCTATTTCACTATGCTGGCATCCTTCACCCACCTCTCCCCAATCGTCCCACTCCCATCCATTCGTCGAGGTTCCTTTTGAAGAGGGCCAAAGAGGCACTCAGCTTGACATGTATGGGCAGTCTATTCCAGAGTTTGGGGAGTCTCTGGGTCAGGAACCTATCCCTCCAGCATGTTTTGTTCATTGTAGTGATCAGGTTTAGATCCCTGTAGCATGTGGTTCTGAGGGATTGGGATTTCTTTAAGTGTAGCATGTCTAACAGCACTAGGTTTGACATGGCCTTGTATGTTAAGCAGCGATCACCTCTGAGTAAACGATATGTGACAGAGTATAGCTGGAGTTTTTTTAGACAGTCAACATAGGGCATCTGCTTTTGGCCTGCGATTCTTTTAGTGAGGTATTTCTGTGGCCTTTCCAGTTGTTGCAGATGTCTTGTGAGGTACATAACCAAATGGGGCGTTGTACTCTATAATGGGTCTAATGAGGGATGAGTACAGTGGGACAATGACCTCCATTTTTCTGGATGAAAAGCCGTTAGTGATGAGGTGTGCCACATAGAAGGATATCCTGACTGTTGTAGCTGTGTGGTTATCAAAGGTGAGACCACTGTCCACCTGTGTCCCTAAGTCCCTTATCACACTTTCTGTGTTTAGTGTACTGCCACTTATGTAGTAATTCATGGGTACATGGTTTGTCCCAAAGGGGATAACTATACATTTCTTGGCATTGAGCTTGAGTCTCCATGGGTCTGGCACCAAGTATCTGTTTCTGTAAGGCCCTTTTGTAGAATATCCACCTCATTTGGGGATTCAATAATGGCTCCCAGTTTGCAGTCATCTGTGAACTTTGTTAGCCAGAGTCCCTTAGTGCTGGCCTGTACTTCAGAGAAGTAGATGCCAAACAAGAGCGGTCCCAGGACTGAACCCTCAGGTACTCCGCTTGTCTCTTGTCTGGAGCTGGATTTTGAGTCTGCTACTTTTAAATTGTGGGTTCTGTCAGTAAACCAGTTGGCAACCCATTGAGTGACATAGGGATTAATGGCCAGCTTAGTAAGTTTATCTGTGATTCCAGAGTTGGGGGATGGTATTGAAGGCCTTGGTGAGGTCCAGCTAGGCTGTGTGGACCACCTTACCCTCGTCCATGACTCTGGAGACTGATTCGAAGAAGTCAGTCAGGTTGAGGAGACAAGATTGGCCCTTTACGAAACCAAACTAGGTTGGATCCAGTGTTGGAAGGTTTCCAATGTCTTTGTTTACAAGTTCCATGATAATGCATTCCTTGGATTTGCATATCAGGCTCGTCAGACGGATGGGACAGTAGTTCACGAGATTCAAGGTGGATCCTCCCTTGTGGAGTGGGATAACTGTAGCTGTGTGACACTCATTGGGAACAAAGCCTGAGGTGAGGCTATGATTAAACATGACACTTAGGTGAGGTGCCAGTTCATTTTATAGTTCATGTAGTACACAACCTGGGATGTTGTTTGGTCCTATGGATGATGTATTCATAGCTTTGGAGAGTGCGTTTTTTACCTGCGTGGCCATGATTACCAGAATCTGGCAATCTTTTGGTATTAAGATATGCCCTTTAGGGGGTGAGAGAGGAATGAAGTTGGCACTGAATCGATCTGCCAGGATATTGGCAATATCCTTGCGATCAGTATATTTAATGCCATTCTGTTGTAGCTCAGAGCAGATCTGAGCATTGCCATTTATATTCTTGACCACTATAGAATGCCTTGTGGTTGTCCTTGGAATCTTTGGCAATTTTATTTTCATAACTAGCTTTGGAGGATTTTATGAGAGATCTCAGCTTCTTTCATAGGCTGGTATGGGAGTTTTTTTGCATCCTGGGATTTTCCTCTTTTCTGCATCCGTTTCTTCCTTCTGTTGTATAGTTTGGTTATAGTCAAATGATGAAATCAGTTCAAGTTTATTCCATACATAAAACCACAAGAAATAAAGCTTTTGCGTAGCTGTGATGCAGCTTCATCAGATTCTGTTACAAGCTCTGTTATTTCAGTTTATATAGTCAAGCATTGTATTCAATTAGTATAATTAATTAATTAGAGAACCATTAAGACAACCTCTTATTTCAGTTAAAGGGCTATGTATTCATTTTGTAAATAGATTCACATCTGTATAAATATATTTCATAAAATCTGATGAAGTGCGCACACGCGCTTTTATTCTTACTGGTTTCATCATTTGACTGTACTTTCAGTGACTTCAGTGTCCTCTCTTCGGTGGGATGCACTTGGTTTTGTTCTACTAATTTACTGCCTGGCTGTGACAAGTGCTCCTATATTGGTGTGAGCAGTTTTATTTGACTATAGTTTGGTTATGGTAGAGGACCAGCAGATTGGGTTCCTTTTTTTGGAGGAGACCGTCTTGGTTCTGTTTGGAATGGCACGATTCATGCACGAGTAGATGTGCTCGTACAGTGCCTTAGGGTAGGATTCAGCAGTTGAACTTTCAGTTGCCGTCTGCATGGGTGTCATGAAGTTTGTCACTTCTGACTTGAGTAGCATGAAGTTGGCTTTGGAGAATTTTTTTTATGAAGGGTGATTAGCTTATGGTCAGACCTGACCAACGAGGAGGTGACCACTGGTGTGGAGCATCAATCTCCCATGTTGGTAATGACCAGTTCTAGGATATTTGAGCTCCTGGTGGGACTATGGATTAGTTGGTCCAGGGCATTAGAATTTATGAATTCCAAGAACCGTTGGGCAAAGATGTTGGTACCCGAGTAGTTTTCCTAATTAATAGCAGGGTAGTTGAAATCACCCAGTATTAGGGTGTTTGGTTGTATCTTAATATTTTCTAGTATGTTTAGAAAGGTGTAGTGAGAATCTTGGGGCATGGTGTGGGATCTGTAGCAAGCTACAATTTGGATTGCAGTCTTACCTAGTGTTAGTTGCAGCTGTAAAATTTCAGATGCATTGTGTTGGGCAACTAGTTTGGAGGTGTGAATATCCTTGGTGAATATGGACACTCCTCCACCTTTAGTGCTTTGGTCCTGGTTTGGTGGCTGAATAGTGTGGTAAGAGTTGTAGCCTGGTATTGCAGGTGTGCCTTGAACCAGGTCTCAGTTACTGCACAGATACCAATGTTCTCCATTTTTAGGAGTGCCTCGAGAGAGTACATTTTGAGGTTGAGACTTCTAGCATTACCTTCAGATTTTGCATGCTTATATCTGTTACGGTTGTGGTTTTGTCCTTTGAGCCTTGCCTAAAATAGGCACTATAGTGGTGGTAAGAGCCTTAGCCAGTAACCTGAATCCCAGGGGCGACAGGTGCAGACCATCTCTGGCAAAGCATCGTGGTTTGTCGATCATGTCGTCCCAGTCAGACAGATACTGGATCCCCTTTGAATGACACCAGAAACTTAGCCAATTGCCTTCTGCTTCACCCTCTGATGACATTACCTCTGGGAAGACACTGCATTCCATGAAAGAGTTTTTCCAGTGGCAGTCACAGAAGTAGCTCCAAACAAATAAGAGAGTCAGGGAGTTCCTTGATCTGCAACACAAACCCTTGGCTTATCTCTCCAGTTTTGGAAGTGGTTGAGGATGTCTTTATGGAATCATAGGTGTGTACTAGGCTAATGGCCCTGGAACCTTTACATACTTAGCCCATAGGATTACCCTGGCATCATGCCACTCAACCTTATTTCCCAGTGCCTCTCTCAAGTAGAGCTACTGGAGTGATCCCCAGGGTGAATTTTCTATTTCCCATTCAGTCATCAAGATTTCTCTTGAAGAGGGCCAGTGAGGCGCTCTGCTTGACATGTATAGGAAGTCTGTTCCATAGCATGGGCAGCCTTTGGGATATGAACCTGTCCCTCCAGTTTGTTCTGTTGATTGCGGTAATGAGGTTGAGGTCTCTGGAGCGTGTAGTGTGGAGGAATTGGGATTTTTTTCGATGTAACATTTCTAACAGAGCTGGGTCACACATGGCTTTGTAAGTCAAGCAGAGATCGCCTCTAAGTAGGCGATATGAGACCGAGAATAATTGGAGTTTTTTGAGTTTGCCCATACAGGACAAGTGTTTAAGGCCTAAGATCCTCTTTGTGACATATTTTTGCAGCCTCTCCAGTTGTTGTTGTAGGTGTCTAGTGATGTACATGCCAAATGGGGCATTGTACTCGATGACTGGCCTATTGAGGGACGAGTAGAGGGAGATAATGACCTCTTTCTTCCTGGATGCAAAACCCTTCATAATGAGATGTGCCACATAGAAGGGCTTTCTGACCACAGTGACAGTGGTGGTGGTCAAAAGAGAGGTTGCTGTCAACCTGTGTTCCCAGACCTCTTGTGACGCCTTCTGTGTTCAGTGGACTACCATTGATGTGGTAATTCATGGGAACCAGGTTTTCCCCAAAGCGGATGAAGACATTTGTTGGCATTGAGCTTAAGGCCATGGGTCTGACACCAGTCATTGGTCTCAGTAAGGCCTTTCTGTAGGATGTCAACATCACTTGGGGAGTTATTTATGGCTCCCAACTTCCAGTCATCTGCGAACTTTGTCATCCAGAGTTCCTTCCTGTTGGCCTGAACTTCAGAGAAGTCGATACCAAACAGGAGAGGACCCAGGACCGAACCCTGTGGGCCTCCACCCATGACTGGTCAAGTCTGACTTGGAGTCAGCTCCTTTCACACTGTGTGTTCTGTCTGTGAGCCAGTTTGCAACCCACCTAGTGATATTGGGGTTGATGCCTAGCTTAGTGAGTTTTTCTGTGATTCCTGAGTGGGGAATGGTATCAAAGGCCTTGGCCAGATCATGGTAGGCTGTATGAGCCATCTTGCCTTCATCCACAGCTCTGATAACTGACTCAAAGACTTCAACCAGGTTGAGCAGGCATGATCTACCCTTCACAAAACCAAACTGTGTGGGATCCAGAGTTTGGAGGTTCCCTATATCTTTGTTTATTAGGTCCATAATGATGTGTTCCATAGCTTTGCATATCAGACTTGTCAGGCTAATGGGTTAATAGTTCCCATTGTCTGTAGTCACTCCTCCTTTGTGGAGAGGGATGACTGTAGCAGTGTGCCATTTGGTTGAGACAAAGCCTGAGGTGAGGCTGTAATTGAATGGGGCACACAGGTGACGTGCCAGTTCACTCTGTAGTTCATGTAGAAGACAGCCAGGGATATTGTCAGGTCCCATAGAAGCTGTATACTTGGCCTTGGACAGTGCTGTTTTAACCTGTGCAGCAATAATACTGGGTGCCTGGTAATCTACTGGTATTATGATTGGGCCTTTGGTGGGGGAGAGAGGGGTAAAGTTGGCACTAAATCTGTCGGCCAGTATATTGGCAATATCTGTTGGCTCAGTATAGGGTTGCCATTGTGCAACAGCTCCGAGCAAATCTGGGTATTGCCGTGGAGATGTTTTACATAACTATAGAAGGCCTTGTGTTTGTCTTTACTATCTGCTGCAATTCTGTTTTCATAGATAGCTTTAGAGGATTTGATGAGGGATCTCAACTTTTTGTTGAGGCTGATAAGGGAGTTTTTCCAGTCTTGGTACTTCACCTTATTTCTCATCAGTTTCCTCCATTGCTGCAGAGTTTGTTTATGGTAGGGGACCAATCTGGCTTCTTCTTCTTTTTTTTTTTTTTTTTTTATATATATATATATATATATATATATATATATAGAGGAGAGCATCTTGGTTCTGTTGGGTAGGGCGAGATCCATGCATTTGCGTATGTGTTCATACAGGGCAGTAGTGTATGATTTGGCAGTCATGCAGCTGTTCTCCAGTTGCATGGGTGCCATGAAGTTAGCCACCTCTGTTTTTAGGACCCCAAAGTTAGCCTTGGAGAAGTTTTTCAGGGTGGTTACCTTTGGGGGGGGGGTTGCTACTTCTGTTGGGGGTAAGAATGCGCTGGTCCAGGGCATTGGAATTAATGAATTCCATGAAACGTTGGGCAAGTGTATTGGTACACGAGTAGTTTTCTCAGTTAATGGAGGGGTAGTTGAATACACCCAGTATGAGAGTGTTAGGTTGTCTCTCATTCCAGACTCTTTCCCCCAGCCTTTTTATCTACTCTGGCCATGAAGGCCTTCAGTTGCCAATTTCATATGATAAAATACCAACAGAGTATTTTGGAAGAAATGAAGCAAAAGATGTCCTCCTTGGAGGACAAGAACACCTCAAAGAAATTGCTGGATGTGCCCCTCACCAGGCTGGATAAGCTGTAAGTCACAGTTGTTTATCAGGTGCCAGATTCCACCATATCACCCATGCACTCAAGTCTCTCAACAACAGGTACTGTTATGACTCTGTCATAGTCCATGTTGATATGAATAACTTGAGACATATCTCCTTCGACTATATGAAGAGTGACTTAATTGAACTCGCTGAATGTGTCACAGGCAGGTATGTTCCTAGCCTTAAACAGCATTCTACCATCACCCAGAATGATGCCTCAATACAAACATAAAATGATTGACTTTAACAATTGGCTTAGTTTCTGGTGTCATTCTAAGGGGATCCAGTACCTAACAGCCTGGGAAGTCATGATCGACGGACCACGATGCTTTGCCAGAGATGACTTGCATCTGTCTCCCTTGGGCTTCAGGCTTCTAGCAAAGACTCTTGCCTCCCCTATAACTGCCTTTTTAAGGCAATGCCATGAGGTCAAAACTACCAGCATGAAAATTTCATCAAAATGCAAATTAAAGGTCATGCTACTAAACACTAGGAGTCTAAACATGAAACTGCACTCATTGCAATAATTCTTAACCCCAGAAGATGATGAGATTTGTGCAGTCACAGAAACCTGGTTCAAGCCATACCAGGTTACTCATCCTATCATACATTCAGACCCCAAACCGTGGGCAGCAAGGCAAAAGGAGGTGGGGTTGCAAAATATATTAGACTTGCACACCTCCATTCTGACCAAACGGTATGACACATAGGAGACACTCCAGGTGCAGTTAACCATTGACAAGAACCCTATTCAAATCATAGCTAGCCACAGGCCCCCAACTTTGACTTAAGATGCCTACTCCACCTATTTGGACCTCATGGAATCTATCAGGATTCAATTGATCCTGGGTGACTTTAACATGCTTGCTGGAGAGGGAGTCATATGAGGTGTAAGTCAAATCCAGTGGACTATGGCTGACCAGGTTTGCAGATGACTGCAAACTGGGTATGTCATCAGTTTCCCTAGTGATGTGGACATTCTCCAAGAGGGTCTCACCAAAACAAATGACTGCTGCCAAAAACATGGCCTCAAACTGAATGTTATAAAATGCATCATTACCCCAAATTGTCACATTAATAACAAGGTCCTAAGCACGCAATCAGTCGTGAGGGAGTTGGGCACCCAGGTTGATAGCAAACTGACTTTTGACCACCATATTGTCTCCATTGTACAGAAAGCTTTCTACATTGTCCACCTCATTAGTAAGGGTATCTCATCCAGGGAAAAGGTGGTCATAACATCCCTGTATTCCTCCCTTACAAGGCCCATTATTGAGTACAATGTCTGTTTCGTGATGTACCTTACAAAGCCCATGCAACAGCTGGAGAGACCACAGAGGTTCCTCATCAGGGGAATCCAGGGCCTCAAACATCTACCCTATACAGACAGGCTAAAAGTTCTGTCCCTCTACTCAGTGTCATACAGACTCCTCAGCCCTGAAGTCTGCCTGAATATACTAAGCAATCTCAGACCTCGCCTTGATGGGACTGCTGCATATCCACAAGTCATGCTCCACTCAACTAACCTGCACGTGCCACCTCAACCTGGTTTGTGACATCAACAGGACTTGGTGGGACAGATTTGTGTCCCAGAGATGACTCCTCCTGTGGAATAGACTCTCTCTCCACATCAAAGTACCTCATTAACCCTTTTTAAGCGGATCCTGGATAACTGGATGGGGAACAGAAAATACACCCCTGAGATTCCACGTGTGTCCCTGCTGGACAAGGGCATCAGGTGCTGACTTGTCAGAACATGAGCTAAATTATTGGCTAGGCTTGTAAGGGCCTCGGGGCCAGTAGCCTAGTAACTTCCCTATGGATCTCTTCCATTCCATTTTTCAGGTAGCTAGACACTCCTTGCATTGTGGGTATGATGCCCTAGAGGCATCTTCCCATGCAGCTGTCTTTGGCTCAGTCATCAGAAGGCATGCTTGGCTTGGGGAACAGTCATTACCCGAAGATGTCAAATCTAAACTGCTAAATGCACTCCTGTATAAGGACTCCATTTTTTGGACCAAAGGCTGAGGCAGTGTTAAAAATATGGAGGATAAAGCAAAATTCATGCAAATGGTAAAGGCCTTCCTCCAACTTCAGCCTCCTAGGTTAAGTAGGAATTTTCCCACTAAGCATTGATCCTTTCCCTCCCAATCAAAACCCAGTCAGAGGAAAACTTGAAGGGCAAGGCCTCATAAGCAGCAACAGCATTTGCAGAGGCAAGGTAGTGGTCCTCAGGAACACCCCGGCCAGGGAGTTCTAGGCCACAGGGCCCTAGCAGAGAGATCAGCAATGACTCATCACACACACTACCCCCCCTCCACCCCCAAACCTGGACAAGATAGAAGGAAGACTTTCCCTATTTAAGGCAAACTGAGCCCTCATCACCTCTGATAAGTGGGTTCTGAAAGTAATCTCGAATGGCTACAAGCTCACTTTCAAAGAACCATTAAGATTGTCAGGCTACCCCAATGTGCCACAAAACCAAAGGACAGTGGCCATTTCTCAGATTCACAACCTATCATTTCAGGGCTCTGTGGATACAGTACCAGACCACTAGAAAGGAAAAGGTATTTACTCCAGGCTATCCTTGGTCCCCAGGAAAAAAAAGCTCTTGGCACCCTATCCTGGATCTGTCCATCTCAATCAGTCCCTCCTAGTTCCAAAATTCAAAATGCTTACTCTTCAAAAACTTCTTATGCTCACACCTCAGGCTGTAATGGTTACCTTGGACCCAAAAGATGCCTGCTTGCACATTCCTTTAGAAGAATCCTGCAGAAGTTTTCTTTGTTTCAGAACAGTTAGATACTTTCAATTCTCTGCACTTCCATTTGGCTTGTCTACTGCTCCCAGGATCTTCAAATGTCTGTACCCTGTGATCATCTTCTGCAGAACAACAGGCATCCATATTTACCCTTATCTGGACAACACCTCATTCAGGCCACAACTCAGTCCAAGTTCCTCAGGAATCTGCCCTTCACTCAGACAATGGTCTCTTCTCTAGGGTTTACCATAAACCTCAGCAAATCCAACACAAACCCTTCCACCAGGATAGTGTTCCTGAGGGCTCTGCTGGATTCCTCCCTCCAGAGCGCCTTCATCCCCCCAGACAAGGCTTCCTTTTTAACCCAATACTTCCAGGACATTATGCAGAGGGAGTGCTCATCAGCCAGGGAATTCCTCTGAGCACTGGGCTACATGGCATCGTGTATACTAGTGATACTTGTAGCCAGGCTCCACATGAAACTTCAGCAGTACCTCATGAATCTGTGGTGTCAGCATTCTAAGTCCCTTGAGACAGAAATACGACTAATTCCCTGCCTCAGAGTGGAACTGGCTTGGTAGTCACAAGCATGTGCACAGAACCAGGGTCTCCCCTTGAGGTTCATCCCTCAGGGCCAAACCTTAACCACAGATGCATCAGACATAGCTTGGGGAGCCCATTTCCAACAGCTCCTATCACAGGCCAAATGGGAAAAGCAGTCCAGGCACATAAATTGGAAGGAAATTATGGCAGTACAGAAGGGCATGGTGGCCTTCAAACATCACTGGAAACCAGGGGTTCTGCTTATTAAAACAGACAGCACAACAGTCATATGGTACATAAATAAGAGGGCACCCACTCTTGCCTGCTTTGCCAGCTAGCAATGTAGATCTGGGAGACACCCAATGCTATGGGGTTGCAGCTGATAGCTCAGTACCTTCCTGGGGCTCAGAACACTCTAGCAGACTGCTTCAACAGACACTTAATGGATCCCCATGAGTGGCAGCTGCATTGGGAAACATTTCTCAGCATAGTCTAGAATGGGTATCCTCACAAACAGACCTCTTTGCTGTTGATAAAAATACTCAGTTAGAAAGATTCTGTTCCAGGAGCAAACATCACACAGCCTGGAGAACAGATGGCTTCTCCTTCCTCTGGCACCACCTATTTCTTTATGCATTTCCTCTCCTGTCTCTCCTTCCAAGTGTCCTCAAGTATCAGGGAGGAAGGACCGAGAGTCATCCTGATAGCTCCAGACTGGCCTAGGCAGCACTGGTACCCCCTGCTACTGAGTTTGACCAAAGAAAAGCCTTGGAAATTACGCCAGAGAGTGAATTTGCTGACTTAGGCAAGGTTGAAGTTTGTGCACCCCAACCTGCAGGCTTTCAAACTCTCTGCCTGGTAAGTCCTCACAATTCTACCCTGAACAAACCCAGAACAGTTAAGTGCTCAATATCCTAAAAGAATCAACAAGACCCAGTACTAAACACACACTGCCAAGTGGAGAAGGTTCACTGGTGTCAGCAACAAGGCCTCAACCCTGTCTGTACCAACATTTCGGCCATTTTAGACTGCCTAGCTATCTTGGTGGACAAAGGCCTATCCTCCTCATCCATTAAGATTCACACTTCTGCCATTTCAGCCCCCACCCCTACTCTTCCTCCTATCTTTTCCCACCCTCTAATGAAACAGTTCCTTAGGGGAGTGCTGCATGTCCGACCTTCCAGGAGGTAGCCCACCTCTCCTTGGGACCTCAACTTTGTTCTGGAAAAATTGACTTTATCTCCCTTTGAACCAGCTATGTCAGCTGATTTAAAACTCTTGACCTGGAAGCCTGCCCTTTTACTGTCTATCACCTCAGCTAAGAGGGTCTGAGTTGCAAGACCTCATGGCAGTATAACCCTTTCTCATCTTCCATCTGGACAGAGTTTATCTCAGAACTAATCCTTCCTTTATGCCCAAGCTGGACATGGACACTTCCCTGAATCAAGCCATACACTTGTCTACCTTCTTTCCTAAGGCACAGAACCAAGGGGAAAGAATTCTTCACTCCTTGGATGTGCACAGGCAACTTCACTACTACCTTGACAGGACTAAAACTTTCAGAAAATTAGAACTGTTTGTGTCCTTTGCCTTGGGCTCTGAAGGAAAACCAGTCTCCAAGCAAACTATCTCCAAGTGGATCTCCCACCATATTTCCCTGTGTTACACCTACCACAGCAAAAAGCTCCCTGAAGTTGTTGGGACCCATTTCATTAGAGCCACTTCTACCTCCACTGGTCTCTTAAGGAGATTGCCTACCAAAGACATTCTGGAAGCAGCTACCTGGTCATTGATGCATACCTTTAACAAGCACTGCCAGTTGTCAACCTTCTCCAAGTCCAGAGCAAGATTTGCCACTGCCATCTTGTAGGGCATCCTCTCTTCCCATTAAGGCACCTTCCATCCTCATCTCAGCTTTGGGAATCATCTTATAAGCCAGGACTGCAGCAGTGAAGCACGAAGAACATAGTACAGTTGTGTACACTTACCATAGGTAGATGCTTGAGTGTGTTCACTGTTGTAGTCGTCTTTCCCTACCTCCATCCCCCTAATTCTGCTTGCAATAACAGCTTTTTCTCAGTCATGCTCTTCCAGGGGACCCTCTACAAGGATGCCCTACAGGTCCCCTTACTCTTACCTCGTCTCTTGCTTAAGGTTCATCTATGGGGCTCCTACCTTCTAGTGGCGAGAAAAAACTGATGTCATGGCATCCACTGGCTCCCTTTATACCCAACCATCCTGAACTCAGGGTAGGGCATCCACCAGCCCAGGGAGGATGGAGGTTTTTATTCTGGTAGTCAGGCTGACCAAGGGCCTCCGAAGCAGGAAATGCCATATGTCAGGACTGAACACAAATACACACTAACATCTACATTTTTGGTAAGTGTACACAGCTTTACTTTTTTTTTCAGTTTTTGGGTGTGGTTTTCCTTAAGCATCACCAGAAAGAATAAATTTGATTGTGGTTATGTAGTTTCTTGAAATGATAAAGTGGGTCTAGCTACTGCTTGTATGTTTACATTATTGCAGAAATGCTACAGTGATCTCTCCAAACACGTTACCAGTAACACACACGGTACACTTGCTATAAATCAGACACACAAACTCATATGCTGAGGCTGTTAAATGCAGTCTACCCAAACCTCAAAGGCCTCCCAGATGCTGTCCTCAGCAACCTCCATAACACTCTACAAAGACAGCACTCCCCAACCGCATCTAACAATGTCTCAACCTATAAGCACTTAAGGCAAGCTACCACACAACTGTAAGTCATTTTTCAGTTATATATGTAACCTTAAGGGGAACATCCAACAGTGTGCTAAGCTAATAGTAAATGAAAGTCTTTATACCAAACCAGAGGACATAGCAAATTTGCTGACCAATACATTTAGCTCCAATTTCACTCCCTATCACTCTGTTACCCCAGAGAAATACTGTCTTAACATTTCTCCCACAATTTTCCCTAAAGAAGAGGTCCTCACTGCACTCTCCAAATACCTCCTAAGTAGCTTGAAACATGACTAGTAGAATCTCTTATTCAACCACAGCTTCCAGACAGGCTTCATCCCTAGGGAATTGAGGACTTCAGCGGTCATCCCTTATGCAAAGGCCATCAACAGACCCAGGTAACTAAAAATCCATAAGTCTGACTAGTCTTGTATGCATGGCCATGGAAAAAATTATTGTGGACCTGATAAAGATATAGGATATTGTCAAATACTGGACCCATCCCAGTTCATTTCATCAAGGGCAGGTCATGCCTGCTAAAGTTGGTGCACTTCTTTGAGAAAGTCACTAGCGCCATGAGGTTAAAACTGAGCATAATGGCTACCTCAATCTGGCAAAGGCATTTGACCCAATACCTCTCTTGGGTACTATAAGCAAACTCACACATTTAACCATAAATCCCTGTGTGTCATGATGGATAGCCAAATGGATGACAGATGGGACACATGAATTTAAGGTGGGGGAATCCACCTCCATCAGCAGGCCTGTTACTAGTGGTGTCTCACAGGGGCGCTCTGTACTGGGACCTGTCCTGTTCGGGATATACTTCTCTGAAGTCAAGGCAAATGTGGAGGGCTTTTGGCTGACCAAATTTGCTGATGACTGTAAACTGGGTGCAATCTTTGAATCCCCCAAAGATGTAGATACCCTCCAGAAGGGTCTAATGCAGACAAATAAGTAACTGATGCCAGAGCCATGACATGAAAGTTAATGACATAAAGTTCAATAGCAAATGCCACCTTATCTCCACCCTACTTTATGCCTCTCCAATATATACCAACCTAAGGCAATGCGATCTAAACAAGCTAGAGACTTGCTACAACAAAATCGCCAAATTTGCCACAGGGGCATCCTACCGTAGTCACCACTGTCTCTCACGTGCTGAACTGGGCTGGCTTGAACTCCCTCACCTCCTTCAGTGGTATCAACTCTCACCCACAAACTAGTAAACCATCCACTAAATGTCCCATCCCTCCAGAATCTACTCCAACCCTATCGCACCACCAGACCACTAAGATCCAGCAACAAAAATCACTTGCAGATCACTAAAGCCAATAACTCTGCTGGTGAAGCACTATTCTCTTGCGCCATAGCCAAATTATGGAACTCCCTCCCACCCACAATTACCTCCATACCATCATGCACCCACTTCAAAACTTTACTAAAAATGCACCTAAAAACATGCTGGCTATGCCCTTGCAACTCCCACTCTAATATCACCCACCCCATCCAACCACTACCTTTCTTTCCACTCCACTAACTACCTTGATTATAGCAAGCTCAGATGCTCATAAGCCTAGTACTTATACAGCAGGAACTTCTTATTTTAACATTTGTTAATGTCTGTTATGTACTTCACAGATAGATTCTAGTTGTCTACTGATGTACTATGTTCTTCATCTGTAAATATGTTGTAAGTAATTGCTATGTAAATTGTTAATCGCTATGTAATTCAATGTAACTACTGTTTATTTTAACTGTGGAGTTTTTCTCCCCAGGCCTCCGCTGAAAATGGACCTACGTCCAGTCGGCCACTCCCGGTCAACAAATATAAATAAATAAATAAAAATGCAAAAAAAAAAAAAAAAAAAAAAAGGCATAACTATACCCTATGGGAAGAGTACCACCACTGAAAATTACAACATTGATAACACTCCCCCTAAGAGTCGACACAGTGATAAGGAACGTGAGGACTCAGGTTGACAGTAACCTGAACTTGGATAATCATGTGCTCATGGTGGTAAGAAAATCCTATGTGGCATAACTTGTAAGGGCATGGAGTCTAGATGTAAGGAGATCAAGGTCTCATTATTGTCGTCCCTCATTAGACCAATAATAAAATACAATGCACCATTCAGCATGTACCTAACCAGGCATTTACAACAGCTAGAGTAGCCACATAGGATCCTCATTAAAAGAATACAGGGTGTAAATAACATGATCTATGCGGACTGCCTCAAAGCCCTGTCCCTATACCTAGTCTCCTACAGACTACTGAGGGGCAATCTATGCCTAACTTGCAAGTCATTCTGCTCTCCAGCCCTGATAGATCTGCTACACATTTGTAAAACAAACAGCACTAGAACTTTCTAGTCTAATGATCTAAACCTTGTATGTGACACACACACACACACACACACACACACACACACACACACACACACACACACACACACACACACACACACACACAAAAAAACATGTTGGCAGTACTGGTATGTGTCTCAGAGATTACTTATTCTCTGGAGCAGATTCCTTATTCATGTGAAGCAGAGCTCATCCATAAGCCTATTCAAATGCAGTTTGGCCTAATAGATGGGAAATCACAAACTCACCCATGGCTTGTTGCCAGTGTCCCTTATGGCTAAGGGGCAGCTTGTAGATGCCCTAAGGCACAGGCATACACCAAAGCCATTCTTGTCCTTGGGCACTGATTGTGAAAATGGGGCATGAATAGCTGGGCTAAAAAGGATTTAGGGCTGTTTGCCTAGTAACCTCCTATGATGTGTGAACTTGTATATATATTTAAGTACTTTGGTTGGTTTTATGTTGGGATTTTTTTTTTGTGAACCCGGTTGGATAGGAAGGGAGACGTGCCTGATGGTTGTAAGTGTACAGGCTCTTAGTTTTCTGAATGGAGCCTATAGTCTAGGTGGCGTAAGATAAATACACATAGTGAAGGGGTTTTGCTGCTACAGTATAAGATGGAGACACAGGGTGGCAAGATTCTTGCTACTAGAAAGAGTAGAAGGGGTTAGACTGTGAAGGTATTACTGTTACCAAGAATTATAAAATATGCAGGATTATATAAAATGGAGGAAGATAGGGAAGAATCTTTATTGCTACCCAAAAGCTGAAATAACTGAAGAATGAAGAAGCCCTTACTGTCACCAAGAACAGGGGGATATAACTGGGAGACTAACTGTGCTATAAAGAAATGTGAAATGGTTCCTGCTTCATCAGACCTGAATGAATTAAATAATGATGAGTAACCACTTACTTCCACCAAGAACTGAAAGATACTCAGGATTATTTAAGATGGAGTTAAATGGTGAGTAGAGAAGAAATTCATTGTGAAAGCTTAAAAGAGCTGAAGCAGTTAATGAATGTGAGAAAGCTCTAACACCAAGAGTTAACAGTAAGGTGTTGGTCTTTGCTGTAGTAAAGAGTGAAGAAGCCCCTGTTGCAATTAAGAATTGAAGGAGATGAAGATTGAAGAAGCTGCCACACAGGTGAGAAAGCAGAATGCGTTTAAAAATACAAAAACAGAGTAACACTGAGGTGTGTTTAAGACTTTGAAGTGAAGGATAATTGCTGCCAGGGTTCTACAAATGAACATGGAAGATATGCACACTGTTCATACTGCTGTCTTAAGCCTAGGGATAAGAGGGTGGGATTGAGTGAAGTAATAAAGAAACATACTGGCACTGGATTTTATATATTGCTGCTATGGGGTAAAGAGGAGAGGAAGTGAGGCAGGAGGTGGATTTCTTATGGTTGCTAAAAGGTGGTGGGTGGATACCTATTTCTATAAAGGAAATTATGCTGGAGGTCGGAGGGGAAGTACACATATGTAGTCATGGTGTTTTGGAGTAGAGCATGCTCTCCCTAGCTTTGGCTTTATGTAGTCTCTAGCAAAAAGCAGTGGAAAATAAGATCTCAATTTTAGCTGAAAGAATCACCACAATAGTACCACCCTATTGCTAGTTTATGCCCAACAAAAAATATTTGAACAATTAATATACAAACGTATTCAGTCACGTGAACAAATTCACTTTTCTCTGTGATGGTCAAGTGAGGTTTTTGAAAAGACTTTGGAACTATAAATGCTCTTTATATGGCAACTGATAGAAGGTATAACACTAAACAATGGGTGCATTGCAGCTGATGTATTCATAAACATGACTAAAGCCTTGTTAGAAATTAATGATGATTATTTTGTCAGTGTTGCTTCTTTTTAGGACTACAGTAGCATTTCTTCCCTGGAGCATATGTTTTTTTTAAACCCAAAGTAAAGATAGAATACAAATTGCGTGGTTTTTAGGAAAATATAAGATGTTGTCCTACTTTTTGGAGTAATTTGTTCAGGTCATGAATAGCACAGCATGATCTCAAAGATGGGTGGGAGCCTTAACAGATGTTACAGTGAGGCACTGTTAAGTGATGATGACTCACTGAACTGTATGCAGGTGATTGCCAATTGCATTGCTACTCCATGTGCCAGCTAATGACTGCAATAGTCTGAGTAATCAACAGGGGAAGGGTGTATTGCAGAAATGAGCACTTTTATGAAACTGTGCATGCTGTTAAACATGCAGTACTCATCAGACAGAGACTATGCTTTTAAGAAAATGGCTCTGACAGATATCCAGCTATTTGGTAAAGGCAATAAGATCTGCTTCACTAGGATACCAGTTCTGTTTGTGTATGTCAGATGAGGGAGATTGTTCATGAGGAGGTATATATTCCCTTGAATGCCAAAGACGTACTGCCCTGGCATTGGAATACTTAACCATACCTTTGCAAAGTCCCCAGCAAGGTAGGAGGGTTGATTTGTTTCCCACGGTTGCACGACAAAGGAATTTGATACCTGTGATACAAACGTCTTTCTTCTGTTTATATTTCACCTAGTTTGTTTTAGTGGCGTGTGTTTTTTCACATATCAGTTTTCCTTTTGTGATCTTTGTAACTGCAGTATTATGCATGTCAAATCAATATTTTTATTAGTAAATATTCTGTAGCTAAAGACAAAGACGTGAGTTGATACATGCAAGGTCAAGGGTACCATAAAGCAATTAGTTCACACGTCATGTGCACCACAAGAAATGTGTTGGCAGTAAACTTGCACTGAATTTTTTGTAAGGTTATGTGTATTAACGCTTAGTCCTGTCAACCACCTTAAATAAGGAGCAATACAAAATACTGAAGGGAAAGCAAATATAGCAAAAATGGTAGTGCCGTTTCCCCACATCTGGTACAGTTCTGCTTCACCAGATATCTAAAGTTTGGTTCTTTTCATTTTTTTTTTTTTTTTTAAGTGCTGCTAAAATAAATCATTCAGGATTCTTTAGCAGTTCCTACTTTTACAGTGTGAGTTATAAAATCCTTCACATACTCAGCCAGGTCACTCCTTTTTTGCTTCTGTAAGGTGTTCAGTCCCCAGTGTGCATTGTTTAAAGGTATTAATACATTAACACACTTAGTAGTGGAGTTGAAGGCTACATTTTCTTTAGGTTTTCTCTAAACTCCAATGGTGTTTACTTCAGAATCTTTAGGTACTGGGGAGGCATTTTGCTTCTGTACTGTGTGTTGCAAGTGTTAAAGCTATTTTCGTTGACTCCTCTCCTTGAGTAAGGTTTCAGAGCCAATGAAGTAGTGTTTAGTTCTGCATACTTACACCTTGAATTTTACCCAGCAAAATTTGCTGCACTGGCTTGTGATCTGTTAAGTAGTGGAACTGGCTGCATGATAAATTGTGAGGAATCACAGATTGCAGACCCTATGACAAACCAGACTGCACTTTGGCACTGTCCGTATTGTACTGCTGATGACTTGTATAGTTCACCATTTGACTGTGACAGGGATGCCCAGAACTGGGATGAGCTTGAGGATCTCTGTCTTATAATCCTTGGATGGTGCTGGAATATCAGGAGAAAGTGACCGAATCAATGGCGGCTTTGAGGTGGTTTCACAGTCCTTGTGCATTGCCATTTCCCACTTGATTGAAGCTCATGTTATCTGCGTGTGGTAACAAGACTGACAGAGGTGCAACCCAGGCATCCACCTTTGAGGGTTGTATCCAGGGGTGTCCATACTACCTATTTTATAGGCGAATAGTCATAATCTGCTTGCACCTAATGTGCAGTTTTGGAAAAGTAGCTCATGTCTATGGTAGAATCAGTTTCTTGCACCTCCTTCTGACTTCTTTGTTGATAACCTGTGATACTAAGTCATCACTGGCTGTCTTTCACAAGTTTGCTTGGTACTAGGTTGTAAGCTTTGAAGGACTTTCCCAGCATGAATGCTAGATGACCAAGATAGTTGAAGAGTTTTTTTCCAGCAGTAAGTTCAGGCACCTTTGATGTTAAACGCTTGGTCTAGTGCCAGCTTTTCTTCATTATGTGATAATCTTGGCATGTGTTTTCCATACATCTACCAGCTCAGTGCTGGCCTGAGTGCCAGCAGCCAGTGATTGTTTCAATATCTCCCCAAACTCCTCTGAGTCATAGGGGTAGTGAAGTGCTAAGGTATAAAATGAGGGGTTTTTTTGTATTCCTCGTGGTCATCTAGAAACAATGATAGTGACTACCATAATACTACTCCCAAACAAGTATCCTCCTTTTGGTAGGCCTTCAGGAAAGTAGTATATGTTTGTGTGGTCACGATTTCCCTTTACCCCCCCCCCCCAAAGCATCTGATTTTCCTCATTTCCATCTGGAACTGTTGGAATGCTTTGTTTTTACCTCAGTGGAACCTATTCTGTAGAGTGTTACTGTTGCCCTCAAGAAATATTTCTGGAACTGTTGAGACTTTAGGATAGGTTCCACTGAGGGAAAACCAAAGAGTTATCTTTGCTCTCAAGAAATATGAGTTGGTCAGCCAAAATGCAAACAATAAGCTTACTAACCAGAACCACTGAGCTTATGTCAGGAAATTGAGGTTTCTGCAATTTTAGTACCACTTATTTCCATCACCTGTTTGACCACAGGTCCCTGTCTCAGTCTGTGAGCACATTTATTTCTTACTGGTTAAGGACTGACTGGGGGGGGGGGTCATCAGCTTGGCACCCATCAGAGGGCTGTTCAGTTTTCTCCAGAGAAAAGGGAAAAATTCTGAGAAATGGCAGTCATGGACTTGGTGTATACAGCCTGGATTTTCAGTCATTCTGTCACTACTTTTCGGAGCTCTGCATTCCAAGTTCTAAAATTCTAAATGGTTACCCAATAAATCTATAGAAGAAGCCATTTTGTACTGTACCTCAGTTTATAAAGGTGAGCTTTTATTTTGGTGTCACGTTGATCATCTTGTTTTAAGACTTGGGTGTTAAAGCAAGAAAATAGGATAACTGAATCATTGCTAAAGTCTTTGATATATGAAGTTTTTTCTAAAATGGTTGAACCAAAGCTAAGACATGAAAAGGAGTTATGCAGGTTTTGTAAATTTGGTTAGGTGAGGGGTGGAGTGGAGTTTGAAGGCCTGAGGATGCATATTTTCACATTTGGGCTCAAGCTTAATGGTGATTATATAAACTTGGTACAGCAGTACTTTTAGTGCATAATAGGTATCTTAATATTGTGTACTGATTGACGAACATGTTGAACCGCACTGAGGATGGTGAATGATGAGTAGTAGGTCCTTCATTCTTCTGGCCTACATCTGACAATATAAGTAGGAGTTCAGTTATCTTTCTGGGCAGTCTAATTGTTACGTTTCACCCTTGTGTAGCAACCCCCTACTTTGCAATCGCCTAGTCCTTTCCTTGGCAGTGTTGAACCTTGTGAAGACTTTCATTGTGCCACTGCGTTAGGTAGTATATAACAGGTCATTATCAGTCATTCTATGGAATAGTATTTTCTGAAGCACAAATTGCTATGTCCTTCCAGTTGTCCTGTATGTCCCCTTCTCCTGCTATTACCACCCAACCCATGCAGTGCTCCCAATGGGTCACTCTTTTCTGTTGGTGTTTGGGCCCACCTTCTCAAGTTTCTCATCAAATATTATTTTCTCCATTTAGTTAACAATAAGGATCCTGCTATGTTAAAATTCTTTATTATGTTTTGTTGCTTGAACTCTGAGTTGGATTTAGATCTTGCACACATTTTTATCACAGGAGGAGGCCTGGTTTAGTTTTGTATATGATACCTTGCAGCCAAACAGTGAACTTGTTATAACATTTTTAGTATAATGCATATGTTTTTTATTCTATGTATTTAATTTATATAATTTATTCAGAAATATTGTATGCATTTGTTTAGACTAGTTTATATGATTAATTGCTGACAGTTTTTGGATTTCTTAGTATTTAAAGACTTAAGTATTTGTTTTTAATCATACCGAGAAGATATTCTGGCCAAGGTACTAGTTTGCTTCTTAATCTAATAACCAAACATATGGTCCAAGCTGACCTGGTGTATCTTACTGGAAACATAGTTTGGATGCTGGTAGTATTTTGAGGGGTTTGCTTTTGTTCTCCCCCTAAATTTAGAGCCAGCAGTTTAATCAGTATTCCATGAAAATCGTGACAAGAGTCATAACAGAACTCATCCAGAATGATGCATGGAACCTACTTCTGTTATATATGGAATTGTATGGGTTTGTTACTTGGAGGCCTTGCCTTGTGACACTTCTTTTGACTATGATAAGGATTTTGATACTGCTGCACTTAAGGAAAGAGGTAAAGTAAAAGCAGGCTGTCGATCTTGTGTAAACCAATGAGTAAAATGCTGGGTAGTTGGAAAGGCATGCTATGTCTGGATGGGGGCTTACTTGTAAATCTCAAAAGGGGCTACTGGTGTTGTCCCACAAGGTTCTGTACTATGGCCACTACTTTTTTATACTGTTTTCATTAGGTACAGGAGCAATGCCAGTTTTTGGATGGATGTTCAAATAGTAGTTTGAAATTGGTAGATTCAGGAGTGTTTTGGAGGGTTTGGGGTAGAGAGTTCCATAATTTGGCTATTTTATGTGAAAGTAGGGCTTCACCAGGAGTGTTAGCTTTGTTTAGTGTGAAGAAGTTTCTGTCTGCAGATCTTAGACTTCGTGGGCATGAGTAGGGAACAGCAAGTTCCTTGAGGGATGGGCAATTGTCAGGATGGAAGGTATTGTGTGTGAATTTAATTTGGTAGAGATGGAGAAGGTTAGGTAGCTTGAGCTAATTTAATTAAATTTAATTCATGTAGAGCAATGCAGTGATGGGTTTGATGGGGAAGGTTGAATGCGAAGTGGGCTGTTTTATTGTAGCAAGTTTCCAATTTGGTTAAGTCAGATTTTTTTTTAAGTTGGTAAAGAGGGGGGGAAGGCATAAAGGAGCATAGAGAGGAGGAAGGTTCTGGATATGGCTAGTCTGTTGTCAGTGAGGAATGGGTTTCTTAGTTTGACATGAACTTTCTTAATTGTGATGGCTATGTGTTGGTCAAATCTGAGTTGTTGATAGTTTAAGGAGTTTTGTATGCTCAGCTGGTTGGATGACTGTGTTTGCTGAGAGAATGGTGAAAGGAGGGGGGGTGGTAGGTGATTGTTTGCTACTGGTAAATAGCATTAAGCGTGTCTTTTTGGGGTTGAGCATTAGTTGTGATTTACTTAGATATGTTTCGATACCATTAAAAACTTGTTGGGCTACTATTTGGAGGTCTGATAAGGTATCTTCTGAGCAGATTAAACTTGAATCATCCACATATTGAACTATTTCAGCATGTGTTGTGGAAGAGGCTAGATCATTAGAGAAATTGGTGAAAAGAAGGGGCTAGGATAATAAGCAAACCACAACTGTAACATTGTTCTTACATACATAAGAAGTTGCCAGAATATCAGGTTTTGAATAGCATTCATTTTCTGAAGTATATGAAATGAAAGCCAAATTTCTAACATTTAATAACTTCAACCCTCAGCAATTTACCAGAAAACAACTTGTACAAGTACCACCCTAAAAAAATTAGACAAATCAGGGATGTTTGACACAATCGGGGATTGTTGAATTACACCTTACGGCTGTCAACCTCTGAGTAAAAGAATACAAAAAAAAAAAACAATTGGAAGGACCTATTCTCAAAATCAAGGACATACTGAAAAATATTAATCTTACATACTCAGAAAATTAGCAGAGTAGCAAGCTGTGCGTTTGAATACATTTTCTGAAGGATATAAGTCTTGCACTAAAAAGTCTGCATTTATTTTGTGACTGAAATTATCATCAGTTTTGTAGGAAACTACAAATCCCACTTGTGAACAGGCCAGAAATGAGACACACATACACACACACTGAAAGTAGTAATAACACCCAATTCTCAAATGTTGCTGTTACATCCGTAAAAAATAGAAAGTGATTCAGTCAGCCTTCATCAAGTACAAATTTACCCCACATTAAACAAGAAGACGATCTGTGTTTTTTGTAGCTTCTTTAACCATAAATATATGATGATAGTGGCGAGTGTGTCCCCATGCTGAAAAATTGAGAGTGCCAGTGTTTTAAACTTTGTAGTACAGATGGCAGTAGTGTTAAATGTTTTGGTTTTAATGTAATAAGCTGAAGAGACAGGGAGCTAACCTTGTCCATTTTTATATGTTCAGACTTGAAAATGTGTATGTCTTGCAAAAACAGTATGTGGTTTGCTATACAATATTTTTGGGAGACCCGTCTGTTCATGGTAACATTTATACCTGATTTTCTGGTCCCCCCCATCCACTCTGTGCTTGTAAGGTAGTAAAGTTTCTCCTGCTGCTGCAAAGTTGTCATCACAACCAGCATTATACCTGCATTAACATTAGGATTTGGAGACAGAGGGATCCACTAAATAACAAGTTTGTATTTTTTTAATGCACTAAACAAGGGTCTATTTATCTGAGCAGTGCTCTAGTTTCAAATTTACTGAAAATGCTTTCTTAAAAGGTGATGTGTAAAGAAGGATATGGGGTTGGCAGGAACACTCCTCTGAGTATGTTATGGGAGCAAGAACAAATTTTAGGTAATTCTAATCTATTACTTAACAGGTTGTACAAGGACATTTTTGTGTGTTCACTGACCACCTTCTATGGGTTTGTCTTGAGTCACCGTAATTGGACAGTTTGAGGCATCTTTAACTTCTGGATAAATCAGGAGGCATGATAATTGCTTATACTGTCAAGGTTCAGTTAGTTCTAATTACTATCTGTGCAGCCCATTGTTTTGGGCATTTTTCAAATGTCCAGTCTCTATCTCTGATTTCATTATAGCCAGTTTCTTGGTATGACCACCACCGTCCACCTTGTGCTGAAATTGCCCTTGATCTTGAGATGGTGAATTTCAGGATTTTGACTAAATTATTCCTGACCAGCTGTATCTTGAGCTCTACCACATCCTTTGAGAATTCATTGCTAGTGATTTATTAGCTGGCGACTGTAGGTGCTTGTCTGATACTGTGGTTATTTTTGCCCCAATTTATGTATATCTTGCCTCTCTGAGGAAGTGTGAAGCATGGTTTAGTCTTGAGCTATGTTTTCTTAAGGGAGGGAAAGAAGGTCGAAGTACAACAATATTCTGGCCTTTGGGTTGTTTACATTGTACAGGAATTACAGACATTAAACTGAGGTCCCTTCTGCCTCAGCTGGTGGTAACTCAGGTGGATGTAAAAGATCCCCTAGTCTTGTTAATGCATACTGTGAGAAGTTCCTTGGTGCCTTGGCCAAATATCCCCTAATAAATATGAATACCACCTTGGGTCTTCCCTGAAAAAGAGGCCACTTGCCTAGTGGGACTAAACCAACCAACAAAATGTAAATAAAAATGATGTTTATTGCCCATCAGGGATCTCAGTATGACAAAAAAAAAAAAAAACTTTTTTTGCTTGTTAGACAAAGCTTACCTGTCTTAGGACTCTTAGTGTACTGCATCCCAGTGCTCCCTATATGATGTAGATTTCAATGCATAGCTATTCTGTACATAACTGCTAAGTCCTGTTTCAGTGGCAGTTTTGAATGGCCATTTACTCTGAGTCTGTGACCTTCACTTTCAGGATATGATATGCCATGTAGCTTGTGGTTTGGGACTTTGTCCTTCTGTACTTGCTGTTGCCTGCCTCACGTGGCTTCAAGTCTTGAGACTGAGGTTTGTTCTCCTCTAACTCACTCTCAGATCTTATGATTTGGCCTGTACGTCTTTCCCTCAGCTGTAGTCCATTTTATTTTCTGGTTACAGAGTTGACTCATTCATTCTTGCACTGCTACAGCAGCTCTATGGCCTATTTGTTTCATAACCAGAAGAGTGCTATAGGTATACTTGTTTCTCAGTAGGCAACAATCAGAAATCAAAGGTGAGCTATTCTTCACCTGTGATTACCCTTAACAACTCCCACCCCCCTGCCAATGATAAGTGCTACTGCCTGGGGGCATATGCACACATATCTGTACGGTGTGTGTCTAACCCTCCCTGTTTACCCACAATTTACTTGCAGCATTGTGTCCTTTCTAACCATATGCTGTCACGGTCACTACTACATTACCGTGCAGGTGCCTGGTTGTAGGTTTATTTACTCCTTTCCCTAAGAAGTGCCAGTTACTACCAATCCAGGCCTGGCTATGAGCCACAAATCAAACTCATGTCATTTGGGTGGTAGTCAGCTGTCAGATTTGAGCACAGACATTATTTAAATTACTGATATATTACAAACCTGCAGTTTGTTAAGGCTGGTCACTTAGCGAGAGAGCAACATTATTGTTTTGCTTCTCCTTGATCTCTACCCAGTGTTGGACACATTTGGTCATTGTATCCTGTTGTATCTGCTTAAATCTTACTATAGTCTATCTTTTATCATCCAAGGTTGATTTATCACTTACTTTTCCAGAGATCCTTGGAGCGTGGTGTGGTAACTCATCTTTGTATCCCCTGATTTATGGGATACCAGAGTTGCATCTTTGATATATTGTTTTTCAACATATATTCTGCAATAGGGGATGGGGTTGAGAAGCGTGCTAAGGAAGTAATTATTCCCTGTATATAATTATTGTCAGACCAATTATAGCATACTGTAGTGTGTTCTGTTACCTACTAGCATATCATCTAGTACAACTGGTGTATATAAAGATTCCTCCCAGACAGAGGAGACTTCAGGGCTGATTTTGCAGGCAAAGAATGCAACAGCTGTCTTGCTTCCATTCATCTTAATGCCTTCTTATTAGATGCTTGTGTCTGACATGTACAGATTACTATTTTAAGGCCTTAGATTAGAATACCCATGGTCACCTCAATGCAAGTGAACACTTGGCAATAGTAAACATATCAGTCATACCATGAGCCATTGCAGGTATATTTCTCAAAAATGTGCATGCCTGTGGAATAAATTTACCCTCACTTACATTTCACCCATCAATCCATACCTTCAAGATGAATCTGGATGACTCCATGGGAACTGGTAGGTTTCAACATAGGATCGTGGATATCAGTCTCTTTGGTCAATAATACCTTGCATTTGCTCACCATAGCTATGAACCTAAGACAAGGTTCACCTGGGTTGTACATATCATATCTTTCAGCTGGGCAACCAAGTGCTCCTGATTGTGTGGAAAGCTCCGCATTTGTGATTGATTTAACTCACTGTTCCACTGTTCCACATTGAACAGTGGTGGCTCCGCTTTGAGATGTTTGACTGGCTTGTATACCGCAATTAAAGCCAGTCAGCATTACGGTATACAAGCCAATCAAGCATCTGTTCCTGATGCAAAGGAAGGCACTTTATGTTCAAGTCTTGCATTTTGTTAAATCGTTCACTTCATGTTCCTTAACTGATGATTGTTTACTGAGGGGATCACTGGTTTGAGTAACAGGTCTTTAGGAGAGTAACAGTTGCAGTAGAAGTTTCAACCTTTAAGATACAGTAGAAATAATACTTTGGGTAGTTTTAACAAAAAGTTTGCAGTATTTAATAAGGCAATGAATACAACTTCTGGATCAAATGTCCAGTGTGGTAGTGGTGGTGCTGTGGGTCACTTTAAAGGGCATCAGTTGTAGCAGTGACCTCCCCAAATGAAAATTAATAGTAATTTCATAGACATGCTTGATGTGGGACATGTTGTCAGATGCAATACCATGGTACAGGTCGGTAAGAAGGTTTCGAGATGCCTGGATTTTGTAATCAAGGTGTGTGACAGGGGGAAGGAGTTTTTAGGTTGAACTGTGTAGGTTGTTGTTTCAGTATGGGTGTAGACTTATTAGGAAGTGATTTTGTTCTTTGACAGTTGGTGTTTTGCAGGTTTGCAGTAATTCTGTTTTGGGGTCTGTCTAGTTACTAGGATTGCTGTGGTTCATAGTTTAAAATGTAAACAGGGCACTGTTTTAGGAGTTAAAGTTGAAAGTTTATAGGTCCAGTTTATTTAATGATATTCTGTTTTCTTGCTTAGTCTACATTCTTGGTGTCACGAGAAAAGTTATGGCTCTCTTCATTTCTTAATGTACTCCCCACATAAAATAACTCCTACACATTTTACTCAAAAACACTCTCCTTATAACTTCTGCAGTATGGCTCCTCGCTACCTCGCCATCCCACTTCTACTCCTCTTATTACTTCCTAATTTGTATCATACATCACTACATTACCATATACAATCTCCTAATATCTCTTATAGCCCCCATTCAGATCTTACCCCTCATACATTTCTAACTTCTCCTTACCTATTTCCAATCTCCCCAACTAATCTCTTGATGTTCAAAATATACCCAAATGTATCTTTCTAAGTATATAAATCCTAGTACTCCTTGTACTCTGAACCCATTCTCCCATTACTTAGTGCTCTACTCCTGGATGGTGACATCCACTCCAACCCAGGGCCCACCTCTCCTTCCTGTCACAAACAAACTATTCCTATCTCACCCCGTCAGACAATACCCCAATCTCACACACCTCTACCTAAATCACTATCCATTTTCTCTATGAATATCCAAAACATGGTTAACAAAATTTCAGCATTCCACTCATGGATCTACCTCAACTCCCCTCATATCTTAACCGTCTCTGAAACTTGATTAAAGACTCGTATCTCTAACTCAGCAATCCTACCCCCAGGCTACAACATCCTTCGTGCCGACAGGGCAAATAAGAGAGGGAGGTGGTGTTGCCATCCTGTATTCATACCAACTTACTCTGTCACCACTGTCAACTTCCATACCCAGTTTTACTGCTGCCGAAATTCTTTTGCAAATTGTCATATTAACCCTCCCCAGAAATTTGGTACAGCATCTATCTATATCCCCCAGGTAATAATACTCTTGTTCTTGAAAACGTTCTCTCATGGCTCGCCCAACATATTCCCTATGAAACCATTATACTCGGTGATGTGAACACAGATTGGGCTTCACTCTCCTCCTCATCGTCTCAATCTGTACGGCTTCCACCAACTCATCTTCCCCCACCAGGACCAACAAAACCTCTTCCTCTGGATCAATAATAGACTGGATCCTCATTTCTGATCCCAACCTCTATCATGACCCAGGCATTCTTCCCAACTCTGAGTAACCGCTGCCCTACCTATATCCATAGACAATCCCAACACTCACCCAGAGAACACCTTTACAGAGAACATCGCAACCTAACTCAATTCAATCCAGATAAGTTTAACTCTACATTGGCCAACATCAGTTGGACCTTCCTCTGTACCCCCCCCCTTAATGATGCCATCATTACCTTCAGTAAGATATTATGATGTACTCCACTCCATTGCCCTATCTAGAAAAATCAGGGTAAAAACTAACCCTGCCCCCTGGCTAACCAACCAAACATGCTCTATTATGCATCAGAGAGATATACTGCTTGGAAACATTGGATCAAAAATAAAACTCCTTTACTGCAACAGCGCAAAGAGCTTAGAAACCTGTGTAAAAAGCTGGTCACCAAACATAAAAAAACATTCTTTGCCTCAAACCAATACAGCCCACATAAAAACCTTAAAAAATGTTGGTCCATGATTAATAAAATCCTCTACCCTGGTAACCCTCCTACCCCCAACCCCTTCCCTCTAAATACTGCCAAAGAAACTGCTGCCCTACTAAACAAGCACTTCATAGAGACAATTCAAAGACTAACTCATCATAGTCCCACTGGCTGTACTCTGCCTGTACCTCCCAGTCCATCCTCCACCAATGCATTCTCCTTACAGCCTGTTCCCATTTCCTTCTTTAAATCCCAACTAAACAAACTCGAACCTTGTTCTCCCTCAGTTGACAAATTACCTCCTCATTTCCTTAAAATCACAAATTCTATTGCCTGCCATCTCTCTGTTCTTATAAATCATTCTATTACCAAAGCTCTAGTCCCTGATATAGGGAAATCCTTTTATAACTCTCCCTGTTCATAAAGGAGGAAACTCCACTGACACATCCAACTATTGTCTTATCGCTGTACTTTTCCCCCCTTTCCAAAATTCTTGAAAAATGTGTCCACACTCAGTTACTTAAACACCTGGTTGATAACAATCTACTAACTCCCACCCAGCATGGCTTTAGGCCCTACCACAGCATATCTACTGCTCTACTCTCATTCACCCAAACAATAACAGATGCCCATAACAGCCTTCTAGTGTCTAGTTTATTCCTTGATGTCTCAAAGGGCTTTCGACACACTCTCACCCTAAACTAATGTCTAAACTCTGACCTTCATCTCTCTAACCCCTCCAGTAACTGGTTCTGTAGTTAATTATCTAATAGACAACAGTCCATACGCTGGCAGACTGTCCCCTCCCCATATCTGCCTGTCAACACTGGTGTTCCCCAGGGCTCCATTCTGGGTCCGCTCCTATTTAACATTTTTACTAACAGATTACACTCCACTACTAACCTGTCTACCCTATTACAATATGCCGACAATTCCACACTTATTACCACCACCCACAGCATCCCTGAACTCTTTGCTCTCACCCAAAAAAAGCTTTTACTTCCATTGAAACCTGGCTTACTGATAACGAGACTTCTACTTTTCCTCTGTAAAACAATGGCACATCTCATATCCTCTTTCTTCATTACTTCCCTTGACAAAACCAACATCATACCTGAATCCCATACCAAATTACTTGGTGTCACTATTGATGAACTAAAATCTGACATTCATATCAATCAATGCATTAAAAAAACACCAAAAAACTTGATCTGCTATGCCTTAATCATAAACTGTTTTCACCCTCCACCAAACCTTTCCTTGCCCTATCTCTTCTCTTACCTTCTTTTCTATATGCTGCACCAGTCCTTACTAATCTTCAGGCATCTATTTTTACCAAATTAGAACAAACATACAATAAAATAGCTAGATTTGCCTCTAACCTCCTCTACAAACCCCACCACTGCCTTGCCCTTCAGTCATTACAATGGCCTCAATTCCCGAAACTACTACTACTTCCAAAACTGCATATCACACACTCAAGTCTCCATAACCCCACTTCCTGCCCCAGCATCTCTAATATCGTATTTCCTTATAACCCAGAAGGTCAACTTCGTACATCTAACAAACATCATCTGGAAATTTACAAACCATCCAAAAATATTGGAAAATAAATACTCTGTAGCGCACTCTTGGAACTCCCTTCCTCTTAACATAAGAAGTATCCCCCATAAACACCAGTTCAAACTTGAGCTTAAAAACTACTTCCAAAAGACTTGGTCCTATCCCTGTCCAGCTCCATCCTGATGTCCGAACTACTTGCTATCTAACTCTTCTTTTTTTCTTACTCCCATCAGACACTCCTTTTCTTTTTATAATCTTACTGTCTTTTTTTTCTTGTAAATATTTTTGACATTGTAAATATTTTTTGCTTTTGAATTGCCTTGTTTTAATGTGTGTATATATATATATATATATATATATATATATATATATATATATATATATATATATCCTGCTACTAGAAATCAACTGTACAACACAGTCTGACTGTATTAATTTTAAGTTCTTGCTGTTATATCCATTGTAATTTTTACATGTGTGGTATTTTTGTAATTGAAGCTTTTCTCCTCGGGTCTCCACTGACAGTGGGCCACTGGCTCAGTTGGACCAACCCGGTTAGCAAACATCAGTAAATAAATAAAATAAAAATCTTCATCTGACTGCAGGGTAGGTTCATTTGCTATGATCGTGGATAAGAGGGACGGGATACAGAGACTGGACAGGGAGGCACCAGTTGAACAGGAGTTGCTATGGGCAGTGCATTTAATCAGATACAGCACCTATGTCTCTGCAAACAGGTAACCTGTAAATGGTTCATCTCCCAGGCCCATGCTTACACTTTTTAAATGTATCAGAATTCATCAGAGATTTGGGATGCATGGCAAAGCTTAAAAAGGCCCTTGTGGTAGTTAGCCTAGTAAACACCTATGCGCCTATGAACCTTAGGGAGAGAGCTTACAAAAGGGCTGCAATTTGCTTTACTTGGTTCGGGATGGTTGTTGTGGTGCTTTTGCTGGGCTGCTGATTGCTGTTGCTGCCTGGGAGCTATACTGCTGCCTTAGATGGTTTATTTGTTCTTCCTGATTGCATTTGGGGGTTGCGGACTACTGAAATTGCTGCAGAGGCTATCTATCTTTATTGGACAGAGAGCTAAGTGGCTGAATGTGCAGTGTAGTAGTGATTAAATGTTGCATCAGATGGAAGTTGAGTTCCAGATTTTTGCCTTTTGGTCTGTTGCTTATAAAATTTGTAGTTTTCTGGCAAGTCACCGAGTATTCAAGTCACTAAATAATGACAAAGATTTGAATTTCAGACTTCATATCCTTCAGAAAATGCATGCTAACACAAATTCTGTTATTCAAGCACCTTGTTAAGTTTATAAGAGCAATCCTTTATTCACATTCTCTATTCTGTCAATGTTTCAAGATAATGGTAGTAATATTTTAAGTGCCCCTGATTATTTTTGGATTTGTCACTGATTCTTTAAAAGCTAGGCTGGTCACTTTCGGAGAAAAGGTGATGCATTACATTTAATAATTATAGACTGCTATTTCAGAAAGTATATATTAATTTCCATTCTCTTATTCTGTCAAAGTCTCAAGGTAATGGTAGCAACATTTTAAACATTTCCCTGATTAATTCTCTATTTGTTCTTGATTCTGCTCTGATTTGTCCTTGATTGGATGAGTTAAATTATTTAGTTGGGAGAAAATATGGAGGGGGTTGGAAAAGCGGTTGCTAAAGAGCATGTTTTTTTTTAAATAGTCACACTTTTGAATACTGTTATGTAGCAATTTCTACAGAGTATATTGCATTTTATCAATGATTTCTGCTGACTTTATTGACATGTCATATTGAATTATACAACTGTACAGTATTTGCTAACTCAATACTTCTGGCAAAAGCCTACTTAACCAGGCCCCATGGAAATGATGCGTTTTCATGCAGTGTGAAAAAAGGGTGTTCCACATTTTGATTGTCACACATTGTTAGGGTCTGTGTTCCACACTGGCCTGTTAAGAGGTTGAGACCTGTCTTTCAGTATGTAACATTCCTAAAAGTCTTAGTAGCAGTTTTAAAGAATAAAACACTAATTTGATAAAAATGTGCAAGTTAAGAATGAGTGACTATGAAACAAATAACTACTCAATCTGCTAGATCTGTTGGACCCTACCAGAAAAGACTAAATGGCGAGTTTAGCATAAGGAGAGAGTTCAACTAGGACTGAAAAAGTATGTTTGCGCTGCACACTGACTTAGAGTGAGGGAGCAAAGCTCCATCCCACTGATAGTTAATTAAGTCCAGACATGTAGTTAGTGTCCTGACAGTAACTAGCCAATGCTTTTGTGTATGGTGAGTTCAGCTCTTACCTCCCTGAAGAGCTTTTCCCATCAAAGTGGAGAGGATGGGGACAAAGAGTTTGAATGAACCCTTTTCTTGACCTTTGAAAAAAGAGGTCATTGTTCCCCTCTATTTGACACTCATTAAACCCATTATAGAGTACAATGCTACTTTTGGAAAGTACCTCACAAGACATCTGCAGCAGCTGGAAAGGCCACAGAAGTACCTCACAAAGAGGATTACTGGCCTCAAACAGATGCCCTACACTGACTGTCTCAAAAAAACTCCAGCTTTACTCCGTAGCATATCGCCTACTTCGAGGTGATCTCTGCCTAACATATAAAGCTATGTCAAACCCAAAGCTGTTGGACATTCTGCACCTAAAGAAATCCCAATCCCTCAAAGCTACATGCTCTAGGGACCTAAACCTTGTCACCACAATAAACAGGACATGCTGGAGGGATAGATTCCTGTCCCAGAGACTTCCTATACTCTGGAACAAGCTACCCATCTATGTCAAACAAAGTTCCTCATTAGCACTCTTTAAGAAAAATCTTGATGAGTTGATGGGAAATAGGAAATGCACCCCGGGGATCACTTCTGTGGATCTGCTCGACAGGGGCACAGGAAAATAACTTTCTTGGGCAGCATAAGCCAGGGAACCTTGTTGGCTAGGATTACGTAGGCCCTTGGGCCAAATAGCCTAGTACCCACCTATGAACCTTTTTAGGTGAGGCTGTGGTAAAAAGGTGAGCAGCTGTTCAGCCTTCCATGTAATGCTTGTAGGGAGAGCTTCTACCTTTGCCTGATGGATGCTACCAAGACAGGAAGGCAGTACACTTTTCAGCACAGTGTGTGTTGAGGAGATGGAAAGAGTACTATGAGGGGTTCATGAATGAAGAGAATGAGATGGAGAGAAGGTTGGATGATGTAGGGATAGTGAATCATGAAGTGCAATGGATTAGTAAGGATAGCTATGAAGAGAATGAAGAATGGAAAGGCTTTTGGCCCAGATGACATACCTGTGGAAGCATGGAGGTGTTTAGGTGAAATGGCACTGGAGTTTTTAACCAGATTGTTTAATGAAATCTTGGAAAGTGAGAGGATGCCTGAGGAATGGAGAAAAAGTGTTTTGGTACCGATTTTTAAGAATAAGGGTGATGTGTAGAGCTGTAATAACTACAGAGGGATTAAATTGATCAGTCACAGCATGAAGTTATGGGAAAGAGTAGTGGAAGCAAGGTTAAGAAGGGACGTGATGATTAATGATCAGCAGTATGGTTTCATGCCGGAAAAGAGCACAACAGATGCGATCTTCACTCTGAGAATGTTGATGGAGAAGTACATAGAATGTCAAAAGGAGTTGGATTGTGTGTTTGTAGACTTAGAGAAAGCATATGACAGGGTGCCTAGAGAGGAGTTGTGGTATTGTATGAGGAAGTCAGGAGTGTCAGAAAAGTATGCAAGTGCAGTACAGGATATGTACGAGGGTAGTGTGACAGCGTTGAGGTCTGCGGTGGGACTGACGGATGCGTTTAAGGTGCAGGTGGGTTTACATCAAGGATCAGCTCTGAACCCTTTATTTGCAATGGTGATGGACAGGTTGACAGACGAGATCAGACAGGAGTCCCCGTGGACTATGATGTTTGCAGATGACATTGTGATCTGTAGTGAGAGTAGGGAACAGGTGGAGGAGACCCTGGAGAGATGGAGATATGCTCTAGAGAGAAGAGGAATGAAGGTCAGCAGGACTAAGACAGAATATATGTGTGTGAATGAGAGGGAGGATAGAGGAATGGTGAGGATGCAAGGAGTAGAGGTGATGGTGGATGAGTTTAAATACTTGGGGTCAATAGTTCAGAGTAATGGTGAGTGTGGAAGGGAGGTAAAGAAGAGAGTACAGGCAGGATGGAATGGGTGGAGAAGTGTCAGGAGTGATTTGTGACAGACTAGTACCTGTAAGAGTGAAAGGGAAGGTCTACAAGAGGGTAGTGAGACCAGCTATGTTATATGGGTTGTAGACAGTGGCATTAACAAAAAGGCAGGAGTTTGAGCTGGATGTGGCAGAATTAAAGATGTTAAGATTTGCACTGGGTGTGACGAGGGTGGACAGGATTAGGAATAAGTATATTAGAGAGTCAGCCCAGGTTGGAAGGTTTGGAAACAAAGCCAGAGAGGCATGATTACATTGGTTTGGACATGTGCTGAGGAGGGATGCTGAGTATATTGGGAAAAAGTTGCTAAGGATGAAGCTACCAGGTAAAGAGGAAGGCCTAAGATAAGGTTTATGGATGTGGTGAGAGAGGACATGCAGGTGGTTGGTATGACAGAGCAAGATGCAGAGGACAGGAAGAAATGGAAACAGGTGATCTGCTGTGGTGACCCCTAACGGGAACAGCCAAAAGAAGATGATGAAGAATGAAACAAAATAGCTGATGACTTAGTACATTGTCACTATCTAAATCAATAGTACAGTATTTCCTAGAAGCTGACTCTCGCATATAAGGTCTTAATCTTTATGGCTGACAAGTAATCCATCCTCGGACCTATGCTGCTTAATATCCTTATCAATATTTTTTACTCTGCTATTCCTAATGCCAAAGTCATCCAATATGCAGATGACTCTACACTTGTCTGCTCTGCCACTAACCTCCCTGAACTCGTATCTAAAACTCAGACTGCCTTCTCAACTACTGAGGTCTGGATGCGCCAAATCACTTTTTTCTCAATGCTAACAAATCTAAGGGTACTACTATTCACACCCTCAAAAATCTTTCTCTCTTGATAAAAATTCCTTCCAAGTCTTTAGCCAAAGCAACTCTCTGAATGAAGTTGTTCCCTTTGCCAAACTACTCGGTGCTATACAGGAACAACCACTTCCTATCTACTTCTACCAGGCATACTCTGGCCTCCTCTTACCGCCTTCCCTCCCTTCTGTACAGGGCCCGGCTACTAACTAGCCTATCCTCTTCCATCACTTCCAAACTTGAAAGCTGTTATAACAAAATTTCTAAATTTGCCACCAAAGCCAAACATTCCACTCATCACTGTGTTACCCTCCAATCCCTCAACTGGTTAGAATTCACAAATTACCTGGACTTCCTCCAGCTCCCTACAGCACATACACTAATATTTAGTCCAACCAAATGCCCCGCTCTAGCTAACATCCTTTCCCCATACACTCCAAATAGAACTCTCAGATCTGAGCACCAAAACTTAATTACTGTCCACAAACCTAAATGTCCTGCTGGACAAGAACTCCTCTCCTTCTCCCTAGGTGAGAAATGGAACTCTCTCCCTTCCACACTAAGGACGATGTCAAACACAAACAACTTCAAAACTCAGCTTTACACCAACCTCTCCTCTAAATGGAAATGTAGCTGCATTCTCCCTACCTAGAACTCTAACAAAAGCCCCTGGGAGGGTATCCTCCTGAGTTCCTAAGCACCTTATAGCTGGCTATAACCTTCTGTAGCTAATTCCCATACAGTCTCTCTCACTCTGTAAATAGCTTTTGACTTTTGAACTGTGTGAATTTGTTTGATCTGCACAACATTTTTCTACTATGGGGAATATTGCTCACGCTTTGTATTATTTGATATGTATTTGTACTTGTATTTTTATTGGACTGCTATCTTTACTGTAATCTGTTTCATGGAGCTTTTCTCCCCTGGCCTCCACTAAAAACAGGCTCTATGGGCCCAGTGGACTTCCCCAGTAACCAAACTGGAAATAAATAAATAAAAATCTGCTTATTGTTTCTGACTTTACCTTTGTATCACTTTTATTTCTAAGTTTTATGAGCCCTTGGTTATTTGACATACTCGACATCTACTCTATTATCTTATAAAACTCTTGCCAAATATAGCTGTAATATTCATGGGTGCACTAGATAGGTCACTTTATTACTACATTGCTTGTATCTTGGAGTGAACTGTTAAAGGTATTTGTTTAGTTTCATCAAAGATATTTACTGTATTCTAATCCTAAATTTCTTTCTTGGTTAGTATGACAAATGTTACGTAATCCAGCCACATCCTTGTTTTTTCTTTTTTTAATTAAAACATGACCTTCTACAGGAACCTAAGATGCCTACTTAGAATGTATATAAACCTGGTAATTATATATTTCATAATAAGACTGGCGGAAGGCGCACACATGTTAACTTCCTCATCTGAAGTGTGTGAGCTGCGCTGCTTCTCAACCAGATCTCTGCAGACTTCCATTTGTATTGTTACCAGCAAAAACATCAATAGAATGCTTTTTCTAGATGATAATTTACTACCAGAGATGGTTTTTCTGCGTATTTTAGAAAAATGCATTTAACAAGCACCTACAATGCAGCTAACCAGACAGTGGGGGCCCATACATAAACCACATTCCTCTAGCCTTTTCTGGCTTAGGTGTGACAGTGCTGCGGAACACATTGTGGTACATTTGTATTTATTACCGCATCAAGTGAGCGACATCTGCTACTCACTGTTAATGTTGGTCCTTTTATTTATAGCTTTGTGGATGTCCTGCTGCTGCTCGGACTATATAATTACAACTGGCACATTTTACCAGTTTGACTTGAGAAGTGCCTACCAAATAAACAGTTCTTTGTAATATAGAGGATCAGCGTGTGGACGGTCATTTGGGAGACCCCCATGCTTTTTTTTTCCCTTGTTTTATTTTGGTTCCTTACACACTGATAATCGTAACATTTAGGTCAAGTTAGTGGTGATTGCCTTTTTTTTCTGTCTGTACTTCTAGTTTTATTTATTTATATTTGTTGACATGGTTAGGGTAATGACCCTACTAGCCCATTTTTCAGACATGGCTTGTAGACTCGGGAAATTCTCAATCAGATCAAAAACAGTATAGAAGTCCCAGGGCAGTGTAGTCATTGTCCAACAGAGTATGCATTTGTAGACAACTATACACAGTAATCAAAGTGTGTGTAACACTGTCAAACAGAATATGCAAGTTTTAACAGTTATAAAAGGGGTGGGAGGTTAGCGTAATGGTTAAGTTGCTTACCTTAGAAACACAAGGTGCAGGGTTTGATTCTGACATGGGGTAATTGGCTAGGCTTAAAAATGGCCCATAAGGGTAGTTAACCTAGTACTAACCTATGAACCTAAGTATGACATGGTACATACAGAACTTAAACTGGTAAGGAGGATCTTTGGTGGATTTATCTAACTTCACTTTTAAGCAGTCACTTAATGTACTTGTTTGAATAAGAAGAGTTTAGTTCTCAGTGAAATTTGGGAAATTGTGTAATAGATTTTATATGTGAGAGAGTCTGCGGCCCATATTTAGGGCATACCTCTCAACTTTTTAGAACAATAAATCTGGACAAAGATTAAAAAATGAGGAGGGATGACAAAGGTCCAAAATAGGGACAGATTTTAAATGCTGATCTTGTAAAACTTAGAAAGTTGCTGCAATAACAGGATTTGTATTAGTATGCATTTTCTGAAGGATATGACATTTAGAACTCAAATGTATGTAATTATTTAGTGACTTCAATCCTCAGTGATTTGCCAGAAAACCCCAAATTTGATAAGGAACAGACAAAAAATATGGGCCAGAAATCTGAACAATTGAGAGGTATAATTTATGTAAAAGACTGGAGAAGGCTTGCTTATTGGAGTGTTTTGAATAAAGGGGGTCTAAAGGGTAAAGATGTGTTAAAGGGATCTAAGGTTGTAGGTAGCAGTTTTGTCTTGTAGTCTGCTGACCAGGAAGGAATGAGTTATGGCTGGTGAGTGTGAAAAGTAGACTTTCTACAAGAAGAGTGGTTTTGAGTTCCAAATGTAATCACTTGGCTTTATGAATTAGCAATGTTCTCTCTTGGGGGGCTAGGGTGATAAATCTGCACGTGTCATTGCAGATGGTTTGAGATTCCTTGGATAAAACTAGACCCTTTAATATGATGCAATGTTAGTTATAGCAAGCAGAAAGCAGCTGCCAGAAAGTGCAGCTTATTTATCTGGAGGGTTATTTTGTAACCAAATGTTCCACATCAGATTCTGCAAAGGGAGGTGAAGTAGTGGTATTAAACAGACTTTTTACTCTTGCCACTGTTTGAATTATTTTAGTGGCAAATAAAAATACAGTGAGCAAAGGGTATAAAAATAAAATGTTCTTTGTCATTCTTTATAGACTTGCATATCATAAGTACGTTTATGCACTAGTCAGCAAGCAGGTTTATCTGAGTAACAAAAATGACAGCTGGTTTGACTCTGAAGTTCAGGTCTTGTGTGTGTCAGCTGCAATAAACCCAGTCCTGATCTGGTCTGGTTTATCAGTTTAAAATAGCAAGTATATGATGTCAGACTACAACCATTTAATATGAGGTAATCTTCATAGTTTGCTACTGGGCAATAAATTACATAAGCCTTTTGATGTCTAGCCACTGCATCCTAGCTGGAATATCCAGCTAGTTACTCCCCCACAGTCCATACAGAATGGGAGGGGGTAGGCCTGGTAAATGTCTGGTTTCTCATTCATGTGTTTGAATTGCATGTTAAGATCGGGGCTTGCCTTGGGTTATATTAAATGGAAGTTTAATATAAAGTTGGGGAATTCTTTGGAGGAGAGAGCTGTCACACCAACTAGCCCTAAATATATAGTTATACGTAGTGCGGTTCTTTGGTCATCTGTGTTACTACCAGTTTTACAGATGTATCATAAATGCAGGTAAATCAAATGGGTCATTTACATCTTTCTTTGACAGGCACAGATCACCACTTGAAAGTCTGTAGGAGAGAGAGACAAGGCTATTAAATGTTCTGGGTAATTTTAGGAGCTCATATCAGAGATTTCTTTTAGAGAGGTTCTGTTGGGATTTGTCAAGTTAAGTTAGGTGCAAACCAATGAGTACCTTAAGAAAGTGGTGTAATGTCCACGATATAGCAAGTGAAAGTCCAAAAACGTTACTTCAAAATATATGTTTAACGCAATTTTTAATAAAAAAGAAAAGCGTTTGGCTATTGCCTTTAGCGAAAACGCTTTTCTTTTTTATTAAACATCTATTTTGAAGTGACGTTTTTAGACTTTCACTTGCTATATCGTGGATGTTGCAGTAAATTTGCCCCTGACGTTCGGATAGTTGGAGTTGCTTTTTTTGACTTTATTTGTTTAATCGTTTCTCTAGTTTGTATAGGGTGGTGTAATGGTTAAGGTGTTTGTCTTACAAACACAAGTTGCAGGGTTTGAGTCTCACAAGGGATTAATTGGCTAAGCTTAAAATGGCTCGCAAGGGCAGTTAGTTTAGTGCTAGCCTATGCTATCCAAGATACATATTCTGGTATCCGACAGATGCGGTATAAATAGATGGGGGATAGTGGTCTATTGAAGCAGAGGAGAATGCCCTTAGTAATCACTTGGGTGAATGAGGAGTTCCTAAACACAGTGGATAAATAGTGGTTAAAGCAGAGTTCACTATCCCCAAAGGTAGTAGCTATGCCAGTAATCGGTGTCGGCTTTTTTTATGGGGGTAGTGCTGGTTTATATGGTAAGTGTGTGAAAATTCCAAATTGTGGGACTAAAGTTATAATATTTTACAAATAAAAGGATGCAAAAATCAGCTGCCAGAAGGGGCAGATTATCGGATTCTACAAAGGCGGGTAAAGCAATGGTGGAATCCATTCTTGTTCTTGAAGTGCAGCTGTGTGAATGTACTAAATTAATGAAGAACTGCCTTTTTAATGATAGCTTTGTTTGTGGAAACGCATTTTTCACAATTTTCACAAATGCACTGTTGATTAGAAAAATATGATTGATTGATTGATTAGCTGGACATGGTTATAATTGTATTTTATATAAAAGATTTAGAATTTTTTGCTTGAATGATTTTCTTCTACATTTCTAATCTACTTTAGCTAAGCACCTAATACTAACCCTATACCAACAACTGTGAGAATCTTTATCTAGGATTGGCTCTACAAGTAAAACTTTTTTTCTTATATTAACCATCAGCAAAAGCATGCACTTATAAAGCATGCCAGCTATTACTTGGGTTTATAATGCATGCCCTGAATAATTGAGCAAGTTTTCACAAGTGTTGTTTCTCTTTCTCTTTATATATATGTGTGTGTATATATATATATATATATATATATATATATATATATATATATATATATATATATATATATATATATATATATATATATATATATATATATATATATATATATATATATATGTGTGTGTATTTTGTTGAATGTCGGCCCTTCAAGAGACTCTGCTATTTTTAAACAGTTTTTAAACAATTTTGACTTTTGCAGATGAGACCATTAGCCACTCACATTACACCAAAAACGTGTTTGGTCTCTGCACTGACTAATGCAGAATCTCAGGTCCTCATCGCTTTTATATTTAAAATTTCATTTTCTGTTAGATTAGGCTTGGGGGGGCAGCTGGTATTGCACTCTGGTCTCCTCAAGTACTTGCCTCTGTAGACTCTGTTATGGCATGTATTGTCACATAGTAGCCCTCCAAATTAATAATCTACACCTTCTGGCAGCTAATTTTTGCATGCTTTTATCTGTAATGTAATGCTATAACTTTAACATTAGCTTGGATTTAGGGGGTATGCCTCCTTTCCTGGAGAGATTTAAGATTCTGAATCTGAACAGGAAGATGCAGGGACAGATTTAAGGTTTTGTCCTCAGATTTCAGATTGAGACTCTGAGGAGAGCTGTCTTTCTTACTGTCTCTGTAGGGGTTTCTTTCTCTGAGAGTATTGCTAGAATGTCCAGTGGGAGAGCAGTTTTCTCAGTACCTCAAATACTACGAGTTGTTACAGAAGGATTTTCCAAAACCTACACCCATTCCTTCTGTTCTGTCTACTTTAGAAATCTGTGTCTTCATGCCTGCAATGTTTCCTAGTTACCGTTCTGTACCTAAAAAGGCAGATAGGATGTACAAAGTTCTTCTGTCTTTTAAATATTTATGCACTATTTTGCAAGCCTTCACAGTAGGGCTAGGTACCTGATGGTGTAAACCTTGGCTCTTGATTAAATGTTGAAGTGACACCTTGACCCCATGTGAAAAAATAGAAAAAAGGAGTTGCGGATGGATTCGCAAACCTGCCCTAGCAACTTTATCCTTAGTTGACTCCTGTGCTGCTAAGCACTTGGTTTCAATCCTATTCTTTCTAATAAGGATGGGAAAATATTTGTAGGAATGGGAAAGTAATGTGTACTTCTGGAACTGTGAATTTCAGAATTTTAAATTGTCAGGCTCGTATGTTAGTTTATTCTGACATATTCTGAATACATGATGAATTTTATGTGTAGTTTGAGGAAAAATCTACTTTTAAATAACCTAATTACTTCTATCACCCAGGTCACTACTCATTGTTTGCAGTGTGTGTGTGTGTGTATGACTCTGATACTTCTTCTAGTGCTATTGCCACTGATATGCTTTTTATGGAAATTTGTGTGACTGAATTGTCATAACCATCCAGATGATAAAAATGAGATTTCAAATTCTCCTTTTGATAGAAATTTAGTGTTTGACCCCACTGTCGCAGAGGTGATTGAAAAGTCTGATGAAAGGGGCAAGCTGATGCAGGCAATCTAAGATATTTCAGTTGTCCTTTTCCAAGTTACTCTATGGATTTTCTTTCTTCTGATCCCATTTTCGCCCAACAACAGAATAAGCAGTCTCAAAAGAATTCAAGGAAACAGATATTTAAGAAGTGGCAAGATGCTTCTAAAAAGAAGTCTCAAATCTCCCAAAACCAAGGACACTCCAAGCCTGAATGACTATTCAAGAGACCTTGTGACTCCCTCCCACCCTGGGCCTCTTTCTCTTCCAGAAAGTCTGAATCTCTATTTTTCTCTTTGGCAACAGATTGCTTTAGACAAATGGGCTCTAAAAATTATTCATCAAGGTACAGATGGCAGTGGGAGGAAATTCCTCCTTTCCGGGGGGTCATTCCTCATCCTGTAGGTCAGACTGTTTTGTTTTCACCTGTTCATCACATGCTGTCCCAAGGAGTGATAGAACCAGTTCCTCCTTTCCATGTGGAGAAGGGGTTTTATTCAAGGATGTTCCTAACCTCAAGAAAGAAAACACTTGGAGAACAGTTCTGGATCTTTTCTAAACCTGTTTGTCATAGTGCCCAAATTCAAAATAAAGTCACTTCACAACCTGTTGCCTCCTCTTCCTCTCTCATGTTTCCTGGTAACACTGGACTTAAAAGATGCTTATCACATGCCTAATTATCCAGACTTCTGACATTTCTTAAGGTTTTGTGTGTCAGGATCACATTATCAGTTCTCTGCCTTACCTTTTGAACTATCCACTGCACCAATAGTGTTCACAATGTGCATCTCCAGTTGTAGCTCATTGTAAGCTACAGAGCATCCACATTTTATCCATATTTAGATGACTTGTTTATCTTTTCAGAGAGATCTCTCTTGGAAAAGCTGGAATTCCAAGAAAACATTCAAAAGTCTTGACTCTTTCACACAGGATTGTGTTTCTGGGATGTCGGCTAGGCACCTCAACTCAAGCAGCTTTTCTTTCACAGGTAAAATAGATCTTTATTTAGATCTTTTTCTAAGTTCTTCCACTCAGACTTCAGTCACTGTTAGGGAATACCATAGGATGTGGGGTCTCATGGCATCTAGGATTCTCATGACACCCCTGTCAAGCCTCCATATGAGAAAGATACAGTGGTATCTGAAATCTCTTGGTCCAGGCATTAGCACCATTTATCTTTTTAGATCCCAGTACTGGGGTTTGTCAGAAGAGAAATCACTTGGACACAACAGATATCCTTAAATCAAGGTCTCCACTTCTCCCTCCCTTCTCTAAAGCATCCAGTCACCACAGATGCTTCAGAATTTGCTTCGGGGGTCAATTTCAGGAGATATGAAACTGCAGATGGTGTGGGACACAAAGGACAGATGCAAGCACCTAAATATTATGGAAATGCCTGCCCTGATTAAGGCACTCATTCCCTGAACCATCTTTGAACCCCGGGAACTCTTCATTGGATTAGACACGATACCATATTAATGTGGTACATTAGCAAGGGGGAACCAGGTCATACCTCCTTTGCAGACTAGCCGTGTTAGCTTGGGGATATAGCTTAATAACACTTTCTCACTCCACAGCCGTCTTACATTCCATCAGAGGAAAATTATGTGGTAGACAAACCGAGAAGAAACAGGACAAACCCTCACAAATGGAAACTAGATCATGGGGTCTTCTAGGATTTAATCCATCTCTGGGGAGACCTCTTTGCCTCCTCTCTGTTCAATCAACTGTAAATATTGTGTTCCAGGACTCCATGTAAGAAGGCCTGGAAGACCGATGCTTTGACTTGAGGTTCTTAACATGGAAAACAGTTTTATTGATTGTGCTGACCTCTGCAAGAAGGATATCTAAGCTTCAAACTCTTGTGGTGAGACATCCCTACCTTATTTTCCACAAGGACAGGGTTTCTTTGAGAACTAATACTGCTTTTATGCCTGAAGTGGTATCCATGTTTAAATCAAACCATCCATCTCACTGTTTTCTTTCCTGAACCTTAAAATTAGGGCGAAAGGATATTCTATCCCTTGGATGTCCACATACAATTCAGGTACTATCTTGATGGAACTAAATCTTTCAGATCATCAGATCAGTTCATTTTTTTTGAAGGTGAAACTTGTGTCAAAACAGACCATTTCCAAGTTGTTGTCTGGAACTTATAAATAAAGACATTGGCAACCATTAAACACTGGACCTCATGCAGTTTGGGTTTGTGAAGGGCAGATCTTGCCTCCTGAACCTGATTGACGTCTTTGAATCAGTCTCCAGAGCCGTGGACAAGGGTAAGGTGGTTCACACAGCATATCTGGACCTCGCCAAGGCCTTTGACACCATCCCCCACTCTAGAATCATAGGTAAAGTTACTAAGCTGGGCACTAATCCCTACGTCACTCAATGGGTTGCCAACTGGCTTAATGACAGAACCCACACTGTAAAAGTAGCCAACTCCAAATCCAGTTCCAGACACGTGGAGTACCTCAGGATTCAGTCCTGGGGACCGCTCTTGTTTGGCATCTACTTCTCTGAAGTACAGGCCAACACTAAGGGACTCTGGCTAACAAGGTTCACAGATGACTACAAATTGGGAGCCATTATTGAATCCCCAGATGATGTGGATATTCTACAAAAGGGCCTTACAGAAACAGATGCTTGGTGCCAGAGCCATGGTCTCAAGCTCAATGCCAAGAAATGTATAGTTATCCCCTTTGGGGAAAAAACATGTACCCATAAATTACCACATTGGTGGCAGTACACTGAACACCGAAAGTGTGATAAGAGACTTAGGGACACAGGCGGACAGTGGTCTCACCTTCGATAACCACATTGCCACAACAGTCAGGAAATCTTTCTATGTGGCACACCTCATCACTAAGGGCTTTTCATCCAGAAAAAAGGAGGTCATTGTCCCACTGTACTCATCCCTCATTAGGCCCATTATAGAATACAATGCCCCATTTGGTATGTACCCATAAGACATCTGCAACAACTGAAAAGGCAGCAGAAATAGCTCACTAAAAGAATCACAGGCCTAAAGCAGATGCCCTATGCTGACGTCTAAAAAAAAAAACTCCAGCTATACTCAGTCGCATATCGTCTACTCAGAGGTGATCTCTGCTTAACATACAAGGCCATTCAAACCCAGAGCTTTTGGAGATGCTACACTTAAAGAAATCCCAATCCGTCAGAGCCACACGCTCCAGGGATCTAAACCTTGTCATCAATGAACAAAACATGCTGGAGGGATAGGTTCCTGACCCAGAGACTCCCCAGACTCTGGAATAGACTGCCCATACATGACAAGCAGAGCGCCTCTTTGGTCCTCTTCAAAAGGAACCTTGACGATTGGATGGGAGATAGGAAATTCACCCCAGGGATCACGTCAGTCACCCTGCTAGACAGGGGTCCAGGGAAATAAATACTGTGGGAAGAAATAGACAGGGAATTGTTATGGCTAGGCTTGTATAGGCCCTAGGGCCGATAGCCTAGTACCAACCTATGAGGCTATTCCCTTTTGTTATACTCACCATGACAAATGTATTCCAGGCAAGGTCAAAGCCCACTCTATAAGGGCCTTGGCTTCTTTTCTGACTTTTTGGAAAGAGTTGGATTCTAGAAGTATTCTAGAAGCTGCTACTTGGTCCTCTCTACATACCTTTACAAAGCACTGTAAACTGGATTTTTTCTCTAGGTCTAGATCATGCTTTGCTAGGACCATTCTTCAGGAGCTCTTGGACCATTTTCCTCCCACCTCCCAAATGTAGTCAGCTGTGGTAATCTACCCACATAGCTAAGGCTATTGCAGCAGTGCTCAATATGAAGGCCATAGTACAGTTGTGTAAGCTGAACTTACCACAGCAGTAGATATTAGAATGATCACTGCTGCAGTAGCCATTCCCTCCCTTCCCCAGCCCCCTTGTTTTTGTGGTTTGTTTTTTATTCCAGGGTGTGGACATTTTTTTTTTTTTTTTTTTTTTAATTTTTGGCCTTATCCCTTCAGGGCTCAGCCTCCCTCTCTCTTCTAGCAAGAAAGCTCTGAAGGACTTTGCGCCCAGACTTGTCTTTTAGTCGGATCAACTGGAGCTGCTTGACAGATTGGGTGAGAGAAGGTGACACTTTGAAAGCCGGATGGCTGTTATATCCTTGGCAGGATATAACCCATATAGCTAAGGCTACTGCAGCAGTGATCATTTAAGCATCTACTATTATGATAAATTCAGCTTACTCAAATGTACTTTTGCTGATTTTTGCAATATCTATTCTTTATGGCATGTTTCTACTCGTATCATTCTGTTGCATGCAAAGCCATTACTGGATCCAGTCTAAGAATCTGACATTTTACATGGGTCATACACTTGATGTTTGTCTACGTCTTGCATTTATCGTCCACAATAAGTGACTTGCTTTGGCTTTTATGTTGGCCATTAATTTGTTTAGACACAACTTTAATTGTTTTCATTACAGTAAAAACCTTTGGCTGGCTGCGATGTTGGTGCTTAAAAAATTCAGCTTATAGGAATGAGGATTTATTTAGTTAGGTGGTAAGCTGCCTTTTGGCAGAATAGCCCGTATATGGGTTACAAAATGGATTGTACTGGGTAAACATGAGTCACACCTGGGTACTGCAGCAGTCATATTGTACTAAACAGCATCATTTAATTAGGTAGCAGGGACTTTATGCAAGATGTAGTTCCTGCAAGTAACTGCTGTTTTTTGTGTACAGCATTAAGACCGCATATGTCTATTGATAAAGCGAGGAAAACAGGAACTTGTGTGACATCTGGAAAATCTTGAAAGACAGAGAAATGTGTACAAAATTGTAATGCATGTGATGGGGCTGAAAGATATTGACTGTAGACTGCTACATGTTGAGCTAAATGATCCTAAACAAGTTGGTGCAGCTGGACCTACAAGATTTGCTAGTTGATTAGGACCACTTATGCCAAGTGATGCTAGTGAAAACAGTATATAAGTGAAATTATGTACCTTTGTGGGTTCTTGAAAGACATGTGTTGTCTTGTGGTTTGCCATTTAAAGTTTCCCTAAAAACGGCATGTTAATTGCCTTGAAACTGACATTCTGTTGTCAGTGATTTTTCATTTGTGTAAAAAGTTCTATTCTGACATAAATTCCCAAACCCAATATTAAAAAACTAATGAAAAATCCAACACATGTATGACTCTGGGTTTCCAAGCTACCCTGACTCAGTGTTGTCCTTACATAAGCATAAATGGTAATATTGCATTGAGATGAACCAAGAATGCCTGTCTTGGTTAGACACAACAGCTGTTTACATTCTGTTATGTTATACTTTGCCAGTACAATTTTATGGGGATAAACATCTCCTTTATAGCTGAAAAGTTTGAGCTGGACTTACTGTAGTGCATAACTGGGTCACCATTTGAAATATTGTAACTCTGAATGCAGAGTAAACACTGGGAGCCCCAAGGAAGGAACGTGTCCAAAAAATGTGAAGAAATCCAAGTGGAATAACGTTTCGAAATTTTAATGAATCCAAAAAACCACATACACATAAACGCTTTCAATGAATCAACTGCGTTTTCGTAGTAACTTCATCAGACAAAACAAAGCCAGTAAAAAACAGTTTAAATAAATAATTCAAACAGAATTTCTAGTTGTCCATTGATTCATTCATTAATTGGTAAATTGATTGACGAGTAAAAACATTTTTTAAAAAATGTATTTTTTAAAAAGATATATTTTAAAAAATTGAATATATGTATGTATATATATATATATATATATATATAAAATGTAATATGTGTATGTATGTATATATATATATATATATATATATATATATATATATATATAATATATAAAATAGAATGAAATAAAGTGAAATACAATACATAAACCTGTATATGTTTTTAACTTGTAAACCTTTACTATATTAAAATCAAAAAAAATTTTTCTTTTGTCAAATGGTTTACAACTTAGCTTGCCTTAATTTTAACACTGGTTTAATGGAAATAGCATGGATGGAAATGGAAACGTTATTCCACTTGGATTTCTTCACATTTTTTGGACACGTTCCTTCCTTGGGGCTCCCAGTGTTTTCTTTTGTTTATACTTATTCACTGGCATCACTTTTTGGTTCTGAATGCAGAGTCCCGTAATGGAGACCAAATGTCCGAAAATCTGGACTTGCATATATCAAGTCTGAGATTACCATTTCATGGAATATTCCCTTTTCTCTGAGGTATGGTGGTGATCTCAGAATTAGTATATATAAGTTGGGGGAAGTGGGGGGGTTAACCCTTGCAAACAAGCTTAAAGGAGGAAAGCAGTATTTGATATTCACTCCTACATTTGCACTGTTTTTCCCCAGCTTGTCTGGATTTGGCATTGCAAGTACCTGACATTTTAGTAGTATACCGTCTGGTTTGCTTAAAGAGGAACTCCCTGAAACTCAAACTGTTGAATCTTAATTATAGATTTTATAAATATTTTTGATATGGTATTAGCATTTTTTTTCAAGGAGAAGTTGTCAGAACTATGAAAAGAGTATTTAGAGAAGTGATACAGGAATTGCACACTAAACTGCCTGGGAACCAAGTGTATCGTGTAACATGGAAGGAATAAAGTAAGAAAGGGGGATAGATTTCAACACCTGCCTCTGGGCAGTTAAGTTGTACTAAGTCATCACCTTGCCAGCAACTAGCATGTGGGCAGTATATCAGAAAGTACTGAATAAAGTTAAATTGTCACTTTTGTTTTTTATTCAGCCATGGTTTTGTTTGTTTTCTTAACTTGGATGGTCCACTTGACAGAAGCCATTTTCATTGGAGGCCTGTAGGGAAAATGCTCTACAGTACAACAGCATTCAGAAAAAAAACATTTATTTAGTTAACACAGTAGTGCAATGTTCACATTTACTAGCATGCTTAAATCTTAATTTTCCAAAATCACACAATCAAAGCAGTAAAAAAGGCTGTGGTGAATTAAGCATACGTGTGCAGTTTAATACATAAATTGCTATCTGGGTGAAAAAAAAAATTCTCAATTATGTTTTGAAATTTGATAACCAGTTAGGTAGACTGGTCTGGAGACCCTTTTCTGCCATGACCCATGTCCAAGAGTACATTAAAGATTATTGACTGGAATCTCAGTTCAATATTAAGAATAAAATGCATCCTTCAGATTTCATCACATTGCCGATTAAACAATATTTGAAATTGAATAATGTGTACAAAATATACAGATGTGAACAGTTATAGCATACAAAACATGCAGTATGAAACCACTTTGCATATTGGAGGATAAAACAAGGTCAAATAGGTGCAAAATGTACACGTGGAAACGTTTCTACACAAGTGAGAACCAGCTAACTGGTGTCTAGAAAGCAAGCAAAAGGCTGCTTTTGTTAGCTACAGCACTAGTTAAGTGTGAAGAAAGCTGGTTTATTTAAAGTCATTCTGCAATCATTCCAAGCATTATGGCATCCCAAATTTTGATTAATGCTCCATAAATCGTATTGCCCAAGGACTCTGATATTCTGAACAATTTGGGATAGAAAGTAAATAAGTGATACTAGTCAAAAGTAAGACTTGTTCATCTTCCAGACTTGCCTGTAGGTAGATGTCCATTCTCTTTGTGTGAATGTGTGGTAGTATGTGTACATGTTTCTTTTTATCCTGCACTGGAATATAATCCTATCCACAGTCAGTTTATTTGCACTGTATCCTTTGCTTGCTGGAGCTAGTTCCTAATTAGCCCTAAAATGGATTAAGCAGGAATTTTGAAAATTAATAACTTTTGCGTTATTCATTGGTTTGTCAACCAGTTTTGTTTTCCATGTTGATGCTAGCTATAAACACCATAACAGCAATGCTGAGGGTAAACAATGTTAAGAAAATTCAGTAATATGAAAGACAATGCAGGTTAAAAATAGCATAAGAACGTAGATAATTATATGTGCCTGTGATGTAGTACGTCATGCATACATATTTTGTTCTACCCAAACCAGAAACCTGTAGTTATTGAGTCAAGTGAAGAGTCCGCAGAGAGATCATGCAGAACAGCAAACAGCCGGGTAGTACCAGGTAAGGAAAAATGTTGAATCGGCAAACTGGGGGGAATGTGGTTAAGATGGAGAAGAGACTGAATCAGAGTAGATAAGCTTATGTAGGGGGCTAGCTGTGAAGTATGAAAGAAGGGACTATCCAGAAGTATTACTGCCGGGACTCATAAAAGAAGTCCAAATGAAAAGAAGGGAGGGGCACTTCTCACCCATTTTGGGACTACCAGCCATATTAGCTCATACGCCTAGCCCTATCACCCCTGCGGGTAATAGCACTGACATAAATATGCCAGTGCACAGTAATAACAATAGTGATAAGAATGGATGTATTGTCAGCTTAATTACCACATTATGGTGAGTCCATAAGGGGCACTCAGTTAAAAACACTGGTGTATCCTTATGGGAGACACAGATCTTACATCTAAATTGGGCGCCCTACCAAGAGTTGTGTATAGAAAAGGAGCTAACTTAAAAAAATATATTTGAGAAAGTGTATAAATTGTACAACAGGAACCAGGAATGGTTAAATGTGAAGCTTGTAACTATTGCAGGTACATAGATATAGGTAGGGACTATACAATTGCTAAAAGGCATTTTTCGCTCACTGCTAGATATGACTGTAATTCTAAAAATGTGGTATATTTGGCAAGATGTTAACTCTGCCTGGCATTTTATATTGGCAAAAACAATCGTAGGTTCAAAGAAGGGATCTATGAACACATTTAGAGTATAAATAGAAGCAGAGAAAATAATGCTTTGGCCAACCACATTAGGGACAACCCTGGACGCCACTTTAAATTTAAGGTGATGGAGAGCCCTAGAGGTGGGCATACATCCTATTACTCGAAAGACAAGAGTTATGGTGGCAACTTACTTTAAATGCGCATAGTTATCCAGGCCTTAATGACCAGTGATCTATGTGTTTATTCAAGCTTATAAGTTTATTACGCTGAATGAATTTATGAAATTCAGTAAAGAATGTTCTTACTATACAATATTTTATGTACTTAAAAGTTTGTATGGATGCACCTTTTTAATCATTTTTATATATTAATAATGATCCACTTGTGCTTAAAAATCCTTTTAAAGTATATGAAAATATCTTTATAAATATGTATATACCTATTAACAACCCAGTTTTAAACTGGTGATGTAATGCATTTTATTGATCATGTGACTTCATGGTTGTGTAAGGAGGGGTTTTATTGTTTGAATTTGTCTGAAGAAGTTCATTTGATTTAAGTGAACAAATGTGCTCCCATATTAAAGTTTTGGTTTGCCTTTGGAGCTGTGGCCCTTTGTTACTTATTTTATTAGTGCTTTATTTGTTTTTTCGCAAGTATGAAAAAGGGTAGCAGAGGTGACCAGAGAAGTGAGCAAGTAGAATGAAAAAGGAATAAAAAACAGTTAGCAGTGTTCCACTTAAAACTGGCCTGTCCCCTAATGTTTGTGTAATCTGCACTGACACTACTGGCCAGTTTTTTGCTTTCATGGTACTTTAATGTAATCTGCATAATTTAGAATAATAGCTACAGATCTTGGTTTCCTATCATGCATTCAGAAGCAAACAGGAAATTATATTTTAACACTATTTAGAAATGCAGCCTGATGACCATTAGAGCCATAACAAGGGCCTACTGCTGATTTAATACTGTTCAGCATATGTCAGCCTATAAAGATGCATCATCCCAGAGAGAAAATAAAAAAAACAAGGAATATGATATTCTGAAGGAAGATGCAGAGACTGCGGGTTAGTCAGCGCTATGCTGAGAATGTTGCTGGTTAAACCAAAAAAAAAAAAGATGGGGACTGAACTGTTCCAACATTCACTAATGTGTCTATGAATTTCTGAAGTTGCTTAATATAGTTATGTAACAAAAGCAGTAACCACATGGAAGAAAAGCTATGAAGGCTGTTTTTGATTCTGGTGTAGTGACTTAACTCATTTACTGAGTTATGCAATTCTTAAGTACAAAGGCAGCTTTGAAATAACAGTTTATTTTTACTTTTGCGAATGTCTGGTGCTGTAGCAGTGAATCAGGACTGCTGTTAATTTTCTCTACTAGTAAAATAGAGAACTCTTCTGTAGTTACTTTTTAGTACTGTCTACAGGATGCCCTTGCCAGCAACAGTTACAGGGTGCCGGTTACTTTGTTTACAAACCTATCAGTAATTTAAGTTTTTCAGGTGTATATATTATATTGCCCTAGAAAGACTGTGACTATCCACGAATACCTAGATAAGCTTATTTAAAAGAAAACTCCATTATCCAATGTTTTCCCCCTTAACGTCACATAGTTTCTATTTATTGGTCAGAAAGTCTTTAGCACTTTGTTTTTCCACATGTTCATCGTGTTTCACTGTTACAGTCCTAACCAATCGGTTATCCGGCTCCCGGTAGCCCTCGATCGGCCAGAATACCAAAGGTAAGTAAAAATGACGTTGGCTGTCATCGGTTGCAAAGGACGTCAGGGTGTCTGATACAAAAGGAGGCAGCCGACGTCACTTCCTTAGTCTTCCTTGCCGCAGAGCCCGAAGCAGAAGCATTTCTTGCATGAGTGCTAGTCGGCAGTTTACCTTTTGTGTTTCCGGCTACGAAGTTGAAGTCTACTACAGCCAAGTACCCCGTTGGGGATCCTTTTTTCTTGCCTTAACGAATGTCAGAAAAGGTGGTTAATTGCCTTACCTGTGGAAAGCAGATTCCACATAGAGATTTTCATTCCTGTTGTATTTATTTAGGCCTTGACCACGGCGTTCCTAATTATGATTTTTTTGTGCTTCCTTTAATCCGCGTACTATTTGTTGTCGGGCTAAGCTTTTAGCTAGGCATTTTGTAGTTTGGCCTAAGTTTGTCGGTATGGTGTCCGCTGGTCTTCAAGTTTCAGATTTCCCCAAGAAGCATAAGGATAAGGACCGCAACAGGCTTCTGAAGGTCAAGTCCTCCGATGTTAGGTTGGTCGTCAGTCATGCGGTAGCCAGTGAGGCACCTTTGCAGCCCCTGCAGCCTGCAGATTTTCAACCGCAGGACTTGGCTGAGACCATTTCTGAGGTCCCTAGGACTTCGGCATCCATTTTGCCTTCTAACCTTCTGCCTGTTGCCTCTTCAGCTGGATCCTGAGCCACAAAGCTGACTCCGGTGTCCGAGACCTCAGTTCTTCATTCAGAGATAGCAAGCTCATACTGACGACTTTGGCCACAACTTTGGCAGTTGCCAGGCTTCCTGAGTCGTTTAGACTTGCAGGTAAATCTTCCAGTCGTAAGCCTGTGAAGAAACAGGCTCCAGTTTCCTCTTGTTCCCCTCATTCTCAAATGGTTAAAATGGCTGATGACCTTTTGACTCTTATTAGGGGTTCACAGCCTCCTCCTTCAAAAAGGTGTAGGGATGTCTCTCCTGAGGCTTTGTCCTTTTCAGGTTCGGATACTTCTAGTATTTCTGTGGATGAAGAAGTTGCTCAAGCTTTCTATCCTTTTGAGGATTCAGACGCAGAGGAGTCCATCCCTTCTGCTTCTCCTCCAGAAGATTTCTCTTTTGGTGATACTTTAAATACTCTCAGGGAACATTTTAAATGGGAAAGTCAGGATTATCCACTTTCTAAAAAAAGGATTAGGGAATTTTTGGATTTGCCTCAGCATAAGCCTCTGGCTATTCCTCCTGTGTTGGAAGTGGTTGATGTTTTTCTGGAAAATTCCTTGACTCCAAATTCAGTTCCTCCTGCTCTCAGGAAACCTGGCAGGTACTATAGAGTCCCTAATTCTCATTTGTTTCTTTTCAGGAATCCATTGGCTGATGCAAAGGTTATTTCTCAAGGCCCTAAAGGAGTTAAGGCCGCTGTTACTAAAAATCCTGTTCCTTCTGACAGGGAATCCAGGAACCTAGATAGGTGGAGTAAAAAAGTTTATACCTCTGCCACTCTTACTACTAGGTCTACTAATTGTCTTTTTCTTATGCTGAAGTACCAGCAGCACACCTTGGAAGCTATTAAATCTAAGACAGCAGGTGTGCCTCAGTTGCTGGGAGAGTAAGGATATGCAGGATTTGCTGAATTCTGCCAGTCTAGTCAATATGCATTCTTTACATTGTGGCTTTGACATTCTAGAAGCCTCATGTAGCACTACAGCTACTGGCTCTGTTATTAGAAGGCACACTTGGCTCAGGGATCAGCCCCTACAAGAGCCTGTTAAGGCTAAGCTGTTAGATGTACCTTTGCATAAGGACAGTCTTTTTGGCAGCAAAGCAGAGGAAGTGCTCAAGAAGATGGAAGACGAGGCCAAGTCCATGCAGACAGTTAAAGACTTTCTTCAAGTTCAGCCTTCTCGATTTAGCAGGAATTACCCTTCTAAGAGTTGGACGTTCCCTGATACTAACAGACAGAGCTGTTGTAGGACTAGAGGTTACAAATCATCTAGGGGGCAGGGGGCTACCCCTCAAAGGTCTAAGCTTTGGCAGGCTTCCTCTTCCAAGGCAGGAAGTTCTAAACCTGCATCTCAATCTAAACATTCTCAATGACTCTGTCCAACTTCTGCCTGTTCTTGCCTGCCTGGAGAGTCCTTTAGGGTGAAGGTTGGCCCTGTTTGCAAATGTTTGGGCCACCGTCACAGATGACAAATCGGTACTCAGAACTGTATCCGTAGGGCACAAGTTTTCTTTTCACATCTTTCTAGTACCCACAGGATTCCTGGACTCCTCCAAACCAAAGGGCAGAAGTAGAAAAGCAAATAGAATCCGTTCCTGCTCAGCAGGTAGGCCAGGGATTCTATTCCAGACTTTTCCTAGTTCCAAAAAAAGAAGGCACCTATCCTGGATCTATCCATCTTGAACACTTTCTTGATAATTCCAAAGTTCAAAATGCGCACTCTGCATCAGTTACTGCCACTGTTAGAAAATGATTCCTGCCTGGTAACATTGGATCTCAAAGAAGCTTATCTGCACATCCCTATCACTGAAAGTTGCAGGCAATACCTTCGTTTCAGGGTGGGCAAGCAACATTATCAATTATCTGCACTGTCCTTTGTGAAAACTCTGGAAGCAGTAGATAAGCCAAAGTGCCTGGCTCCAGTCATTGCTTTTTGCAGGCAAACGAAAATTCAGATTTATCCATATTTGGACGACTGTCTAATTCAAGCAAATTCTTGGGAACAGCTGCTAAAGGATCTAGAATTTGTAAAAACTCTTCTGTCTTTACCTGGATTACACACTCAACGTGGAAAAATCAAAAATGGTGCCATCCAAAGAAATTACATTCCCGGGAGCGAGTCTGAACACAGCCGCCCAGATATATCTCACCCAGGAGAAACAGACAACTCTCTCAGTTTACTTCAAGGACTTGGCAAGCCTGTCCCAGCTCCATGCAAGCTCTGGGATTCATGGCCTCTTGCATTCTCATGATTCCATATGCAAAACAGCACATGAGGTAATTGCAATGGTACCCCAAGAACATTTGATATCAACACACACAGAACCTGGATGTGATAATTCCTCTGCTTCCATGTCTGCGGACAGAGTTTCTTTGATGGGCAACAGCCTGCCTACAGAACAAAGGCATGCCATTTCGCCCACCCCCAGCCACTCAAGTTCTTACCACAGACTCATCGGACTACGCCTGGGGAGCTCACCTGGATGGCAGATCCATACAGGGAAGTTGGAATGCCCAGCAGATGCACCTGCACATAAATTTAAAGGAGTTGATGGCAGTCCAGCAGGCTTTACTGGCTTTCAAGCATCTTCTTTCTCCAGGGACCCTTCTTGTCAGGACAGACAACACCACAGTCATGTGGTGCATCAACAAGCAGGGAGGGACTCATTCTTACCCCCTGTGCCAACAGAGCACGAGTCTTTGGTCCATAGCAGCATCCCTGGGCCTGCATCTCCTAGCTCAGTTTCTTCCAGGGAGGCTCAATGTTTTGGCAGAACAGTTGAGCAGATAGACCCTGGATCCTCATGGGTGGCAGCTAAACAGAGCAGTTTTTTACAGCATCATTCAACATTAGGGCTCAAGTGGATCGCTTCCCCTCGCCAGACAACCATCTTCTACCTCTGCATCAGGCAGCATCACAGTAGAGTCTGGAAAGTGGATGTTCTGTCCTTCCCTTGGATGTTGCTGTCAGTTTATGCCTTCCCTCCTCTTCCTCTTCTTCCCGGAGTATTATTGAAGATCAGGGACAAACGACCGAGGACTATTCTCATAGCTCCGGACTGGCCCAGACAGCATTGGTATCCTCTGTTTCACAGTCTCTCCCAATTTCCTCCTTGGCATCTTCCTTTGAAGCCAGATCTTTTGGTTCAGGAAGGGGGAAACATTCTACATCCTCATCTTCAGTCTCTCCATTTGGCAGCATGGCTCATTTTATGACTCCATCCTTTTCTTCTTCCCATTCGCAGCAGGTGGTTGACGTTCTGAGGGAGGCCAGGAGGCCTAGCACTAGGAAGTCCTACGCTGGCAAATGGGAAAGATTCTCTCATTGGATGCAGGCTAGAGGGGAATCTTCTTCTCAGCCTACCCTTCCTCTGATCCTGGAATACCTGGCTGATTTGCTTCAGGGTGGTCTTTCTTTTTCCTCTATCAAGATCCATGCTTCAGCCATTTCTCTTCATTGTTCTTGTGAATAACCCATTTTCTCACTTCCCCTGATGAAAATGTTTCTCAGAGGTGTTTGCAACTTAAGATCTCCCAGAAGGGCACCTACCCCAGCCTGGGATCTTAATTTTGTTCTAGAAAAACTCACTCTTCCTTTTGAGCCAGCTGCCACTGCAGATTTAAAGTTTCTCCCGTGGAAGGCTGCCTTCCTGTTTGGCTATAACTTCAGCAAGGAGGGTTTCGGAGCTGCATGCTTTGATGGCTGTGGAGCCTTTTCTTATGTTCCATGCAGATAGGGTCTCTCTGAGAACCAAACCCTCCTTTATGCCTAAGGTGGTTTCTAGCCTTACTCTTAGTCCATACACCTTCCTACATTCTTTCCTAATCCTCAAAATAGAGGTGAAAGGATCCTACATTCTCTTGATGTGCATAGACAGCTCAGGTTTTACCTGGACAGGACTAAAGACCTTCAGAAATCAGCACAGTTATTGGTCAGTTTTGCCCCTGGAGCTCAGGGCAAGGCTATTTCTAAGCAAACCATTTCTAAGTGGATTGCACATTGTATTACTTTTTGTTATTCCTTTCATGGCAAGGTTCCTCCTCAGGGGGTTAGGACCCACTCAACTAGAGCAGCTTCCAGTTCTGCAGCCTTTTTAAGGGGTGTCCCTACTAAAGACATTTTGGAGGCTGCCACATGGTTTTCTGTTCACACTTTCACAAAGCATTATAATTTGCCTTTGTTTTCAAGAGCCAGGGCAAGGTTTGCCACTGCTGTTCTGCAGGGCATTATCTCCAATCCTTGATTCTGTTGGTTCCTCCTCCCTTTTCTCTGGGCTTTGGTAATCAATTCATTGGTTAGGACTGCAACAGTGAAACACTAACATAGTACAGTTGTGTACACTTACCATAAATGTAGATGTTCGAGTGTGTTCACTGCTGCACTACTGCTTTCCCTCCCTCCTTCCCCCTTTTTTCTCTTTTCCTAAGGTACAGGCTGAACTTAGTTTAAGCCTTGTTTTCTGGGGGCTTCTGACTGTTATGGCAAGAAAGACTGAGGAAGTGATGTCGGCTGCCTCCTTTTGTATTGGACACCCTGACGTCCTTTGCAACTGACAGCTGACGTCATTTTTACTTACCTTTGGTATTCTGGCCGATCGAGGGCTACCGGGAGCCGGATAACCCCTTGGTTAGGACTGCAATAGTGAATACACTCGAACATCTACATTTATGGAAAGTGTACACAGCTCTGCTTTCCACCTGTTTCCCTGCCACAAATCAGGAAGGTCCCATTATTTTTTCCTGTCCAAATCTCACATTGCATAAGAAAAGAATTTGTCTTCAGCATGTGACCTTGGCTAGACGTAATCATTTCAGTAGATTTTAGAGTTGGATGTCCACCCTGTTTTTACATTGAGACTGTCTTGCTGTGTGGCCTAAGCTAGACATTATAAATTCAGTAGTTTTTAGAGTTGGTTGCCACCCCAAACTGTCTTGCTGAAGTCAGCAAAGATCTGTTAACAGCTAGAGTAAAAATATTTTCCCAGAGAGAAACTTAATGAAATCTTTATGTATAGGGATGAATCATGCTGCAACACTGCATACCAAGACTGGTAAATGCCCTCATTTCTGGCTAGTGATTTTGCTTTTCTTTAACCACAAAATTAAACACAATAAAAAACTTACAAGTAGCTTTTTTATTAGCTCTTTGAAATAACAAGTTTAAGTAAGTCATGATAGAACAAAACTGGCTAGTTTCACATCCTCCAAATGAGTGGGGGAGGAACGCCATAACAGATGTATACACCTTCTGCAAAAAGTGGGGTAAAGGGATCTACTCCAGGTTCACTGTGTAGAACCTAAATGTGAGGTTGCATGCCTTCAATTCACAGATGGCCACAATACTATAGAAATATGACTTCATTGTAGAAGCAGTGTCTGTGGTATTTGCCATATGTACAGCTAGGTGAAAAATGGGTTTATTGTGTCACACTTGAGGATTAGTGCTAGAATGCTAGAAGAAATGGGTGCATAAGTAAAAGAAGAAAAATGTCAAAACAAATTTGAGAACAGGATGTTGACCCTTTTTTTTGCAGCTGCAGTCTGCAGGGGAACTGTTACCATCTGACTTGTTTTAGCAGGCAGACAGTTTACATATGTCAGCAGTGTGATAAAAATAATCCAACAGCAACATTCTTTTCTCCTTTATATTACCGCCACATAAATCGTATTGTGGGATAGATGTTTGGTATACTGGAATGATGTCCTTGAAATTTTTGATTCTTGAACAAGTACCGTTAAATCCAAGAGGTGGAGACTGGGAGGCTATTTTAGAAACCAAGGAATTGGTTTGGCAACTTAAACTGAACGCATCCAGACCACCAGGGTTGAATGATACAGTTAGTATCAGTAGTGTTTTAAAATTGAGGCGAGCTAGGCTTTGACACCAAGTGTTGTAGGGACCCTAGATGGAGGACATAATATTTAATATGCCTTGTTGTGTATTTTGATAGGGATGAAATAGAACACTATTTATTTATACATTACATCATAAGGTGGTTAAATAGGTTTTAAATAAGCTTAGTACTTAACATAGCTGTTAATCCTTGTTGGCCACTTCTTTAGGGAGTTTAAGTATTATTGTATTCTTTGACACTATCTGTTCATTATCCACGTACATGATACCTACATACAACTTATAAGGTTTATTCTTAGTTTAGGTACATTTTGGCTATCCCCTTCCAACTACAGTTTTAATATTTGAATATTTTTTACATTTTATATATTTATATATTGTACAATTGTAGTGAACATGTATTATATTTATGGTAGTTTAATACGTATTTTAATATTTATCATTATTACTTTGGGGCTGTCCATGATGCTGTATTTTATTGAGGTTCCCCATATTCTATATCTTATATTTTATATTTTGTATGTATAAATGATATTAGTAATTAAATATTAAAGTTTTAGGTCAAGAAATGTACTACTAACAGTGTTAGAAGTTTTATGTATACTGTAATAAGGTTTCTATAATGTTATAGCAGGCAGGAGATAACAAGCACAGTTTAATAGGTTTAGTAACCTTTACATTTGGATTCAATTGGTTAATTAACACCAACAAGTACTAATTTAACTTGATTGAATGTATTATTTAAGTACGATTTTATTTTGTAGTGAGCATCTTGAAAAAGCCTGACCGTGTTTCAGGCGAAAGCGCTTGATTGAGTTCACGTTCGTATTGAAATTTGTACCTAATAAAAGAATTTCGAGGAAGTAGTATCGGATTATTTGGTCTTTACCTGTATCTAATAAAAGAATTTCGAGGAAGTAGTATTGGATTATTTGGTCTTTACCTGTCTACCTTGCTTTTTTGTGGCTTTTGGGACTTCGTGTTTTTTTAGCAGGCAGGCAGTTTACATATGTCAGCAGTGTGATAAAAATAATCCAACAGCAACATTCTTTTCTCCTTTATATTACCGCCACATAAATCGCATTGTGGGATAGATGTTTGGTATATTGGAATGATGTCTTGATCATCTCCCAAGATGAGATGGGTTTGATTAACAACCCTGGTGTTGGATATGATAGGCTTTCCTTCCGTCATACTCTAGTTAAAAACATAATTAAAAAAAAGTGTACAGTACAAGGGGAGGGGAAAGAAATCAGTAATCAGACTAAAAGTGCATATGGTAGTACTATTTAATACTGTTCAAGCAAAAACTAGATTACACATTTGTGATCTTAGCCCCGTGAAAATTCTTGACTAATAAAATCTAAATAGTTGCAGATGTTCGTGTTTCACTGTTGCAGTCATCACAGTAGGGTTCTTCCTGCCGGCAGGCAGCCCTCGGTCAGCCAGAATCCCAAAGTCTGGGTCCGGCGTCGGCTGTGCAGTCACCCTCCCTGACATCATAGTGCCAGGGGTACAAAGCTCCCAGCCGACGCCATGTTCTCCAGTCTTTCTTGCCGTGCGGTGGAAGCAGTTCGCAAGTGCCGGTCGGCTGACTCCTGTTATTTGTGGTGCTTCATTCCGAAGACTTTCTTCTTTTCAAAGCTAAGTACCCCATTGGGGAAACTTTTTTCTTGCTCTAGACCGATGTCAGAAAAAGTTAATAATTGTATTTCTTGTGGGAAGCAAATACCTCATAAGGACTTTCACTCTTACTGCATTCCTTGTCTAGGCCCTGACCACGACGTAGCTAGTTGTCGGTTTTGTGCTAGATTTAATCAACGTACTATTAAACGGAGATATGATTTTGCTTTTCATTACTTTGGCAGGCGATTTAATTACAATATGTCGTCGGACACGCTTCCGACTACCGGAGTTCATAAAAGGCGCAAGGATAAGGATAGGCCTCCGAGGTCCAAATCAAACGACAGTTTACAAACAGAGCCAGCTGCAGGTTCAGCCGTCGTCAGTGAGGCGCTTTCACAGCCCCTGTCATCGGCCATTACAGAACCGCTTGCCGAAATGGACTCCCACGAGGAGTCACCTAGGCCTTTGAATACTCCAGGTGCAGGACCTTCGGATAATGCTCCCTCGGATGGGTCCGGAGCCGCTGTGCAGGTACCGGCTTCCGAGGGGTTTTCAGGCCTACGCAGCTTCAGATAAAGGCAAAGGCAAAGACTCCTTCTAAGACGGACTCAAGCCCAGGCCTCCTCTGATCCGGGACCTAAATCTCAAATGCAAATGCTTAAAATGGTGGAGTACTTACTAACTATGATTAGGGGTTCACATCCTCCTCCAGACAAAAGGCCAAGACAATTGGATTTTGAATCCTCTGATCAGGCATCTATCTCTTCAGTGTCTTCCTCTGAACAGGATTATACTTTCCCTCCTTATGAGGATTCTGATGCTGAGGAATCCATTCCTTCAGCTTCTCCCCCTGAGGATTATTCTTTTGGGGAAACTTTACATGACATGAGGGAACATTTTCGCTGGGAAGGACAGGAGTACTCTGAATCTAAGAGAAGGCTTAGGGATTTCCTTCTTCCCCAACACAGACCCCTGGCTATTCCTCTTATTTTGGATGTCTTTTCTGAGTCTAATTTATCTCCTGACTCCTTTCCTCCGGCCCCTGCTAAGCTTGATAGATATTACAGAGTCCCTGACCCCCACCAGTTTCTTTATAAAAATCCTACTGCTGATCCAGAAACCATTTCTCAGGGTCCTAAGGGTGTTTAGGCCGCCACTGCTAAGAACCCTATTCCGTCAGATAAGGATTCTAGAGCTTTGGAGAGATGGGGCAAAAAAGTGTACACTTCTGCTACTTTATCTATTAGGGCTTTAAATTGTTAATTTCATATGTTAAAATATCAGCAATACCTTTTGTCTGTTATGAAACAAAAGCTGGGTACCATTTCTGCATGTGCAGACAATAAGGAATTACACAATTTGATGCATGCTACTGAGCAGGTGGGGAAGGCATACCTTACACTGTGGTTTTGATTCTTTGGAGGCCTCTTGCAGGGCAGCTGCCACTGGCACGGTCATTAGAAGGCATGCTTGGTTAAAGGAACAAAATTTGCCTGATCAAGTGAAAGCAAAGTTACTGGATGCTCCTGTTCAACATAATGTTTTGTTTGGGTCTAAGGCTGAAGAGGTGATGAAGAAAATGGAGGATAAGGCAAAATCCATGCAAACGGTTAAGGATTTCTTACAAGTTCATCCTCCTAGATTTAGCAGAAATTGGCCAGCTAAAAATTGGTCCTTTCCCAGCTCGGACAGGCCCCAGAGGGAGGGCCCAAGCACAGACCTCTTATAGACCTAGACAGTGGAGAGCTTCCACCCCCAGGGGTGGAGAGGATAGGTCTCAATCTTATAGGAAACAGGCTCAATGACTCCCCCTGCATGGCTCCAGGAACCTCTCTCCTGGAAGCTCCTCTGGGAGGAAAACTTTCTCTCTTTCACCGAAACTGGACTTAACATAACCCAAGACAAGTGGGTTCTGGATGTAGTTTTAAGAGATTACAAATTCCACTTTCACACCTTACCAAGACCAAATGGATCGCCAGACCTACCAAAAAAATCAATGGGCAGAGGCATTAAAACAGGTGGGGTCCCTCATGGCTATGAGGGCCATAGAACTGGTTCCAAAATCAGAGACGGGACAAGGCTTTTATTCAAGGCTTTTTCTAGTTCCCAGAAAGCAAAATACTTGGAGACCCATCCTGGATCTGTCAGTCTTAAATACTTTCCTGGAGATACCAAAGTTCAAGATGCTTACTCTGCAGCAGCTCCTGTCAATGTTGAGCAAAAATGCATGGATGGTGACATTGGATTTAAAGGAGACTTACCTACACATTCCTATCAGACAGGAGTGCAGAAGATACCTCAGGTTCAAGGCAGGCTCGAAGCATTACCAATTCTCTGCGCTGCCCTTTGGATTGTCTACTGCGCCCAGGGTCTTTACCAAGTGCCTGGCACCAGTAGTAGCTTACTGCAGACTCAAGGGAATTCAAATTTACCCTCATCTGGACGACTGCGTTATTCAAGCAGACAGCAAGGATATTTTACTCCAGCACCTGAATTTGTTCAGAATCTACTCAAGTACATGGGATTCACTGTGAAAGTAAAAAAGTCAAATTTGACACCCACTCACCAGATAACTTTCCTGGGTGCTCTTTTAAACACAACAACCCAGATGGCATTCCTGACATCAGAAAAACAACTACAGCTGGCTTCAACTTTCAAAAGTCTGGCGTTAATGTCTCGGCTAACTGCAAGGAAATTCCTGCAGGCTTTGGGTTACATGGCCTCCTGTATCCTACTCATACCATATTCAAGACTGCATATGAGGAAGATACAATGGTACCTAAAAAGCGTATGGTCCCAGCATTGTCACAGTCTAGATACAGAGATTGCTGTCTTGCCTTGCCTGCAAAAGGAATTCCATTAGTGGGCCATGGCATGTCTTCAAAACAAAGGGAAAGCCTTCAGCCTACCAAGTGATAACCACGGACGCCTTGGATTACGCATGGGGAGCCCACTTGCAGGGGAAAGGCCTGCAAGGTTTTTGGACAGAGGGTCAGAACCATCTACATATCAATTTAAAAGATATGTTAGCTGTGCAGAATGCCCACTTGGCTTTCAGGGATCTTTTACAGCCAGGGCAGCTACTGATACAGACAGACAACACCACAGTTATGTGGTACATAAACAAGCAAGGGGGTTCACACTCCTACCCCCTTTGCAGACTAGCCATGACTCTATGGAACACAGCACTAGCTTGAAAAGTGGACCTACAAGCTCAGTTCCTGCCAGGGAAACAAAATACTCTGGCAGACAGCCTGAGCAGGAAACTGTCAGACCCACACGAGTGGATGCTAGACACCCAAATATTCAAGATGATTACAGAAGCCTGGGGCTGCCCGGACATGGATCTATTTGCATCTCCCCACAACTACCAGTTACAGACTTTTTGCACAAGGACATTTCACGAACTAGCATGGAAAGTGGATGCTCTCTCATTCAGTTGGAGGAACCTCTCGGGGTATGCCTTTTCTCCTCTACCTCTTCTACCACGGGTGTTATTAAAGATAAAACAGGACAAAAACCAAAGATGATTTTACTAGCCCCAAATTGGCCCCGTCAATTTTGGTACTCAACACTGATGAATCTATCCCAGGAGCCTCCTTGGATTCTACCTCAGATTCCAAATCTTTTGTCCCAACACCAGGGCCAGGTCCTGCACTCTGATATCAAAACTCTCAGCCTGGCAGCCTGGCGTATTCAGGGACTATGATTAATCCTACCCTTCCCAAACAGGTCATGGATGTCATCTTAGAAGCCAGACAGCCTAGCACTAGAAAATCTTATGAAGGTAAATGGAAGAGATTTTGCACCTGGATGAATGCTCGGGACTCGGATCCTCTCATTCCAAATATTCCATTGATTTTACATTACCTAACAGACATGTTACATAAGGGTTTATCTTTTTCCTCCATAAAAGTACATGCCTCAGCTATCTCTGCACATTATAATACAGATCCTCCAATTTTTTCACATCTACTTCTGAAACAATATCTCAGAGGAGCAAAGAATTTAAGGCCCCCTAGGACACCACCCATACCTGCCTGGGACCTCAATTATGTTCTGGAAAAACTTACTCTGCCTCCTTTTGAGCCTGCTGCCACATCTGATATAAAGTATTTATCATGGAAGACCGTTATCCTACTGGCTTTGACTTCAACCAGGAGAGTCTCAGAGTTACAAGCGCTCATGGCTGTGGAACCTTGCATTATTTTTCATCAAGACAGGGTTTCTTTAAGAACTAACCCTACTTTCATGCCTAAAGTGGTTTCTAAAGTGGCTTTAAACCAAACTATTCACCTGCCAACTTTTTTCCCTAATCCACAAAATAAGGAGGAGAGGATCTTGCATTCTTTGGACGTGCACAGGCAGCTTCGTTTTTACCTGGACAGAACCAAGGATTTCAGGAAAACAGAACAACTGTTTGTTTCTTATGCAGCAAATTCTCAAGGCAAGGCTATTTCAAAACAGACCATTTCTAAATAGATTGCTCATGGAATCAGATTTTGTTACTATCATCATGGAAAACAAATCCCAGGAAAAATTAGGACTCACTCGACCAGAGCTGCTGCTGCTACTTCAGCTGCTTTTCTCAGGGGAGTACCTACCAAAGATATTTTGGAATCTGCAACTTGGAGTTCAGTGCATACTTTCTCTAAGCACTATAATCTCCCTCTTTATTCTAAGTCCAGGGCAGGCTTTGCTTCTGCTGTCTTGCAAGGCCTTCTAGCCACCCTTTCTACTCAATAACCTCCACCCTTTATCTCAGCTTTGGGATTCAACCCTACAGTGATGACTGCAACAGTGAAACACGATGAACATAGAACAGTTGTGTACACTTACCATAAATGTAGATGCTCGAGTGTCTTCACTGTTGCAGTCTAGGTTACCCACCTCCCTGTCCCCTCTTATACTTCCATTGATGTGGTTCCCTGCTTTACCCTTCTTCTGAGGTGTATTTGCTACAGGGTATGGGGTTTGTTGTATCTTACTTTTTTGTCTTACTTTTAGCCTTTACTTTTGGGCACCTGACATCTGGGGCAAGAAAAACTGGAGAACATGGCGTCGGCTGGGAGCTTTGTACCACTGGCGCTCTGACGTCAGGGAGAGTGACTGCACAGCCAACGCCGGACCCAGACTTTGGGATTCTGGCCGACCGAGGGCTGCCTGCCGACAGGAAGAACCCTACAGTGATGACTGCAACAGTGAAGACACTCGAACATCTGCATTTATGGTAAGTGTACACAACTGTACTTTTATGGAGCTACCACAACTGGAATTTAAGCTGCTTATTGAGGAAGAGGTTTTGGTTACCAAAGTTCATTTGAAAAGAAGGTTCCAGATTTCTGGACATCTTGTGTAGAAGACATTAACTTTGAGATACTGAGTACTTTGACATGTTGAGGGAAGTAGCAGTGGGCAGTGATGGTCACAGCCATTGCTGAAAACTTTTGACATTTATCAATTTAAAAAAATCTACAAATTTGTTGAACAATTTTGGGAAGCAGTCTATTGATATTGGGAGTAAATTGCAATTTGATGGGTTTTTCAGGTGGTCCAGTGATGAGTTTGAATGCTTTATTCTGTATGTGGTATGAAGCTTCTCTGAGTTGCTATTTGGAGGGTGTGTCAGTGGCTGGAATAATTTATTGAAATAGGAAGTATCACTCTTTTCCCTGTGAAATATTTTGCTGTTTCAGTAAGTAGGTTGTTGACTGCCTTCAGGTATGCAACAGTCCTGAAGTTTTGTCACTTTGTTTATGCAAGTAAATTATAAAAAAAAAAAAAAATATATATATATATATATATATATATATGTATATATATATATATATATACACATCTAAACATATGAATGAATTAATGAAATAACCGACGATGTGGTGTAGTATATTGAAGATTTACCCACAGTTGGTGTGGTTTAATCATGAGGGCGAAGCCAGAGTGATTAAATAAAGCCAACCATGGGTATATTTCAGTATACCACAACCACGGAGTGGGTTATTGATATTATACAATGACATTTTGTAAGAAAAAAAAATACTTTTCTTAAATAATGTCTTTGTATAATGCCTCCATGCTGCCCTTCCATGGTTTTGTGGTATCCTTGGGCTTTTTCTGCTGTACTGCGCATGCATATGGGGCTTGTGTTCGCACACTTACATCAGTGCTGTGTAAAGGAAGCAACGGAGAAAGGAAGATCTGTTACTTTTTGTTTAATATTAAAAATACACACACACACACACACACACACACACACACACACACACACACACACACACACACACACACACACAAAAAGAAATCAGGAGTCTTTTAATGAACAAGGGAGAGCTGGGGCAGACAAAATAAAAGGATAATCGGGTAAGTTTCTATAGTTTTGCAGAACCTACCTGATTATCCTTTTATTTTTGTCTGCGCCATCTCTCTCATTCGTTTCAGGTTTTCAGTTTTCTTTTTTTGTTTGTTTTAAAAAAAGAAAAGTGAAAAAAATTGCGAGATATACTAATGGGAAAAGTCCGGGCGATCAAACCTTTTCCCGTTGGTATATTCTCGGATTTACAACGGGCACGCTGGTTGGGCTGGCCAATCAGCGTGCTTGTTTTTGAGTATTAATAGCCAGTCATTGTATAATAGGTTTTAAAGTGTAGTTATTCTAAATTCTGTTCTGCAGTCTCAGCCTCTCTTTGTGTGCAGATTGATGGTGGTTTTAAACCTCATGCTGTTGCCTGTAATTCTCATGGTAGGAGAAAGTGTTCATCAGGGATGCACATTATTCAAGCACCTTATCCATATAAACATTATAGAGTAGTGGCAGCCTCTTGTTTTCTGCGGCTATACTTTATGCGACACAGACAAGGCACTTTGCTGTACAGTTGGGTAGCTGTAGCACTCATTTTCACCGGGACATAGTTATTAAAGTGAAAAAGGCATAGCAGTACCATACACAGTATTTATAGCAAACTAGTTACTATAGCTCTTTTAGAAAGTACCAGGTTTTGCAGTTCTAACCACTGCATATACAAAAGTATATAAGGAAGAGTGAATATGCAGGGCCTTAAATTAGTGCAAGCAGGAATCCATTTCCAGCAAGCAGTGTACTGTATAGTCCTTCACCCTACTGCTGAATGTGATTGCTTCTCAAAACGTACTTCCCATACATCTAGCAAATACCAGTTTTACCCTGCATAGATCTGTTATTAATTTTGCACTGCACTTGTTTTAATGAACAATGCATTTGGACCGGGTCTTAATTCATCCACATTTTCTCAGGAAAAGAAATCTGATTGTGAAACCTTCATCAGAGGGTATCATATATCCTATATTTTGGTTGAGCCCTATGCTTTACTGCTGTCTTGTAGATAACTTGTGATAAACATCATCTCAACATTTTTATGTAGTCTCCTATTACCTGCATTGTGATATTCTAAATGCCTTTTTCTTTGTCACTTTTAAACCGGTGAATCCCCTCTTCCCAATCTCTGAGCCCTCAGAACACAAGTATTGGTGCTGGTGCTAGTGCATATCAACTCTGCATCTCAGGACTGTATACACAAGCTTGTCTTGCTGTGTTCTCCTCTTTGAACATGCATGGGATTTAAAGCACATTTCCAGTGTGAAGCACTATTTATGGTGATCTCTGGTGCTGTTTTTTTTTTTTTTCACACTTTCTTTTTCTGTAGGTTTCCCATAACTCTGTATTTCAAGTACAGCAGAAAAAAAAATGTAACAAGTGACAGTTTTCCTTTCGTCTAGTTCCCTCCTTATTTCACTTCCTGCAGTACTATTCCTGGATGTGTCCTTTATTTATCATGTCATATCCACCCTTAATACTTCAGCATTTTCTTTGCCAACATACTTCCCCTTCAGACGCACCCTAATATTGTCTTTTGTGTGCCCTGCAATTTCCATACTAGCATTTTTCATGCTACAGCGTCTGACTTAGAACTACTAAATTCATGGTTTTCCTTCTGTTCATGTAATTTAGCTGTGCTGTTAACGCTGCCTACCTTTCGATGCGCTGTTAACGTTGCGTACCTTTGGCTGTACTATTAATGTTGCCTACTTTTGGACTGCAGCCTCTAAAATATATGTAATGACTTTTTTTGGGGGGGGGGGTCTTTCTATAGGCAGCTCCCACTATGCTAAGCCTCTATCTCCCCTCACATAATTAAATTTATACCATCTACAACTCTCCCACTTCCTGTATACCCATTCCCTTACGGAGTCAGCTTGCTCATACCTCTTTTTGATCACTACCTCAAATTATCAAATCCCCGCTATCATTGGCCCATCTTCCTACATCTACTAACATCCCTCCATCTAGCAATCAAATTAATTGGCAAACTATTAACCAGCATTTATAGTCTTTCTTATTACTGACATTCTTTCATTCCTTCAAACATGCTATAATTGTTCCGCCTCCAAACAACATTCAGCAACTTAGACATAAAGATTTTAGGCTAGTCATCAGCTTATGCCATTTTACAATTTTTATGAAAAAATATAAAAATGGTTGACCTTGTGAGTGGCTACAGTTTCTAATAGGCACACAAGTTTTCAGAACGGTCTTCAGCACATGGTCTGCACATTACTGAGTAACCGACTTTTATAATAATAAGACTGACATTCTGTTCACAGCTGGGGTCCATTGATATTACCTGAGCTTTCAGAATAAATCAGTTACTTAACAAACAGGACATTCTAAATTTCTGTTGAATACTCATCTGAAATAGATTTCTTCCACTGTTGAATATGACAAAGCTCAGTACTAGGGCTTACCGCTTTCACTTTTTATCGATAGTATAACAGAAGAGTTACTATTGTTAAACCGGACACTTTTTATTCTGTTGTTGAAAAGTGGCAAAGCAATAGACAACCTACAACCAAACTGATGATCAGATTTCACGTGTGTGTAACTGGAAGTCTAAAAACTAATCAACTCTAATAAATCTATTGTGATGCTGTTTGCCACCCTTCACAAGTTTTCAAGCCATCATTACCTTGACTCGCACAACAAACCTTTTACCAATGTGAATAACAAAAAATATCTAGGCTGGATGTTTGACTCCCACCTTTTTGTTAAATCCTGCTGGCTTGCCAGCCATCAGACCCTTTCTTTGTATACTAGCATATTCATTCCCCACCACTGAGGGAAAAGATGACTGCCCAGGGATTTCACTGTGGCAGCATTTTTCAGTTATTTTTTTTTGCAGTCCTGTCTGTATTTACATACCTGGAAACATGAGATCACTTCACTTGTATGTAGGCCATTCTTCTTGCACTGGAAGAGAGTATGTTCATGTACATAGTGAATAATAGTGAATAAAAGTGATTGCAAAACAATGCTTTGTGGAACGACAGATTTTCGCATTTTATCAGTTGTAAATGAGATGGACCCTGCTCAATATTCATCTCGCACAGACGGTTCTAGTTAGGTGGCAAACCAGTTTTAGTAGTGAAGGCTGAAGCAATTGAGGGAGTACTGCAGAGGAAAAGCTCTTTAGTTAGATGAGCGTGGCTTATTAAAAACCTTGGATCAATGTCTTTTGACTGAATACAGTACAAGTGAAAGTGTGGAATGCAATGATAGCACTGTGGACTTTCTAAAGCTGTTTGCTGGCTGGGTAATGGGATGTATGCATAAAGATGCGACTTTAATTGTGTAAAAGCAGCCTTTTCTAAAAGCTTTTTTTTTTTTTATAGTGAGGATATTGTTGCAGAAGTATGAGTTTGGCTGGTTACGTGGACCAGCCTTTGGAATGGATGTTGTACCTGAATCTTTGCAAAGCTTTGAGAAAGTACTTGTAACTGTTAAGACAGAAATCTTAATTGGAACTGCAGTTACGGTATTGCATATTTGCAGAAATTTGGGATAGGGTTGTCTGTCTGGAGCGCAGGTGACTGCCAGAACTGAACCGGGTAAAGATAGGAACCCACTGTAGCTAGGGCTTTGGACCTTTCAGAAAGAGTTGTCTCCAAAGACTCGTAGGGTTTCTAAATAAGAAGAGTTTAACCGTTTCAAAAATCATGCTTTAGTTTTATTAGTTTTTTGCATTGTTTCATGAACCGGCAGTAGTAGCCTTATAGTATGCTTTTGAGGCAATACTTCTCTACTTGAGCTGGAAAGCTTTTCAGGAGGCAAAGACCTGCCTGAATTTTAATCTATAGATCAAATTTGCTGCTTTCTCCTTTTGCTGTGCAGAGGTGTAACTTTTCCAGAGGTGTAGCATGATACTGAGGAAATATTCTAAACCTTTATTGTAATAAATACTGTATTCTGACGTGGAATCCCTGCTCTTACGCCATCATTTATTGTGTTCTCACATTGCATGCTACCTTTTAGCTCATATACTATTACTTACAGGCCATTTTCACCTTTTTGTTTTTTACAGCTGCTTCTCCTTCAGTTCTATAAAACTATCCTGGATTTTTTGTTTCCACTACCCCCATTGTATAGCCTGGTGTGTTTTTCTTTTTCCCCCCACACTAATTTTAGAGATGTCATGTTTTAATGCATTTGTTTTCTTTACAAAAGTCCATTTGAATTTCTGTACCTTTTAAGTAACAGATGTGTTGCAGTAAGTCTGTAATGTTTGCAAAAAAGCAACCTACAGAGTTGTCCATGTATAAATATAAACCTTGTAAAAATGACATGCTGTAGTAATGCCTTGTTTGCTACTCCATACAAGTACCCTTTGTATGTGTCAACTCCATTTAGTATTATATTCAGAGTAGGTTTTATACTAGCTATCCTGCCTAAGGCATTTATAAGCCTAGCTTTGTCTAAATTGGCTTTATATGACCTTTATATGAAAAAAAACTGTGTGTTGCAGTTTGTTGTTAGTGCTCCAGCCAAGTGTGACACAGAGAGATTTCCCGTAAACCCACGACCTCCCATCCACAGGTCAGCCTCTTGAATCCAGGTCAGCGAGGTGCTGCCTCTGCCACAGACCGGGATTTATTCCACACATACGGGGAGTCTCTGGTGATCCGTCTATCCCTCCGTCATCCTTATATCCGTGCTAAGGTTTAAGTCAGCTTGCTCTAGTGGTTTTTTTGGTTTGGATTTTTTTTGAGGTGGCATGTCCCCATAAATCCGGGTTGGAACATTCTGTGTTGTATTACCTATACACTGCTTTAGTAGGTACCCTTCATATGTGCAAACTCCATTTAGTAATACTGTCTGTGTTGTATTACCTGTACACTGTGATCCTGCCATGGGATGCTCTGCCTGATATCTTCACTCATGCTCCGTATGGTACCATCTGAAATGCTGCTGCTGACTGACAAGATCACAAGATGTCTGACCGAAGTCTTAATGTAACTGTCTACCCATCCCCCTTTGACCCTGCCTCCTTACTTTGTGTGTCTAAACCGTTTTGCATCCTTTTTCAACCGCATCGGTTACTTTAACCTCAGTCTGTCTCTGCTTTTTCTGATCGCCTTTGTTTTCTTTAAAATGATACTGTTGGATATGACTGGTTAGGTCTCAATGATAGGTCTGATGAATGCTGAATACAGTGGAACAATGACCTCCTTAGACCTAGATGCCATACCTTTTTTTATAAGTTGTGCAACATAGAACAATTTCCTCACTACTGTAGACATGTAATGGTCAAAGACCAGATTACAGTCCGTGTCCCCAAGTCCTTGACTATTGGGCCAACTCTTAGGAGTGTTTTCTGTATAGTAGTTACCAGGGGTTGTTGACTTCCTAAAGAACATTGTTATGAATTTTTTGGCATTTAGGTTTAGTCCGTGGCTCTGCTACAAGTTGTTTGTCTTTCAGCCCTTCCTGAAGAACATTTGTTTGATGAGCGATTCAGTGACTGCTCCTAATTTGCAATCATATGCAAATTTAGCCAGCCATAAGCCATTGACATTGGCCTTGACTTCAGAGAATTAAATGCCAAAAAAGAGCATTCCCTGGACCAGTCCCCGAGGAACTCTGTGTGTGGCTGACCTCTTTGTAGAGGTGGAATCACAATTCTAACTTCCTGGGTCCTGTCTGTGAGCCAGCTTGGCTATTTACCAGGTGACAAGGGTTTGTACCTAACCTCTTCATTTGTCAATGATGCCTGAGTGTGGGATTGCATCAAATGCCTTGGCCAGGTCAAGGTAGGCTCTGTTATCCATTTTGCCCTCATCCATTGGTTTGGTAACCTACTCAGTCATCCACCAGGATGAGTACACATGACCTGCCCTTGATGAAACCAAATTGGGTTGGGCCCAGTGTCAGGAGGCATCCTATATCATTCCTGATCATTTCCATGATGATTCTTTCTGTGACTTTGCATATGAGACTTGTGGGTCTGTAGTTTCCAGGGTCTGTGGAAGGGCCCACCTTTGTGCTGAGGGATGACCGTTGAAGTTCTCTATTCATGAGGCATAAAGCCTGTTTGGAGGTTACAGTTAATTAGTAATTCCAGACAACATGATATGTTATGTTTCATGCTATTTATAAGGCATCCTGGGATATTGTCTGAGCCCATTGATGCAATGTTGTTGGCCTTAGATAAAGCATTAAGGACCTGTTCCCTAGTGATAGCAGGGGGAGTTATATTTGATGATATTTCGTGAGGGAAGTTTGGGGAGAGAGGTAAAGTTTGAGATGAATTTGCTGGCCAGTAGATTTGCTATATCTTTTGGCTCAGTATAAGTGGCTCCATTTACAATAAGCTCTGCAGACAATTGTGTATTGCCTTAGAGGTTGCAGACATAGCTAAAGAATGCGTTGTGGTTGCTGTTGGTTTGGGAGACCAAATTTACCTCCAATTTGGCTTTGGTAGGCTTTATTTGTCCTCTGAGTTGCTAGTTTAGTTTGATGAGAGTACTTTTATCCTGCTAGGTCTGCACCTTCCAATTTTTGCCATGATCTTTCTTCTCTTATACAGCCTACTGGTGGTGTGATTCCACCAGGATGACTGTTTTTTTTTAGTTAGATCTGTACTTCTTCCTGGTGGGTGCAGTTGCCTCTATGCAGCTATTAACATGCCTGCATAGGGTTTCTGCATAGGCAGCAGTGTTCTCAGAATTTATAGGAGCTTGTCATTTTGCCAGGTTATCACTTAATAATTGAAAGGTAGCCTTAAAGTAGTTTCTGAATATTACAGGTTTAGCTGGGGTTTCCAGGTTTTATTTTTACTTCAAAGACTATTTTGTGGTCTTACCTTACCATGGAAGACATTACACTGGGGGGTTTATAGCACTGCCCCATATTATTGAGGACCAGGTCCAGTATGGTAGAACCACTTGTTGGTGTATTGACAGTCTGGTCCAGGGAGTTTGTGCTTACAAAATCCAGGAATCTCTGTGCCTGCACATTTGGTGTCATATATAATTCCCAGTTAATAGTGGGTAATTATAGTCTTTTCATGAATATGGTACTTTTAATGGTGGGCATTTCCAGTAAGTTTAAATACGTGGTATGGGTTTCCTGGGTTATGGGAGGGGCTGTAGCTTACAAGGTTGTGGTATTGGATTTTCCCAATGGTGATTTGAACATAGAGAAGCTCAAGTGCATTGTCCTGTTTGAGCAGTCTTGAGGTATATATTTTTTCTCCCCACAGCTTTAAACTAAGTCTCAGTGACTGCACAGACATCAGCATTCTCTTGGATGAAGAGAGCTTCTATGGAGTGGGGTTTTTTTGTTTAAACTCCTAGCATTGAGTAGTAACACCTTCAGATTTTCTTGGTTTTGATTATGTTGGAAGTACTTTCAGTTTGGCATTGCCTAAAAAAAGACATTTTGGGGTGGACAATGTATTAGCTAATATTCAAAAGTCTAGAGGGGAGAGGTGCAGACCATTCCTGGCAAAGCAGCATGCTCTGTTGACCATCTCCTTCCATGCTGACAAATATTGTATCCCCTTAGAATGGCACCAGAAACTAAGCCAATTAGTAAAATCCATCATCTTTTGTTCAAATTGTGGCATCATCCTTGGAGAAGATAAAATGTTGCTTAATGCTAGGCTCATACCAGTCTGGGACACACATTGTGAGAGCTCCATGATGTCCCTCTTCATATAGGGAGGTACATCTTGGGTCATTAACACCCACATGGACTGTGACTGAATCATACTGGTACTTTTGGTCCAGTGACTTGGGTGCATGAGTACTGTTGAGGATCCTGGCCCCTGATAAGAAACTGACTGACTTTCTCCTTACTCAGCCTGGTGAGATGGGCTTCAGTGCGTCTCACAATGGAGTCTCCAATGACCAGAATTTTGGATTGTGTGGTGGCTTGCCTTATGGGCTTATAAGTAGAGGTTCCATGAGACGTGGCTGTATATGTTGATGTGTGTGCTGTTATGAAAGAGTACATTCAGGGTTGCTGACATTGTTATGCGCAATTTATCTAGGAGGTCTTTGTTGTTTAGGAAGGATACATGCAAGTTCCTCAGCACATGTGGGTCGATGTGGCTGCTTTGCATTGTGCGTGATGGGTGCAGCGTGTGTTCTACTGACAACCTTATTGACATTAGGAGTACGTTTACATGAGAGCTTTGCCACCAGTGACATTATGTAAATATATCTCTCGCATAGCGTATCAGTTTGAGAATTAACTGGTTGGCAACAAACATGAGACAATTTCTACACTGCCTCAGGATGCCCATATCTACCAAGCTGGAGTAACCCACAGTGATTATTTTTTTTTGTTTGTTTTTGATTGCTCTGTTTCTTTGATCCATACTATTATATAAAGGGCCATATCTCTTTATCCTACTGTAAACTGTACACATCATTGCATTTATATCCCAGTCATGATTCTTTTGATATCATATTTGTCACTGATGCAATATGAGGGCTTATTTTTCATTAAAACTGTTGATTCAGATTCCCTTTAATTTTACCTAAGTGCAGAAGAGAAGGTATATAAAATTCTGTTTGCAGCTTATTTGTGAATATCTTGGACAAGATATAACAGATGGCAAAGGCTGGAAATCTGCTCAAACCTTCACAATGTTTTTTTAAATTTGAAAAACAAATGTTATCCTAGCTGATTAAATGAATTGCAATACTTGTTATTCTATGTACAATGGACTCTGGTTTAGAAAATCAAGTTTGGAGATTAGATCTAGAAGAGCCCAGCTAGGAACAGATATTGGGGTTCACTTAAGATCGGGGGGAAACAGAAGGCTAGGGAGCTTAGTAACATGAGCTTTGTAGCTGTATGGATTGTTTTTATGTAAGAATGGAACAGGCTGCAGCCAGTGTTGAACAATTAATGGTGTTGTGATGCAAAACTACAAAAGGTGGAAGATGAGTACACAAGCTGCAGTGGCAAATAGCCACACTTCACTGTTTTTAGTAGCAAATCTTCAAATTACTTGTGTTATTGTTAGTCATTTGAAACAGGAAGAGACATGTTTAATGAAGTAATGCTACATTTGTGCAAAGCTGATCATAGAATCTAACTCGGTAACTGACTGAACTAGAAAATATTCTTGGATGTTTCACGTTAGCTGCAGCAATTTTAGGCAGAAAAAGTAGGTCTGAGAGGCAAAGCTGGGCACTGCTTTGGCATAATCTTGCCTTCAAGAGGAATCTTGATGAGTGGATGGGAGATCGTAGGTTTACCCCGGGTATCACTTCTATGTCACTGTTAGACAGAGGCACAGTATACTAACCTCGAAAAAGAGCATAGCAAAATTAATTTAAAATGGGTGGCGAAAGCCAAACATACTGTGACTAGACTTATAAATGCCCTAGGGGCAGATAGCCTAGTATGAACCTATGAACCTATATTATTCGTATTCTAGACTGAACAGTATATGCAATGCTGAATACCTGGAACCTAAGGAATAATGACCTGACTTAAGACCAGCTCATCATAGGGGATAGTGAAAACTACTGACTTCATAAAAACATGGTCTGTCATTGATAACTAACTAGGATATGCTTTGTGTATGTGTAGAGGGCGGTGTTTTAAAACTGTTGTAGAAAAGAGAGTTGCCCCATAAGGGAATGGGGGAGACACTCCTATTTCTACTACACCCCTTGAGTGTGTGCATTACATGTGTTGCGTTAGAAGAATGTTGAATGAAGACAGTGGGGTAATGAAATTAATAGAAGTGTAGAGGCAGGTTGGCCCTGAAGGTCTTTTGTGCATAAGATTGAAATTAAGGCCCTAGATGATGATACTTTTGAAGATGAAATACATGCAGGAGGCTGAGGTTGCATGACAGAATAAAGAAAGGAATTGTGATTGTAGATTTCAGGTTACAGGCAGTAGATTGGCATGTAAAAAGTAGTTGTGATTGTAGATTTCAGGTTACAGACAGTAGATTGGTATGTAAAAAGTAATTGTGATTGTAGATTTCAGGTTACAGACCGTAGATTGGCATGTAAAAAGTAAATTATGATTGTAGATTTTAGGTTACAGACAGTAGATTGGTATGGAACTTAATTGTGAATGTTCTTGTCAGGTTAGGGCTTGAATTGAAGCTACAGACTTCATTTGGGAGAAACACATCCTTGGTTATATCCTAAATGAGATGGACACTGATTGGTACCATGGAGCAGATGGATATTCTTTACAATACTGCAATGCAGCTTAGCCTTTTGAAAGGTTTCAGTGTGGTTTATGTAGCAACCTGTGAAAAGATATGAAGTATGAAGGCTTTGAGTAAGTTATAAATCATATAGCACTGCAGTACTGAATACTGACCAGCAAGTCGGAGAATGAATTTGAAATGCTTTCTGTATGCTGCCTAAAACTAGCTACAGTAGTCTGAAAATAGTTGCCAAACCAGGGCATTTGTGCTTCAGTTATCTTACATTAATGACATACAGATAACTTTTGTTTGAATTAGGTCATTTTATTCATAGCAGAATGATTGGGTGAATAGGTGATGCATGAGATTTCCAAAGTACAGTAGAAAGTCAGTTATCCAAACTAATTGGGACCTAGGGTAGTTCGGATAATTGAACATACTGAACCAGATAAAAAAAAACTTGTAAAATCTTGTTTTTTTCTGCATGCGGGGAATACACTTTTCAACCATTCAGCGATTCCAGTGGATAATAAAGAATATTTTTTTTTACACACAAAAGGGCTACAAGCTCAAAAAAAACCACACACAAGCGAATGTGTTCGTTTACATATTCAGACTCTGATTTTTCCTACCTGAAAAATTTGGAAGGCTGTGTTCGGATAATTGCATATAGCAAATGTTTATACTAAAAGCTGTTTTGCACTTTGTTTTATGTTTCAGCATTGCTTGCTTGTTATGATTGTAGCCAGTAACTTACAAAGTGTTCAGGAGCGGCCTTAGGTCAACTGGTGCCCTAGGCAAAAGGGCTCCACTGCGCCCACCACCACAACACCCAATGCCCCCATCCTGGTCTACCTATATTAAATAAATACTGAAATAGCGCCCCTGCTAGAGTGGCGCCCTAGGCGACTGCCTAGCTGGCCTATGCCTAAGGCCGACTATGAAAGTGTTAACACAGGAAGTGTTATATTGCATTCCCTTTATAGAATTATAACGCCTAACATAAAAGACTCTGAAGTGTTACTATCTAACTATGGCATAGCTAAACTATAGACACTATAGGAAAGGAGGAGGAGCAACTCTAGTGTATCCGCTCTCAGTTAATATAATGCCATTTAAAGACAACATCTCCACTTTCCCAAACACTAAACTGCTCATATCCTTCATAAACCTAAACAGTACAAGACAAATCTGCATTATTGTTCTCTATATTCCTCCAGGACAAAATATTCCCATGTTAGAGGATATATTACCCTGGACCTCCCAAACCATCATGCATGGAATTATTACTCTAGGTGATGTTAATATAGATTGGCAGTCCATCTCGTCAGAACTACCATCAAACAGTATCCGTCTCTATGGTTACACCCAACTAATTAACTCCCCTACTAGGTACAATAAGGAGTACACTCAACAATCTAACTTAGAGTAGATTCTGGTGTCACATCCAACTAACTTCAACTCCAGTGTCACACTGCCAAATTCCCTTAGTTACCACCTGCCAACATTTACCTCTAGAAATAATGTACATCATCCAAAAACTCATACTCCAAAACCTGTTCATAACCGAACCAATTTTACCCAAGACAAATTCAGTGAATTACTCCACAAAAAGAAATTGGTCACCACTAAACCCTCTCCCACTAGATGAAGCTGTGTGCTTTTAACATCAGCTTTCTAAAAATAAATGAAATTCTAGCTCCAATCCGCACTAAAAGAATCAAAAAAAAAAAAATTTCTGCACCTTGGCTAACCAAAACTTGCAAGAATCTAATGAAAAAAGGGATGAAGTCTGGGGTCTCTGGAGGCATAGTAAAAACATAGCAGATCTAATACACTTCAAACAGCTATGGAACCAAGTAAAAAGCTGATTGTGAAAGGTAAACAATCTATAACCACCTTCAACAAAACAACAAAACTAATCCAAAAAAATTCTGGTCCTCCGTATCAACCCTGGCACTAAAAAAGACCTTTGCCCCTCACTTATCCATAGCTGAACTGATCTCTACTACCCCCAACTCTAGCCCCTTCCCTCTCTTCCTTGTTGGTTCCCCCAATAAGTGCCCCTTATGCCAGCTCTGATCACTTCCAGTATGGCAGCCAGAAACTCCTTTTTGAAAACTGAACATTCTACTAGCTTCATAAAAAAAAAAACTTCTGCTGAAACTAAAACCCTGCTCTACTTCTGCTGAGAAACCTCCCTCTCCACTACCTTAAATTAGCCATCAACGCCATAGCCTACCCTATCAGCATCTTGCTCAATAGAGCTATCTTGGAATATGTAGTGCCAGAAATATGGACAATGTCCTATATCATCCCTTTACACAAAGGCAGTAAATCTACTGAACTGACTAACTTCTGACCCATAGTCATTATATCTCTCATCTCAAAAACATTAGAAAAATGTATGCACCAACAGTTAAATACTTGCTACAAAACAAACTTCTTACAGATACCCAACATGGTTTCTGCCCAGGTGGCAGCGCATCCACAGCCCTCCTATCCTTTACTGACACTATTAATAGAGCCAGAGAAAGAGAAGATTTGGTATCTGCCATATTTCTTGACCTTTCTAAGGCATTTGACACCATTTCACTTTCTATACTCTTACACAAGCGCTCAGATTTCAGCCTTACCCCTTCCAGCTTGCAATGGTTCCACAGTTACCTGCACAAGCAGTAAAATGGCTAAATGAAATCTCTCCCTTTTTACATAACCCAATTGGAGTCCCATAAGGCTCTATACTTGGTTCCCTGTTCTTCAATGTATTCACAAATGACCTACACCTGCTTCATCCACTGGAAAACTCATACAGTATGCAGACAACTCCACTGTTATTTGCACCTCTCCAACACTACCCCGGCTTCTCAAAATCACACAGCATACATTTTCAGCATTTGAATCCTGGCTCACTAACAATCAGCTATTCCTAAACCCTCCAGAAAAAAACAAACTCCTCCTTTTCCTATCAAGAAATCACTCTAGTGACACAGTTCAATTTAAAATGCATGTGGCTGATAATGCCATTCTCAAAATAGTCCACCACACAAAACTGCTAGGAGTTACTATCGATGATCACTTAAATAACTTTTGATCTCCACGTCCAACTAAATATTAAAAAAACAGAAACAGACTCACTGACCACATCAACCAAGCTCACCTTTGCAATAACCTTCCCACTACCCTCCCTCCTATATGATTCTTCTATGCTTTCTAACCTACACAACCAAAATAGAACAATTCTACAACAAATTGGAAAAGTTTGCCACAAATTCCAAAACCAGTACACATCATTGTACACCACTGCAAATGCTAGACTGGCTAGAATTCCCTAATCACAAAAAAAGCTGGACTGACAGTGCCAAAGAAAGCAATAAAACTAATTTATTTACAAGAAGTCCACAAAGCTTTAGAGTGAAACCCTTCTTCAGTGTGATATAAATTACAACAGTAGTGCAACTCATTAAATGCAAAGTAAAAGACATAGCCAGCCAATCATGATTTTACAACAATAAAACAATAAAGAACACCTGTTAAGTTCTTATAGTTAAATGAGTATAGAGCCATTAAACAGGCTTTTCAAAGAGTTATTAAAAAATAGTCTTATCAGCAGCTTATCTCTCTCTCTCTCTATATATATATATATATATATATATATATATATATATATATATATACACACACACACACACACACAAGTTGTGTATATATAAATGAATATAAAAAGCATGTTGCTTAACTTGTTGTGCTTGCTGTCGACTGCATTTGCACGATACCCAGTCCATTTTCCAGTAGAATTCACTAATCACTTACTTTATATCCAACTCGCAACATAATCAAAAAGACCCTAGTTTGTCCTGCCTTGAAAAACACAATAAAATCTTACAACCCCATTAGAACCATCAGGTCCAAAGATAAGTTTCTCACTATGTCCAACGCCTCTAAAATATCTGTCCAGAGCCTATACTCTCACAGTGTAGCTAAAGCATGGAACTCGCTTCCACTATTGACCAGAAGTATTTCCGATCTAGTAACATTTAAAAAATCCCTAAAGCCGCATCTTACTAACACTTGGCTGTGCTTGTGCTCTACTCCTGGCTGATATCTCATGCACTCATATCTCATGCACCCTCTGCCCCCCCTTACTGTGTACTCTACATTCCAAATGTTTCTTGTACTCATCTTTCAACGTGCCTAACACTAGGTAAGATTGATTAACTGCCCACTAACATTCCTCAACTAATAAGCCTCCCTCTGTTTCCTACATTTTCCTACATCTGTACCCTCACTGCATCACTGTAATATGATCCCCCCATAAAATAATGTACAACAACAATACCTACTAACTATATTTTAATAATCATTCAAATGCATGTACTATATGCATATATGATTTGTTTCCTACAATGCATGTACTATATACATGTATGATTTGTTTCCTACATTGCATGTACTATATACATATATGATTTGTTTCCTACAATGCATGTACTATATGCATATATGATTTGTTTCCTACATTGCATGTACTATATGCATATATGATTTGTTTCCTACAATGCATGTACTATATACATGTATGATTTGTTTCCTACATTGCATGTACTATATGCATATACGATTTGTTTTCTCTGACATTACTTAAATGTGCAATAATTCTAACTACTCACTATATTGCAAAGCTCCTTCAACAGGTTGTGCCAAGAACCTAAATCCAGATTGTATAATATGTATTGTACATGTTTTTGATTTCCTCTGATAATGTCTAAATACTGATTGTCTCTCTTCCTGTAACTGCAAGAATTTATGATGCATTCAGGTTGTATTGTTGGAGTGTTTTCTTCCGGAGCCTCCACTGAAAAATGGGTTCTTGGGATCCAGACAGACCATCCTGGTAAACAAATGTCTAATAAATAAATAATGTACAGGTAGATCTTACATGGCATCTTGGTAGATAAAGAGACTCCCTAGTGTAGAAGGTATGGGTCATAGTGTTATTTATAGTCCATAGTACACATTCCACTCCCAAGGGAACTCTGGTGTTTTTTTGGTTGCATTGCATGAACATATTTGTCGCATCACCTAACCTAGCTTTTGGTTATAGTGCTGTTCTGCCAAAATGCTCCATTCATGCAGATGCCAGTACGCATTACCAGTGAACAGTGGTGCCACAGCAGTATTCTTTTAATGTTATTTTTAACAACTGCACATAAGCTTGGGCTTTGAATGTTGCACTTCTTTAGTTCCATAATGCTATGCATGGACCAGCACCAACTGAACTACAACACAATTTTCAAAAATGGCTTTGAGATGACATTTTCGAATGGTACTGCATGATAGCATAAAACAGAATGAAAGATTCTTAACATGGCTACCCTGAACATTCATAGTAAAATTCCACACTGTTAAACAGCTATAACACTGCACTACAACCAATTAGTTGAAACGAAAGCAGGTAAAACATGTAAAGAGTGCATTTTTGAAGCATTACTTAAAACTGAAATCTACAGATCTGCTGAAATAAAGCACTTTGAGCTCAATATTTTTAACCTGAAATGTACAGACTACCACCCTATGAACTATAACACTATATTTATGCAGCTTGGATCCAACTTATAATTTACAGCAAATGATTGTGAGGTGGCATTTACAAATGGAATTGCACAGCAGCATACATATTTGACAGAAGTCCATAAAAATGACTACCATGAAAAATTTGTACAAAACTTCCACATTTTCAGTAAGTTATAACCCTGTATAACAGGTAGTTGAAATGGGCAGAAGAGCCGTGTAACATTAAAGTAAACTATGAAAGCCAAAATTGTCCATTATTATTATAATCTTATTAGGCCAGTGGTTGAGTATAATGCCCCTTTGGCATGTGTTTGACCAGACACATTTAACAACTGGAACGCCAACAGAGGTACCTTACAAAAATGATAACTGGTCTTAACAATGCCCTCCATGGTCCAACTTTTAAAGCCCTGTCACTATACTCTGTATTCTACAGACTAAGAGGCGACCTGAGTCTGGCATACAAGGCATCCTCCACCCTAATAACTGATAGATTTACTGTACATCAGCAATACAGTCTAGGGATCTCAACCAATTCTCCAGCGTCAACAGAATGGTTTGGAGGGACAGGTATATGTTGCAGAGGATATCGTTGCTCTGGAATAGATTCTCCATTCATGTAAAGCAAAGCTCATCCCTGCCCACATCCAAGTACAACTTGGATGTGTGGAAGAAAAAAAGAAAATTTACCCCAGGATTGCCATCCATAGTAGTAATGGACAGAGACCGTTCCTCATTGCTTTATCCCATGAATGTGTCCCCTCAAATTATCTGTAGTATGATCCCAGTTATTCTTGTTACGGGTAATACATAATTATCGACCGTGGCATGGTTAATTCCAATCTATAACCAAATAGGAGAGGTTTTTTTCAAGCAGAAAAAGGGAAACTGACTAGGCTTAAAATGACCTGCAAGGGAAGCTAGAGTAGTACTTACCTGTGAACCTGTACAGTACTGTGTGAAACATTCTGTATTCATCAAACTCTAACATTTATTTCTTTGTTTTTAGTTTTCTAACAGCTAGGGTTGCCACCTTTTCAAATGCCCAAAGTGGAACATTTTTGTAGAAATGTCAGATTTTGCAGGACAAAACATACCCCTGACCAGTACAAATGACAGAACTTCACTTTTCTGCCAAAATAAACACTTATTCTTGTAGCATTTGAGTTGCTTATGCTATTTCATATAACATTTAGGCGTTTCAGATAAAAAATAACTTTTATACAACTATTAAAGAAAACTTAGGAAATATTTTTGTCCTAAAATCTCAGGACATTTCCCATTTTTAAATTTTTTCACAGGACACATCTGCCAAAAGAAGGACTGTCCCTCGCAAAGAGTGACAGTTGGTAACCCTACTAACAGCAACAGTAACTAGTGATACAAACATCCAGTACTTGGTCCACGTTAATGCCCTTTCTGAGTATTGCAAAGCAATGAGGCAAAAGCACCACCATAAATACTAAAGGAATACATATCTCTCACTAACGATCCAATAATTCACTTAATGTCTCCTCATTACAAGTTTACTATTGCAACCATGGCAAAAAAAATGGACAAACAAGCTTTTAAAAATGGCAAATGCATATGAATTAGCTTTTGTAAACACTTCATTGTATTAATGTTTTGTGAGTGTTTGCTGTAATCCTTAACAAGTGCACTTACCCCTGGAATCGGCTGACTAGATAATTTAAAAAAAAGTGTTTTTTTTTTTTTTTTTTTTTTTTTTTTTTACGTGCGTCGTTCTTCTTTAAGAAGGAAAGTCCGTGTGTGCTAATAGTCCAGTCGCGGGCGTGACATCATCGCTCTCGCGAATATTTAGAAGTTTGTGAGCGGGAGCTCACATGGATGGCTTTGCAAGCGGGATAATTCGAGCGGGAATGGAAGATGGGACCTGACCTGAAACGGAATAGCAAGCGGGACGCTGCGGGAGTAAACAGATGGAAGATGGGACACTTCAGGTAGAGTTTTGTGTGTGTGTGTGTGTGTGTGTGTGTGTGTGTGTGTGTGTGTGTGTGTGCGCGCAGTGTACTATTGGTTTATATAAAAATGTGAGCAGAAATTGTGTTTGCTGTCTGATGCTTAATGAAGGAAAAATCGTTACTGATAGCTTTGGATATGCTTAGCATCACAGTACAAAAATCATTTATTTTTCCAATAACTGCTTTATGCTATTCAGGGTTACTGAACTAAATGGACACAGAGTTTTAGATGAAAAGTACAGTAGGAGACAAACATCTTAATGTGACATCACATTCTGTTAAGATCTAGGAAAGAAACCAAATTTCTGACTATAATTGGAGGCAAAGGTCAATGTTTTTCGGTTTTGCTATAGCTTGTGATTTAAGCACCTCTGCAGCAGGTATGGAATAAACTATATTATGGCTAATAGCTGTGCAAGACAACTTCATGCTTACATCTTCCTTGTAGCTGTCCGTTCCAATATCCACTCAAGTAAAACTCATCTCTTACAAATTTCATTTGCTGCCATGCTGGTAGATGTTTCTGCAAGCAATTAGTTTTTATTTTCAATGTTTGTACAAGATCCTGAACTACTGGAAAATATCTGTATAAATGGAGAAAGGTTACTGTTCCCAAGAGCTCTTTTATTAGATGTGGGCATAATGTGTCAATACTGTTTAGTCAGTATAGCGTTCAGTAAAGCATCAGAAAACAGGTGAGAAATATGTATATATCTGATATCACTCTTAGAAATAGAGCTGCATTTAGTGGTTTCTTCTCATTCCTGCTTGGTCTGTTTCAGAAAGTGTTTCAACTCTAGTATTCTTAAGGACAGAAGTCACATAAAATGCTAGCTGTGTATCAAATTCATGTTCACTAATACAGCTTTGATGTGTTGAATTAAAAATATGCAGTATTCTATGTAAATGTTGCACATTAAAAGATGCCATTTCATTTGAGGAAGTTCTGTACATGGAAGTGTAAGAATGGAAAGGACATCATGGCAGCCATTGTCAAATATTGTATGTATTACCACATTTGCAGCTATAATTTCACATGGTTAGTGTGTGTGAAATGCCCCAGGTGTACATGGTGGTGGGTAGAGAATAAGGCTTGAACCCTGTACCTTGGGCCCAAGTGGCAAGAGCCTGAATTCCCTACCCACCACCATTTGTAAAAATGTTGCAGGATTTTCCCTCATACTTTTTCTGTTCCTCATAAAATCTGTGGTTTCTGCATTTGTGTCCTTGTTGCCTGACAGCTACATGTTCTCTGGTTTTATTCTTGGCTGTCTGGAGTGTTTCTCCCTGGGCCTCTGCTAAAAATTAGCTTTTTTTTTTCAAAGTCAGACTTTCCTGTTTAACAAATGTTAAAAATGGACACATTTCAATATCAGACTTCATATTCTTCAGAAAGTGCATGGTAACAAAAGCTTTTATTCTAGCAATTTTCTAAGTGTACAAGATGGATATTTGAAATGTATCCCTGTGTTTGGGACTGTATTCCCCCCCATTATTGGCTTCATCCAGGCTTTGTGCTAGGGTTGAGAGTTATGGTAACAACTGAATTTACTGAATATGTTTGGGGGCTGTATTCACCCAGTATTGGCTTTGTTCAGGTATTTATTGGCTTCATCCAGTTTTTTTGCTAATGTTGAGAGCTATGGTAAGAACCGATTTCATTGAATATGTTTGGGGGCTATATTCTCCCATTACTGGCTTTGTCTGGGTGTTATTTGCTAAGAGGTTGAGAGCTATGGTGAGAACTGAATTCACTGAATGTTTGGTGGTTGTAGTCACCCATTATTGGCTTTGTTCAGGTATTTTGTGCCAAGAGGTTGACAGCTGTGCTATGGTGAGAACTGAATTCACTAAATGGTAGCTATTTAAGTTTCAGTCTTCCTCTTTCACAAAACAGCTGATTTGGCATAGTGGTATGTTGCTCTGACTGTTTTTCACAGGGTCCCCTGGGTTCAAGACGTGGCAGTGAAATGTATGGTGGTAACGCAGCATTTTATTCTAGCAACTTTCAAACATTATACAAGCAATGCTTAAAATGTGTCCCTGGTTTTTGGCCTTTTGTCCCCCTCCCCATACAAGCAATGCTTAAAATGTGTCCCTGGTTTTTGGCCTTTTGTCCCCCTCCCCCCAATAAATTTTGGCTTTTTCCAGATTTCTTGTGCTGCAAAGTTCAGAGATACAGCTGAGTGTCTAGTAGACTTTACAAGGAGCTGAGAGCTGCAGGGGAGCAAAAGTTTAGTGCTGCTTATCTGCTTGCATTGTTAATAGCACAACAGATAGTGTACTTACTTTAGATGCTGAAGGCTGTGGGTTCTACTCTCACAGTAGGTAAATGCATTGCTGATGCTGTATTGTGTTGTAAAGGGGGTGGATGCTGCAGTCCTTTTGGCAAAGATACCTAGTAACTATGAAACTGTTAACAGTTTGCTAACCATTCCCATTGTATTACTAGCTTTTCATTTTTTTTATTGCATGCAACAAAGGCAAGTTATTCTTCAAGGGTAACAGGCACTTTATTTGTAGATTAAACAATGACATATAAAGTGTTTTGCTAGCAGCAACCTCTTTATTAGTTACAAATTTCTTCAATGTGGATTTTACTACTTCAGAGATTGTGTATATTTTTACTGAAACTGGTGGACTTGAATAGACTTTATGATGGAAATGTTCTGAATTGGGCAGTTTTGTCATTGGTGGATGCTTTTTGTTAAATTGTTTACTGGAAAAATGTTCAAAACAAATTTAAAATGCCCTCTAACAACTGTACTGTATTGTACAAGGAATATAATGTAATACAGTCAGGAAGGTGTATCAAAGAGCATGTGTATGTTATGTTCGAGGGGCCTATGATTTTGAAGACAGCCCAGAGTTAATATTTGCCATTGGCAAAATGTATTTTCTGTGAAAGTGGTTTTCAGTACTGTTTCAATGCATGTGAGTTTAAAGGGCAGAGAAGTTTTAATGTTAATCTATTTTCATTGTGAAACTGCATTGCTTTAATAGATATGTATTAGGGTTTGTGCTGTAAAATGCAAAATAAAACTTTCAAATGAAATCCTAAATCATCGCAGAAGTAAAGCAGTATGCACATTAGTGTTTATGGTAAATGGGGCAACATAACCAAGGAATGGGACATTGGAATGGCTGCAGGGGGAGGCTCCATTTGACCATGATTTTGTGAGGGGGGTAGCAAACTCATACAGCCCCTGTTGAACTATACCTCAGTTGTCCATATCTTTGCAGAATGAATAGATATTTGCTGCTTATTTTTGGTTTGTTCCTCATAAAATTTGTGATTTTCTAGCAAATCATTTAGGAATGAAGCCATTAAATGACAGACATTGAGTTTCAGATGTCATAACCTTCAGAAAATGCATGCTAATGCAAGACTGTATAAGTTTTATACAAGAGCAATTTTAGTATTTGTATGTTCCCCAATATATTTGGCCTTGTTCAGATTTCCTGCATTAAGAGGTTGAGAGGTACGTGCAAATCACTTATGCAGTGTAAGTGTGCAGAGTATTCCCCCATCCAAGGTAGATCACAAATACGACCATGGCTTTTCATCTGTCCTTGATTTTGCAAAATGTTCTGGTTTTCTACCAGATTTTTATACTGTTGATTTATGCTTCTTATTACTCAGGAACTGCATGCTGTCACAGTGCCCTGTTGCTCTGTTTAAGTAGCCATGGTTTAATGAACATCAGGTAAGCTTATCGGAGATTGTAAGATGCAAGTAAGCTTTAGTAAGCTTGTCGGACACTGTAAGATGCAAGTAAGCTTTAGTAAGCATATTGTTAAAGAATTACCAGCATTGAAAGCCTTTTCGTTGTTGCCATGCACAGAATATTTACATGACTAGATAATGTATAAGCCTTAGGTATTGAAATGCATATGACAGTATTTGTAATAAAAGGACAGGATTACAGTATTTTCAAAAGCTCATTACATTTTATTGGAGACCAGTGTCTGTGTGTTGGTACACTTGTAGTTGGGTGGCTTTAATGGTATATGGTAAATAAGCATTGCTACCTTACTTAAAAGCCAAGCCCTGCAGCAACTAGCTCCACACTGAAGTCAAAACACAATAGCTCTGGTGGGTAAATGTACTCTGTAGTAATCAAAAAAAGCAAATGTTTGAAATAACTACAGCTTATGTGCAAACACAATAGGTAGTGATGAAACAATGCTCTGCTAAAAATGCTTTAATGCTCCACATTGCTGAGCTGCAGATCAGTTATCACTGGCTACCAGGATTTCACCCACTTCAGATCAAGCACAGTGCCGTTCAGTGCAACCTTCCCAGAACTAATTCAAGTCTGGCCAGAATTATTTGGTGTGTGTATAAGAGGGAGGTAGCATACCCCTCAGCTGTCCAGATATTTGCCCCATATTCCTCCTAAAAAGGATTGAAGTTGCTAAATAATGAGATTTCAGTTTTAGATGTCATGTCATTTAGAAAAATGCATACTAACACAAATCCTGCTACTCTTGCAATTTTCTAAGTTTCTGAGAGCCATATTTATAATTTGTCCCTATTTTAGGCTTTGTCAAGATTTCTTGCACTAAGGTTGAGGCCTTGAGGGGTGTGGTATGTTTGTGAGAGAGAAAGTGAAATGCCCAAGTTAGAGTTAGCAGGTAGAATTTTCAAGTGCATTTTCAAGGAACTGTGAGTTTTAAGGGTAGCTAAGTTCACTGCTGCTCATGCCAAGTCTGTTTACTATGTGCAACTGTTTTGTTTAGCAATTGGTATCTCTATTGTGGTATAAAGCTTTAAAGCTATGTTAGTAGCACCACAAGTAGAATACTTGCATCTTAATGTAAAGGCTTGAGGTTCTATTCCTACAGCATATACATTTGTATGCTGCAGTCCTCAGGATGTCCTCCTTTGGATGAGATGCCTAATAACTATGAACCTGTTTTTCAGCTTGTCATCCATTTTCTATTGCAATATACCAGCTTACCATTTTTAATTTAACATGGGCAATTTATTCTTTGACGGCAGCAGGCACTGAATTTGTAGATGAAACACTGAAATATACAGTTTTCTAGCAACATCTTCAGTTTCAGATATCTTTAATGTGGAATTATTCAGATTACTTTTACTTCGGCAGAGACACTCAAACAAGTGTTGCTGTATAATACAAGAGATATAATTCAATTATATATTATAATTAATACAATCAGGTAAATCAAATAACTTTTGCATGACCCTAACGGTGTGCAAGGAACCTATTGCTTGAAAACAGTTCAAAGGTAAATAACCTGCCACTGGCCAGATACATTTTCTTTGAATGTGGGTTTCAATGCTGTTTCATTGACTGAGTTTCAAAAGTAGAGAAACTCTAATGCCAAGTCTGTTTTCATTGTAAGACTATTGCTTTGTTTAGGTTTAGTAAATGTCTCAGTGTTTGGGCTATAATGTTTGAAATAAAAGTTGTAAATTAAATCCAACTGCCTGTAATCGTAGAACTAAAGCATAAAACAGTATGCACACAGATTTGAACAGTGTCTACAGTAAATGGGGAGAAATAGCCAAGTAATGGGACACTGGAATGGCGGTGTGGGTGGGGCTTGGGGTGGGTGGACTTGGGCGGGGCTGTGTTGGCAGGGGGCGGGGTGAGCTATGTGGGTGGGGCTCTGGGTTTGCACCCCCCTGCAAAAAATCCTGCGGGCTCCCTTGATCCTTAACCTTAATTATAATTTATTCAAAATAGCCATTAAAACAGATTATTAAAAACATCTACATATACCTAATTCTGGTCCAGAGTGTGGAGGAAACGCACCTTTTGAGCAGTCTAGTCCTCATAGTTAAGCAAGCAAGCATGCATTCTACAAATTCTCAGCTATAAATGAGTTTGCATCTAATAGGGTTGCCACCTTCGTTCACGGCTAAAACCGGAGCCACGCCCCTCGCGTCACCAGTAACCCCGCCCCACCCCTCTCCTGCCAACAATACCGCCCATTTTGTGATGTCACGACAGCATCACTCAACGGAACGCCTCTTTTTCGTTCCCGCCTGCTTTGGCTGATTTGCTATGCTTTTCTGTAAGAAAAGCATAGTAAATCAGCCGATCAACGGAACGCCTCTTTTTGCTCCGCCGCCTGCTTTTGGCTGATTTGCTATGCTTTTCTGTAAGAAAAGCATAGTAAATCAACCGATTAAACTCCGATAGTCTGTTTCCTTTTTGAAACAGAATACCGGAGTTTGTACAGTGTTTTCCGGACTACCGGAGAATCAGTTTGATTTCCTGATAGTCTGGAAAAAAAACGAAGGGGTGGCAAGCCTAGCATCTAATGTAGGAGTTTCTCCTGTTCATCAAAGGTCCAATGCCATTGACTGATTTTACTAAAAGTACAGATGTTTAAGATGAACTTACCATAACAGTAGATGTTTGATTGATGACTGCTACAGTAGTCTTAGCTATATGGGTTATATCCGGTCAAGGATATAACAACCAGCCAGCTTTCGAAGCTTCAGGGCTCCTTCCATGTACCTAAACTATCAAGCAGCTTGAGCTGAGCTGACTAAAGACATGTCTGGGTACAAAGCCCTTCAGAGCTTTCCTGGTGGCAGACCGATGGATTCTGAGCCCTGAAAGGACAATGCTTGGAATAACAAAAAATAAATGTTCACACACTGCCATAAAAAACACAACAAAAAAACAGGGGGGGGGGGGGGGAGTGGCTACTGCAGTGGTGATCATTCAAACTACTTCTGTTTTTGCCAAGTTCAACATACACGACCGCACTATGTTCTTCATCTTTATCACTGCTGCAGTAGCCTTAGCTATGTGGTTAGATTATATTTGGGAAGTAGGAGGAGAAGAGCCCAGGAGCCCCTGGAGAATGGTCCTAGCAAAGCATGGTCTAGACCTAAAGAAGAAATAAAGCTTGCAGTACTTTGTAAACATATATATACAGAGGACCATGTAGCAGCTTCTAGAATATTTCTAGAATCCAAACCTTTCCAAAAAGCAGTGGAAGAAGCCAAGGTACTTTTGTAGAGTGGGCCTTGACCCTGCCTGGAAAAGATTTGTCATGGTGAGTATGACCAGAGGTAATAGTCCTGTCAAGATGCTGGAGGGACAGAATCATAACCCAGAGGCTCCCTTCACTCTGGAATAAAATCCCAGTCCAGGTTAGGCAGAGTCCCTCATTGACTCTCTTCAAGAGGAATTTTGATGAATGGATGGGAGATCATAGGTTTACCCCGGGTATCACTTATGTGTCACTGTTAGACAGAGGCACAGTATACTAACCTCGAAAAAGGGCATAGCAAAATTCATTTAAAATGGGTGGCGAAAGCCAAACACACTCTGGCTAGGCTTATAAATGCCCTAAGGCAGATAGCCTAGTATGAACCTATAAGATAGTACCCGAGTTGTCTGTGGACATCCAAGGTATGGAATATACTTTCGCCCTCTTTTTTAAGTTTGGGGCAGAAAACAGGGAGATGGATAATTTGGCTTAAAGTAAACTGTGATCCCACTTTAGCCAAAAAAGGATTTGTTCATAAAGAAGCCCTTTTCTTGTGGAAAATTGTGGTAGGGTTAACTCACGGTAACAGCCTGCAACTCCGATGCACTTCTTGTAGAGATCAGAACAACCAGTAAAGCTGTTTTCCATGTTAAGAATCTCAATTCAGCCAGATTAGCTGATTAAAATGGAGCAAGTGTTAGTTTCTCTAACACAAACTTAACATCCTAAAGAGGGGCGATCAGTTCAATTGGAGGCCTGTTATGCAAAACCTCTTTCAAAAGCATTTTCACAGGGATTGCATTGAAAAAAGATGATCTATGGACAGACATGCTGAAATGGCCAATAAATGAATCTTGATAGAGGAATAAGAAAAGCCATAAGGTAGGAACTCACAAATATTGTAAAATTTGGGAACAACTAGCCTCGAATGGGTGATGGTTACATTATCACCAACTGGAAAACCTTTTCTATTTGCTAATACATGATTTTCTTTTAGCATGCTTACTTGCCTCCATTAGTACCTCTTACATGTCCTCAGAAACCAGGTGTCTAAAAGGAATTAAGCCCCTGTAATCCAGGCAGTTGATTGATGTCAGGGTGCATCAGACACCCATGTTGTTGTTTGAGTAGATACATTCTGTGAGGAAGTTCATGGTAATTGCCCCTTGCCATTTCCAAAAGAAGGGAGAACCACAGTTATCTGGGTCAGAAGGTAGTCATCCCAATGATCTTGGGGGTGGGGTGGGGGAGGTTACTTCTGAAACTTCAGAAGTACCGTGAATATTACTGGAAAGGCATACTGGAACATTCCTGTCCAAAGAAAAGAAAAAAGGCATCTGTCTTCCAGGCTTTTTTGCATTGAGTCCTGGAACAGAATTTTGCCAGTTGATCAGAGAAGAGGCGTAAAAGTGTAATTGAGGAATCTCACCCCCACAGATGGATTAATCCTTGGAAGACCCCCATATCTAGTTTCCATTCATGATAGTCTGTCCTGGTCCTGCTTACCTTGTGTGCCACACAGTTTTGCTCTGACGGAATGTAGGGTGATTGTAGAGTGAGATTGTGGTGTGAAGCTACATCAGAAGCTAACATGGCTGCTCTGCAAAGGGAGTACAGCCTGGTTCCCCCTTGCTTGTTGATGTAGCACATTAATGTGGCATTGCCTGTAACCACTTGAATAGATCCTGGTGACTAGAGATGGTGCAGAGAATTGATTGCCTTGATCAGGGCAAGCATCTCCTTGATATTTGTGTGTTTGCATCTGTCCTTGTTGCCCCATACTTTCTGCACTTGTATCTTTCCTTAAACTGCTCCTCAAGCAAAGTCTGAAGCATCTGTGGTGACTGACTGTGTTGGAATAGTAAGGGAGAAGGAGAGACCTTGATTTAAGGATATCCGTTGTCTCCACCAAGTGATTTCTTTTCTGACAAACCCCAGTACTGGGATCTGAAAAAAAAATAAAGGATTTTGATGCTGAGACCAAAGTTTTTAGATACCACTGTGTCTTATGAGAAGTCTTGCCAGGAGTGTCATGCGAAACATAGATGCCATGAGCCCCAAAATACTGAGGTATACCTTGACAGTGACTAAAGTCTGAGTGGAAAACCTTAGAAATAGATCTAAATAAAGATGGTGGTTTTATTACTCCTTTGGTAGCATGTGATGAAGAACAGGTAGAAATGAGTCTGATCCAGAGGATGAGGAATGACCCCCTGGAAAGGAGGAATTTCATCCCACTACCATCTGTAACCTTGATGAATGATTTTTCCGAATCTGTTTGTCTGATCTGTTGCCAAAGAGAAAAATGGAGATTCAGACTTTCGAGAAAAGGGTCCAGGGTGGGAGGGAGGGACACAAGGTCTCTTGAATAGTCATTCAGACTTCTTGGAGTGACTTTGGTTTTGGGAGATTTGAAACTTATTTTTGGAATCTCCCTGCCACTTCTTAAATGTCTATTTACTGGAAGCTGCAGTGGTGCAGCGGTAGCGTTGTCGCCTCACAGCAAGAGGTTTTCCCATTCGATTCTCGGCTGGAGTGCCTTCTGTGTGGAGTCTGCATGTCCTCCCCGCAGTCGAGAGGCATTCGAAAGACATGTGTGAATGGGTGTGCCTTCATTGAAGGTTGGGCATCGGGCTGGCACCTTGGCACCATGAAAGATCGACTGCCAGTCATTAGCGGACCAGAGTTCTGCTGTGGCGACCCCTAACCTGGAAAAGCCGAAAGAAAACAACAACATGAATTCTGTTGAGACTGTTTATTCTGTTTTTGGCAAAATTATTTGAAGAGAAAGAAAATACCTTGGACAGTTTGGAAAAGAGGACTAAAACATTTTAGCAATTCCCTGGATCAACTTGCTCCTTTCATCACACTTTTTGTCCACCTCTGTAGCAGAGGCCAAACACTAAATCTCTCTTTGGGAGGTTCTGAAAATGCAGCCAAGCAAACCTCTTTAAAACTGTATCAGTAGCAATAGCCTGGAACTTCTTCAACAGAGTCATACCACACTGTAAACAATGAGTAGTGACCTGTGTAGTAGAAGAAACCAAGTTATTTAAATCAGATTTTTCATCACAATAAGAAACTATACATAAAGTATTCCTCATACTTTCATAATGTGTAAGAATAAACTTTTTAATATATGATCCTGACCATTTAAAATTCTGAAATTCAAAGTTGCAAAAGTATACACTTTTTTCCCACACCTATCAATAGTTTCCCCATTCTTATTAGAAAAAGTAAATTGGAATTAACTAAGTGCTTAGCAGCAGGGGAGTCAAATAAGGCTATAGCCAATGGCTAAAGTTTGGGAATAATGCATAAAATTTAAGGCTGAAGAACTTCATACATGTTATCTACATTTTTAGGGACAGCTGGCTGGCTGTCTGGAAAACTGCAGGCAGGAAGATGCACATCCTCTAAAGTAGAATGGACAGGAGGAATGGGTCTAGGTCCTGGACTATTGTTCTGTAACAACTCCTAGAATTTTCTGAGGGATTGAGAAATCTGTGTTCTCCCACTGAAAACACCGGGACATTCTAGCAATAGTCTCAGAGAAAGAGAACCCCCACAGGACAAGTCAGAATGTGGGCTCTCCTCTGATTCAAAAATCTAAGGACAAAACCATGAATCAGTCCCTGCATCTTCCTGTTCAGATTCAGAATCTTGAATCTCTTCATGAAAGGAACCATCCCTCTTTATTTACCAGGAACTACTCTACAAGAAGGGTCTATAGTCGGAATCAAACCCTGAGCCAGTTCCAGTATGCTATTACTTATCCAAAGAAATTTGAGGAGGAGTAGATACATGCTTGGTTTTGTGTTTCTTTTTAGTAGGAAAAATGGAACCAGCTGTGTTACTAATCACATCTGTTGCATACCCAGGAATAGGCAGAGTATTTTGACACAAGGAAACCTTCCCTGTTCCCTCTCACAGTACTGACAGAGTGGCTTTCCTTGCCCACTGAAGGGGCCTAAAAAGCCACAGAGTACATGGTGAACCCCCAGTCCATGGTGGCTGTAAGTGCTATTCCAGAGTGATCTGTGGTAAAAGATAAGTGGTCTGACGTGCAACAAGCGGTCACAGCAGAGTCGCCCACCGACGGGTGAGGCAAATTACTAGCCTAATGTGGTGGCAAAGGCTGTTTGCTTAACTTTTTCTTTTTGTGGCTGGAAAATGGCTCAAATGTGGGAGTAATGGTATGTTCCATGTCAAGCAGAGAATGGCGCCTCTATCCTGCAGAAAACAAACAACACCACCAGTAAACTACCAGTCCACAAATGGTACTTTTTTGATGGAAAAAACACAGTAAAAAGCACTTTCAGACACTATGGCAACCCCACAATGGAAACATAAAATATTTTCAGCGTAGCAATTGTGTTTCTCAGTTAGCACTACTTTTAAATGACAAATGTGTTCACAGTTTAAAAGTATGTTGTACATACCTTTGAACTTCCTTGTACAAGAAATCTGAACGAAGCCAAAAATAATGGGGGGACAAAGGCCCAAAACAGGGACAGATTTTAAATATTGCTCTTTTAACCTTTTTAAAAGCTGTTAGAATAAAAAGATTTTGTATTAGTATACATTTTCTGTAGGATATAAAGTCTGAAACTCAAATGTTCATTATTATTTAGTGAACTCAATCCTCAGTCATTTGCAAGAAAGCCATAAATTTTGAGAAACAGACCAAAAATATTAGGCAAAAATCTGGATTGCTGAGAGGTATTCTAGTCTTTAGATAACCCATTAAAACACAACATGCCTAGCTTTAAAATAACTTTCCAGACAAGTATAGTAATGAAACGTCAGTAAAAAATAAGCAAATGGAAGTCCCCCCCCCCCCCCCCCCCCCCAAAAGGGAACTTACCTGCCCAGCTAAGGAAAGCAGAAAGCGGATAGTCAAACCTCGCAAGCCTTAAAGAAATGTACTTTTCGGTGTCAATAAAACTCTGTAGGCCCTTGCATCCCATCAGCTCAGCTCAAGCTGCTTGACAGTTAGGGCAAGTGGAAGTTACCCTGAAGCTTTGGAGGCTGGCCAGCTGGAATGCAGCAGTGATCAATATGAAGAACAATCAGCATCTCTATATCCACAATTTAAAGCTAATCTAGTATTTTCTGCTGTTTTTAATACAGTAATACTCTTCCTGCAAAAGTCATTAATCAGTTCTGTTCTTTTCTGGTTAAATAAGTGTTACTGTTGACATGCAACTGTAGTAGCTGCAACCTCGGTATCCTTCGCTGGATTCACACCATAGTTCTCAACTTCTTAGCACAAGAAACCCGGATAAAACCAAGAGGGGGGGGGGGGGAGGCCCAAAAATAGGGACACTTAAGTATTTCTCTCAAACTTGTACATTTGATGGAATAATATGTTTTGCATTACCATGCATTTTTTGCTGAAGGATATGAAGGCTGAAACTCAAATGTCCGCCATTATTTAGTGACTTCCTTCCTCAATGATTTGGCAGAAAATCATAAATTTTATGAAAAACTGACTAAAAATATAAAGCAAAAATCTGTACAGTCTGCGAAAATCTGGGCAGTTGAGAGGTACGGTTTACACTTCATAGCCAGTTCCATTGTAGAAGTCCAATAACAGTCCCATGGAAAAATGTGATTTTTCTTCAGCAAGGTGCAATTCTAATTCCTTCCATCGGTGCACTGCAAATGTCGTGTACATACTTAGTCATTTCTGTTGAATGCTGATTTCACGAGTTGTCTGTGTTGATTTTTGATCTCTGCTTGTAGAAAACAGAAGAGGATAAATGCAATGTACCATTACTGATATTCACTTTAAAGCCTGTCAAAATGAAAATATAGTTGTATGCCAAGTTAAGAAGTGGTACCCTACCCCCATATTACTGGCTTAAAACTAGTGAGCGCCATTAATTGCGTACTAATTACAGGGTTTAAAAGTTCCCCCCACCCCAACCCCGACATGCACAAGGTAAAAACAAATACAGATCCTTTCAGTGAGCACTGGTAGCTTGTTCTGACTCAGTAGCTGGTAACCACCCCCTTCTGTCTGCTGTAGCCTCAAACTTAAGGAAAAATCTACTGGTTGTACCAAGGTGTGAATTCTTTAGCTTTGTTGCAGAACAGAAGTTAGTGTGTTGGCACCCTTTCTTTTTACAAAATGGATGCATCTGCATAGACTGAGTGTGCTTGCCAATTTCCATGTTTACTGTAATGAAAACAATACAAGATTTTTATGCTGTCTGAAAAACGTGCTGCTTACCATTATAACCTCCTTGAGTAATCTCATCTTATGTGTATGTATATTGTCTTTAATAGCATACGTATTTGTATCCTCAGTTTTCATGTAGTAAATCATCAATGCAGTGGAGAACAGAAGCAAAAAGTGGACTCACAGGTGGAAGTGTTCATGTAGAAAGCCCTCTACCCATTGTCTTACTGGCAGGGTTGTTGTAAAACTCAGCTTGGAACTTAGCACTGTCTCCTTTTTGGAAGGAGTATTCATTGTTAGTGTGTGCAAACTGTGAGAAAACAGTGCTTACATGCAAACAGGATATGGTGTAGAGGCATGTACTGTAATGGCTGTAAACCTGTGATCATGGCTACCATTGGTGCCAGTTAGCTACTGGCTGTGCCATGCCCAGATTGATAACTCTGCAGCTGGTATCTGTTGGCAAGGAAGTACCAATGTACACATCTGAAATGCCAAGGCATGTCATCTTTATTCCATTTTTAACATGGGAAAGTCACTAAAAGATGCTATTTTACTTCCTCTGCCCAGTGTAAAAAATTATGCTGCCCATACCCTTGGTGACGAGGCACTTTGTGTTTGCCAAGAATTTTTAAGTGGATGGTGACATTGTCCAGAAAGTATCAGATGCTTTTTTTCGTATTCATTTATACGATTCCCTGTTGTCTGACTAAGGTATTGTAATTTGGATTGTTAACATAAGTGAAAGGCCTACTGAAATGCCCTGTGTCTGGAGAACAGCTTTTTTTTTTTTCAGTTATGACAGTGCTTAGTGCAGTTAACTTGTTGCAACTTCCAGTGAGGTTTCTTTCTCTCAGTTCACAGCGAGTGCAGTCAGTACACTTCGCTTTTAATGTTCAGCATTTCTTTCTCTCAGTTTATATAGTGCAGCTGTACTCTCTCCTAATGAGACAGCCTGTGCTCTGGGAAGTGGGTAGGGCCCTCAAGACTGTCCTGGTTTGATTGGTTAGAAATGTTTTTAAGGCTGGGTATTCTGTTAACATACCAGAGTCTGTAGATCAGAACTGCAGATTCTTGCTGTTGGTCATTTCCCATTTTCTGTGGATATTTTGGCTTAAGGATATATATCTATTCTTTGTTGGAGGAGAGAAAATTCCTGTTTTTCTGTTAAGAGTTTTCATATACGACACTTGTCAACATGGGCACAAATCCTGCTGGGGTCACAGGTTAGTAGAATTGCTTTAGAAGTTCTGAATAGTGTCCTGTTATGGCAAGACAAGTTGCTTTTTGTTTTGTACAGTGTTGAGTAATCGGAGAAAGTTGTTAAGCAGCAGCTTTTGTCACCTACTTCATAAAGGATTTCTGTATTATTGTGCTTTCAATGCTCTGCTGAAAAGACATGATTTTAACACCAGCTAAAAGAGGCATTAGAACTTTTGAGCTGGGAGTCGCTCATGAGAAATGTACTGGCATTTTTATGGTGGGGTACCTGTAATCTGCAGTGTTTCTCTACTGTTGCATTTTGACTTAAGCTGTGTGTTTAACCTTGAAAATAATAGACAATTATTTTGACCGTCCATTCTTCATGCATTTATTTCTGCAGTGACAGAATAAGTTCTGTCATGCTGTAGGCTTCAGGCTTTGTGTGAAAAGGTGAGAGAAGTAAAAGCTGAATATTTGCTGGTCATTGTCTACTGTGTAGCGAGCATGTCAAGTAAGAAAAAAATAAAAAAAAGTGAACAGCGCTGGGCTTTTAACTGAAGCATCCTTGGCTTCTGCTAATAAAGATGTGAAAAGAAAGATTTGCTATGATAAATTAAAGCTATTTATGTTTATTGCTGAATTGCTTGGCATACTTTATTTTTACCAACTGCTTTCATAGATTGCTAAAGTGTGACGATAATATGTATCTTGCAGAAAAAATGAAAACTGCTTCATCTGGAAATGTTTGTGTGCATATGCAATGTAATATAGAAGGTGCATCATAACTTAGATGCATTGTGTGATCAGACATCAGATTGCTTAGGTTGGTTCTGTCTGTCTTTTGTTTTTGTCCATGTTTTGATGTCTATTTCTTATCCTCTTTCTACTGTAATTGCTGCAGTTTCTTTAATGCACTCTTACTACACACATTGTAGAAATGTGTAGTAAGTAGTTCCAAGAAGCCACCATTGTCTCTTTTAGGTAAACCAGCAGCTGCTTTCTGGATTGTCAGGGAGAAGTCCCTCAGCTAAAGTGAACTTTAACAAAATATCACAGGATGGGTATATACTTAGATATACAGATTTGTACGCTCACACAAAATGTAAGGATATGTAGATCTGTGTGTGTGTGTGTGTGTGTGTGTGTGTGTGTGTGTGTGTATGTATGTATGTATATATATATATATATATATATATATATATATATATATATATATATATATATATATATATATATATAGTTCCCCTTCACAATCTCAAATGACTGAATGCTCGAAATTCAGCAACTCGAGACTGTAAAGTCGAACCAACAAACATCCCGAAACCCACAAGCACGAAAATAAAAAAAACCCCAAACATACACAAACACATACACCATACAACATGCACACCATACAACCCATATCACAGAAACTACAAGCCCTACACTACATGCACGCAGGGGGGCAAGCCCCCCCCCCACACACCCCTACTTATACATTCTAACTCCGAGATCGCACTAATACCAAAATAAAAAACACCACACAGACATTTTAAACTGCCTCACACACACACACACACACACACACACACTCACACTCACACTCACACTCACACTCACACTCACACTCACACTCACACTCTCACACACAGACACTCACACAGACACACACACACACACACACACACACACACACACACACACACACACACACACACACACAGACACATCCAACACTCATACTCCCACCTACCTACCGTAACCAACACACACAACTTACAAAACACACACATACATTCACTTACCTTCACTTCCGTAACACATCCCGACTCCCACACTTCCCATCCCGTAGCTGACATGCATAAGCGCAAATTCGTGCTTATGCAGATTCGCGCTTATGGGTTTTCGACTTTACAGTCTCGAGTTACTGAATTTCGAGCATTCAGTAATTCGAGATTGTGAAGGGGAACCATATATATATATATATATATATATATATATATATATATATATATATATATATATATATATTTGTGTTTGTGTGTATTGTGTGTATTAAGTACCTGCATGCCTAAAACTTCATTACAGGCACATATGGTTGGTTCTGTCTTATTGTTTTATAAAGTTTCATGTGTAGTGTTGCTTTAAGATATGTTCTTTGGCATACACAGTGTTTACCACATTTCATTTCAAAACGTGTTTTAAGCTGCACACATAATCGCATGGTTCTAAAATTCTCCAGAGATAGAAATTTTTATTTGCCATTTTTGTGTAATCTGTAGCATAATAGTCCTTGGAAAACATCTGTATATTCCAGCAACATTTCTTATCAGTCTAAAGAAACACAACGTATGCAACATTTTTTTAAACTTTGCAAAAGGTTATGAAAGACCTGTACCAAGAGTTCGCTTGTAGAGCTGTTTCTCTAAAATGGTTAAATATTCCTGGGTTTGTACTGAAGACAGCATATTGTGTGAAGACCGTCAATAAATATACATGCACAATTTGAATTATTACCTCAAATTCAATTGCTCCAATTTGGAGGCTTTTGGATGCCCCTAATTTAACTTGAGCAGCTCCCCGGGTTCACAAAATTTGCTGTGCACCTTATCACTCCGGAGTTACCAGTTTCAAGTTCTTCCTATATCTGTTTTGATATTAGCCGTCATCTAGTGTTACAGCACAGGTACCTTGCATCTCTTCCTTCCAGAAGACAACCTAATGCCTGCACATTTTATTGGTTTGCTGCGGGAAGAAATGCTGTACATATCCAAAGTGAGCTGAAGAAATGTTGATCTTTAACTACTTTTACATTGATTTTGTATTTCCTGTTAGAATGCATTACATTTTATAATGCTTGTTATAATGTTGTGATTGCAACAAAATGAGTTGGATATTGGGATGCATTTGCTACGGGCTTGACTGCACTTTGAAAAAGTTTGACATTTCTGTCTGATTTAGTTCAGTTTTTATGATGAGTAAACATAGGAGCCAAGGTTAACTCAGGCATTCTTTCTTTAATGAGACTTCACACAGTGCTGTTCAGTTTATCCTGTATACAGTGAATTTCTCAGTCGTGCTGTAGCACCATGGTTTTCTGCTCTTTATACAAGTGCATACATACAGACATTCGCTGATGTAGACAAACTTCATCAGCAATAAAACTTCACATAAAAAGATTAGTGTAGCAAAGTACACTCCAAACATTTTATTAGTCCGAGACTTTATCTGCCATGACAACGACTGTAAAACCTTTGTATTGGTGAAGAAAACTGACAACTAATAAGTTTGGTGTGTACTTTGCTACGCTATTCTAAAAATGTATGTGTGAATGCATGTATGTGTGTGTATATCTATGCACTGTAATGTTTATTGCTCCTTACACTGCACCTACCAATTCCAGAAGGGCAGGCTTACTGTGTTGTGTGGCCTTTGGCATTGTAGGCTTCTTGCAGCAGTGACTAAGGACATGGGAAACGTGATGCAGTATGGTGGTGGGGCTGACAAACTGCATTATGCTATTTAGTACATTCTTCATATTAGTAGATAAGCTGTATAGATATAATACTTTACAAATTTTAGCATTCTAGATTAATTCTCATGGTCTCTGAAAAGTACTTTGCTTAATTCTAACACATGGGAAAGTATTGTTCAGGTAAGTTGCAGTGGTCTGATCTGCACCCCCTCCTCCCCTAGACATCCGAGAAGTGAATCCTTCAAACTGTGTTTAGGAAGTTGCACTTTAGCATAAAAAGTGTGAAGATACATTATCCTTAAGTCATCCGTTGAAATTAATCCACCTTTAGCTAATAAAGGCATTTATTTGTTAACCAGTGTATTTTTACCCTCAGATGCTTTTTAAGTATTAAAAAAGAAAATGTAGATGTCCTTCCATGTCAAAGGTGGAATTTATTACACTAGGGATCCCCTGTCAAAGGTAGCCTGACATCTGGCCAGTATACCAAAGCCTTGGGTTGTAGTAGTGACATTGTACATCACATGTATGCTCCTCATTCATGGCGTAGGGCATAAAGGTGACATAAGGACGTGCCTTCCTCAGAACTTCTTTGCCACCAGTCCGAATACCATCTTCGAACTTCGGTCAGAATTCTCCTTTGTCTGCTGGTTACCAAGCTGTTTCAGGTAAGTGCCCTGTTGAGGTTTTTGCTGCTTATCCTTACCTTTTCTTTTGGTTGTAAGGTTACACGTCACCCAGAAAGGGAAAATGCCAGTGTGGGAGACAGATTCCTATTAAGGACCATCACAAGCAGTGTTCATTTTGCTTAGGTGCTTCTCATGACCATATGTTGTGCCCTATTTTTCAGGTGTTTGTCCCTAAAACTTTTTGTAGTTGTCTCTCCTCCTTATCCATCTACCTGGAAATCCAACATCTTAAATTGTTGGTGCAGGGTACAATGGCAGAATCATCCCAGCCCAGGGATCAACTGTCTGCTAAGAAGGCCAAAAAAGTTAGGCTGTATTCTACTGCTGTACTGCCCGCCCCCTGGATGTCTGTCTTGAGGCTAGACTGGTAAAAGCCCAGAGGATTGCCTCGTTTGTTCATCAGATTCCTCTGCAGTAACCGCTTTGGAGGTCGGCGTTGAGCCAACTTCTTGCACGTACTCTGAGGCTCTGCAGATGTCCGTTTCAGGTGTTTAAGAGAAACTGCGACTCATAATATCCAAGGGACTGAGGGTTGTTCCGCACATTCTTGTTAGGGAGGAGATCCCCACTTTGTTGTTTGTCAGCAGGGGTTCGAACCTCCTAAGATGTTAAGGGCTGATGTCCCTTTAAAGAAGAAACAGAAGACAAAGCATATTTCCCCTGCTCCTAAAGATCTCCATCTTGAATGGCAGGATTTTACACAGGAGTTATTTAATGCTCTCATGTCTTTGAAGGCCCCTTAGGGAGTTTCTGTTGCTGCCCCTCCTTGGTCCTCTACTCTTAAGAAGCTCTGGGAGTAGGACTATTCCAATGAGAAATTAGACTCAGTGTCTTTGGCCTGTTCCTGACAGATTCCTTCTCCACTGGTTTATGGTTCAGAGGAGGATGATTGTATTAGTCCAAATTCTCCTTTTGAGGGGATTTCTTTTGGGAATGCTATCTACCATATGAAGGATTTTTTTAAGTGAGACTGCACTCAGATTTCTGTTACTCAGGAGAAGTTCATAGGTGTGTACTAGGCTAATGGCCCTGGAGCCTATATAAGCTTAGCCCAAGAAGATTCCCTGGCATTATGCCACCCAAAGTTAGTTCCCAGTGCCCCTGTCACGCAAGGCCACTGAAGTGATCTCTGGGGTGAACTTTCTATTGCCCATCCACTTGTCAAGATTTCTCTTAGAGGGCCAGTGAAGTGCTCTGCTTGATGTGAATGGGAAGTTTGTTCCAGAGTATGGGAAGTCTGTGGGTCAGGAACCTGTCCCTCCAGCATGTTCTGTTTATTGTGGTAATGAGGTTTAGGTCCTTGGAGCGTGTGGCATGGAGGGATTGGGATTTCTTTAGGTGTAGCATATCTAGCAGCTCTGGGTCAGACATGGCTTTGTAGGTCAAGCAGAGATCGCCTCTAAGTAGACTATAAGAGGCAGAGTATAGCTGGAAGTTTTTTTTGAGGCTGTCCATATAGGGCATGTGTCTAAGGCTGAAGATCCTCTTAGTGAGGTATTTTGTGGCCTTTCCAGTTGTAGGTGTCTAGTGAGGTGTATACCAAATGGTGCATTGTATTCTATGTTGTGTCTTTTGGCTTATCCCGGTTAAGGGTTGCCACAGCGGAACTCCGGTCTGCTAATGTTTGGTAGTGGATTTTTACGTGCCGAGTTACAAGCCCTGACGCACAACCTTCAACGAAGGCACGCCCATTCACGCATGCCTCCACACAGAAGACGCTCTAGCTGAGAATCGAACGGGACAACGTTTTGTTGTGAGGCGACAACGCTACCGCAGCACCACTATAATAGGTCTAATGAGGGACGAGTAGAGAGGGATTATGACCTCTTTCTTCCTGGATGAGAAACCTTTTGTAATGAGATGCACCACATAGAAGGACTTTCTGACTACAGTGGCAATGTGGTCATCAAAGGAGAGGTTGCTGTCAATTTGTGTCCCCAGGTCTCTTATCACACCTTCAGAGTTTAGTGGACTACCGCCTATGTGGTAGTTCATGGGCACTGAATTTTTCCCAAAGGGAATGACCATGCACTTTTTGACATTGAGCTTAAGGCCATGGTTCTGGCACCAGTCATTGGTGTCAGTGAAGCCTTTTTGTAGAATGTCTACATCAGTTGGAGAATCAGTAATGGCTCACAGTTTGCAATCATCTGTGGACTTGGTCAGCCAGAATCCCTTTGTGTTGGCTTGAACTTCAGAGAAGTAGATTCCAAACAGGAGGGGACCTAGGACCGATCCCTGTGGGACACCACTTGTAACTGGTCGGTAGTCAGATTTGGAGTCCGCTACTTTCACAGTGTGTGTTCTGTCAGTGAGCCAGTTGGCAACCCATCTTATGACATATATAGGGGTTTATGCCTAGTTTAGTGAGTCTATCTATGATTCCTGAGTGAGGGATGCTGTTGAAGGCCTTGGCAAGATCTTGGTAGGATGTGTGGACTACCTTGCCCTCATCCACAGCCCTGTTGACAGACTCAAAGTTTTTCAGGTTGAGCAGGCATGATCTACCTTTTACAAACCCAAACTGTGTGGGGTCCAGAGTTTGGAGATTCCCTATGTCCTTATTTATAAGGTCCATGATTATGCTCTCCATAGCCTTGCGTATCAGACTTGTCAGACTAATGGGGCAGTAGTTCCCATGGTCTGTAGTCTCTCCCTCTTTGTGGAGTGGGATAACCATAGCAGTGTGCCATTCAGTAGGAACAAAGCCTGAAATGAGGCTGCGATTGAACAGGGCACTCAGGTGTGGTGACAGTTCACTTTGTAATTCATGTAAAACACAGCCAGGGATATTATCAGGTCCCATGGAAGCTGTATTCTTGGCTTTGGACAGTGTGTTTTTGACCTGTGTAGCTGTGATTATAAGGACTTGGCATTCCTCAGGTATTGTGATAGGGCCTTTAGAGGGTTAAAGGGGAGTAAAGTTCACACTGAACCTGTCTGCCAATATGTTGGCAATATCAGTTGGTTCTGTATATGTATTCCCATTATGCTGTAACTTGGAGCAGATCTGAGTATTGCCATGTAGATTCTTGACATAACTATAGAATGCCTTGTGGTTGTCTTTAGGATCTGCAACAATTTTGTTTTCATAGCTAGCTTTAGAGGATTTGATGATGAATCTCGTTTTTTTGTTGATGCTAACAAGGCCTAAAAAGGTACTATGAACTCCTCCAAATTGAATCTCCTAAACCCTCCACTGTTCCTCCTGTTCTTGCTGCTTTGTTGGACACATTTTCAGCAGCCTCTCAGCCTTCCGATTCCCAGCCCTCTATTCCTAAAAAAGCTGATGGTTTTATAAAGTGCCTGATGATTGTAAATTTCTTTGTGTCCCTCTGCTGAACCCTGTTATTTCTGTTTCTTCTGGCAAGCCTTCCAAGCTACTGCCTTCTATTAAACTTCTTCCTTCTGACAAGAACCATGGAAATATTGGGCAAAAGGGTGAACCCTGCTGCTACTCTGGCCTTTGGGGTTGTCAGTTACCTGACCTGTATGACCAGATGTATTTTAGCCCTTCTCTCTCAGGCTTCTCAAGTTGTTTCAGACCTTCCAGATTCCGAGGGGAAGGCTTCAGCCCATCTGTTTGTTGGGGTCCTCTTAAGTAGCTCACCATTCCATTAAATGTAGTTATGATGCAGCTGATGCCTCTTCTAGAGATGCTGACTCTTTGGTTCTGTGTTATGGTATTATTCTTGGTTTCACCGTCAGCCTCTGCCTGATATTAAGGCCAAGCTGATGGATGCTCCTCTTGACAATAAAAATCTCTCAGGTTCTGCAGCTGCTGAGCTTTTTAAGTCTGTTCAGGAGAAGGGTAAGACTGTACAGGAATTAAAACATATTGTTTTCTTGTTCCCAAATTCCAGAGGAATTATTTATTTAGCATTTGTTGATTGGGAAAGTCTGACTAGGACAGAGCCTATTTTCAGCGGAGCCCCAGGGAGAAATGCTCCAGATGCATATCTTTAGAATGTGGGAGGAAACTGGAGTACGCAGAGGAAACCCACATGAATGCCATAGCAACATCAAATAAATTAAGGCTATTCTTCTGGCCCTGCTTTACAGACAATACCACAGTGATGGGATAATCAGCAAGTAAGGGGGGACAAGATCTTACCTTTTGCACAGACTAGCTCTTGGCTGTCCTGTATTAAGTAACTGTTCAGGCTGTTTTATATTCCTTCAGAACAAAACAGCAGATTCTCTGAGCATGCCCATAACAGACTCATGAATAGATGCTTCCCAGATATGCATTTCTGGACATTGCCACCAGTGGGGCACTTCTCGGGGTAGATCTTTTTGCTTCCCCTCTGAACTAACAACTTTCTCTCTTTTGCACAAGAGTCCCAAGCCCTCTGGCCTGGAAGGTGGATGCCCTCTCTTTCTTTTGGAAAGGCACGTTTCTTTATGCCTTCCCTTCCTCTCATACCAAGGGTCCTGTTCAAGATAGAACAAGACTCTCCCAAAATCTTGTTGGTGACTCCCTTTTGGCCCAGAAAGCATTTTTTTCCCTTTTCTTCTACATTTAACCAAAGGCAATCACCACAAGTTACCTCACAGGGTGGACCTATTTGCACAAGACAAGGAGTCTCTCATCCATCCCCACCTGTCCACTCTTCAGCTGACACTGTGGGTGACAGGGCTTTGATCCCTTTTAGGCACCTTTTTTTCTGAGGACATGCTTCAGGTTCTGCAGGGGTCCAGGAAATCATATTTATCCAAATGAAGAGGTTTTCTGTTTGGCGTCTTGCTCATAACCTGGATCCACTTTCTGTGGAAGTTCCTTTGGTTCTTTTATTTGTTTGATTTGCTGAATGCTCAGTTGGCAAACTCTTCAGTTAGAGCCCACCTTTCAGTTATTTGTCTTTCTTTTTCTCCTTCCTTGGCTCTTCTAGATTTGAGATCAAAACTTAAACAAGTTGTTCATTCATACTGTACGTCCCAGGAAGCCTATTAGTCCTTCCTGGGACCTTAATTTTATTCTTGGAAAATTGACTGAGGCTCCTTTTGAGATTGAAACTTCAGCTTCCTTACAGCATTGTACTTGGAAAACTGTTCTTTTGGCCCTTACTTCAGCTAGAAAGGTGTCTGAGCTTCAGGACCTTATACCGTACCTCCTTTTTCAGTTTTCCATATGGGCATTCCTCATTTTGTGCCCAAGGCATTTAATAAGTTGTCTTTTAATCAGTCTATTCATTTGCCCACTTTTCTGTTCTCCCCAGTCTGCCAATGAGAAGGTTCTTCACATATTGGATTTGCATAGACAACACAGGTATTCTTTAGATAAAACTAAATCCAGTCATAAATCCGAGCAAATTTTGTTTCTTTTCATCTTAGGTCTTTAGGTTTGGCTGTTTCTAAGCAAACTATTTCTTCCTGGATCTCCAAGGCCATTTCCTTTTGTTGTTTACATAGGAAAAAGCCTCTTTCCTTCTGTTAAGGCTCATTCTACCAGGGCTGTAGTTTCTTCTGGTATTTTTCTCAAATGATTGGATACAAATTCCATCCATGAGGTAGCTACTTAGACATCTTTGCATATTTTTACCGAGCATTATTAGTTGGATATGGTTTCCAGGCCTAGAGACTGATTTGCCAGGGCTATCCTGCATAGCTTTCTTGAGGGCTGTGTTGGACCTTCCTTCTCCCATGTTTCCTCATGAACTTTTGTACTGTGTAATATCTTACCATACCAGATCTCCTTCCCTTCATTGTTGCAGTATTCACTGCCTCCCCACTCCCCTTTTTCACTTTTTCCTTCTCGATGCACAAGTTCCTTTTTGTAGTCCTTAGACTACCGTTCCTTCTGTGGCTTTTTCAGTTCTGAGGAAGGTATGTCACCTTTATGCCCTATGCCGTGGGTGTGGAGCATACGTGTGATATACAACATCCATATTATAACCAAGGCTTTGGTATACTGGCCGGACATCAGGCTGCCCTAGGAAGGGGATCCCTAGTGTAATGAGTACTGCAGTAGTGAAGGGAAGGACATCTTCTGTTATGGTAAGATTTTACACAATTGTACTTCACTGCCTCAGTTGATATACATGAAGTATGTTACGTTTGTGTCAGTTGTTCAGGATTTTAGAATCCGTGGTTTCTGTGGCTAAATGGGTAGCAAACTCTCCTTTGGTGCTAGACCTTCAGAAGGCTCTGGTTCCTATTTTCACTCCAAGTGATTGGATTCCTTTTCCATTAGAGACTACTGTTTAATATTAGGCGGATGCTGTACTCCAGAGTGTGCCATGCTTCAGAAAAGACATTAAACCTTGGCCCCGTCTGCCTACGTTGGTGGTAGTTCAGGGGGTGTAAAGGTTCCCATGACACTTTTGTATATCAAAAAAGAACAGGGGAAGCTTACTGGCACCCTGGCCAAATTTCCCCTCGTCAGTATAAATACTTCTGGTTTCCCCAGAAAAGAGGCTACTAGCCTAGTGTGACTAGCTCAGATAGTAAAAGATAAATAACACAGTAGAATGTCTGAGGTTGAGGAAGTCCAACTGACTGACAAGAAAAGGTTTACATAGTCCTATATTCCATGAAGAAATTAAGTTGATGCAGCATGAGAAAATTTCTTCTGTTTACCACAAAAGCTGCAGGGTAGTAATATTTTGCTATTTATTTACAGTTGAGTTCAACATTGTGTTATATCACAACAATGATTTATTAATTCTCAGATAACCCACTTCATCCACTGTGGTGTCACAAGATTTTGGAGACTACCCTGGGATTCAGTGAGTGCAGGGCATAGAACCTCATACAACTTGTTCTGAATTGGGGTACATACCCATCTCAGTTAAGCTGTGTTCAGGTGGACTCTGAGCCTTAAGTCTTCTGGATTTGATTTTAGAATTAGAATAGTTCTCATGGGAGTCGTATTAGAATTCTAATATTCACTAATTGATACAACATTTTGTGTAACATTGTACTGAATGGCATGGTGAGTTAGTGTTGCTGCCTGCCTTACACTACTTGGATCTCCTGGGCACTTCCTTCATTGAGGAGCTAGCATGCTTTGCTATTTGTTGCTCCTGTTTCATCCCACATACCAAGGTTATGTCATAGGTGTATTGGTGAGCCTATAAATTGCCCATTTGTATAAGAAAGTGTATCCTGAAATAAACACGTGTCTTGTCTGGGCTGGTTTTGCTGCCTTCTGCCTATTGGTTAATCAGAAAAAAAAATAATAAAATAAAACATTGTTCTGTTAATATTTTTTTCTTGAGGCTGACATCTGACAAAGATGTGCAGCAACAAAGAATGTGCAAAATGCCATCTTTAGGATACAGAGATAACTTTCAGTCTGTACTAATAGTTGACTTCACATAATGTCATCATTTCACTGTTACAGTAGGGTTGTAAATGCATCACTTTAGTCAAATGTTACTAAAATACATCATCCACTTAATTTTGTACAAAAAACACTTGTGTGTCTTTTAGTCTGGGTTGCACTAGGCAGCATTGAGATTATGTAAATAAACATGGATTTTTCTTGAATGTGATTTCATGCCTATTTATTGCATTAGTCTGGGTTGTTTCTATGATTTTCATTTACATTGTATTTAATGAGAATTGGGAATATAAAGGTTGATTTTTTTTTGGGGGGGGGGGTTAAAGGCACATGCACCAGGCATTATATGCATTTACTGTAGAGCATATAATTGTAACACTGATATGAAGAATGCATTTGCTATGTGATCTAATTGCCAACCAGCTAGTCGAGTCACATGCAGTGTTAGCACATATTGGGTGTTGTCGTCTTTCCTCCTTATCTAAATCCATGTTTAGTGTTTGTGTGCCTCCTGTTAAAGAAGTTAAGCAACATCCAAATTCATCAGAATGTTTTTTTTCTTTTGTTGGCATGGCAACAGTAAGGTACAGCACTGCATGCAATATAGTCGGAACAGCTTATTTTTCTGCTATGCCAAGAACGACTTCCTGTAAAAGTCATGGTGTATTGCTACCTGTATTCTTAGTGAGGTTTTTTTCAGATTTTTGAGCAAAAAGATGCCTCGGGTGTGCCAAACACCTCTGTATGGGGTCCATGTTATACAAATTGTTGAAAAGTAAAATTAAAGGTGTCCAATTTTTTTTAATTAAAAAAAAAAAAAAAAATCAAAGTTTTAATTCTTAATGCCAAACATGATGTACACAGCTGAAGGTTGCCAATCAGAAATATTAAAATACTTCTGTTATTATTAGCACTGACATCAGGGTAGACTTACAGACCAGCTAACATATATAACAGCTTAACAAAGAAAACAGTAGATGGTCAGTGTGTCATACGGGTTGCACGAGATAAGGCCTTAGCCATAAAAAAACAAGCCATTATCCCTCTCCATAGACTGCTAGTAGCATCCCTTCAAGAAAATAGACTACAGTTCTTTAAACCTCATGGCTGCAAGAACTTAATAGAGGTAGGCTGGAAGGTAACGTATACAGATAAGATTTTAATGCATACATTGTTGGAGAAGGTGTGTTCTGGAAATGGTGAAATATCTATAGAGAATCATTAGCTTCCATATTTTTAAATGATTTATGACAAAAAGAATGCAGTCAGAAAACACAAGTTCATGTTACGTCATCAATTGCAATTTTGGTGAAGACAATAGATAGACATTCTCCAAAGCACCTTCCATCAGCAGTGGAATTTTCATCTTTTTTCACTGTTGTGCTACCTCGGAATTGGTTGCCTCCCTCTTTCAAAAAAGTGTCACATGTTTGATGAAAGTAGTTTTGGAGAATGTCTGTGTTAGCCGAAACTGCTGACAGTCACTCAACATGTATCTGATACTACAGGGTTTACATTGCTATAGAAAGCTGATAAGGTATTTTTTCACAGAAGGGATGGTGAGTAGCCTTCTTGAAAGGTACCAGGGTCAAAATTGCTGAAACAATTCAAGAATACATTGTATGTGCATGACTTTCTAACCCCTATCCTAACCTTCCATACAGAGACTACTCCTATGATTTTGGGAAGATGGTAGAGAAAAGTCAGTCTCATGCGACAGGTAGCACACTCACCTTTGGTACACAAGGCTGTGGGTTCTATTCCCACACCAGGTGTTGGGATTTCTGACATCGTAGTGCAGCATAAGTGAGATGGTGCATGCCTGAGCATGTTGTCCTTATGAAGAAACTTTAATCTGAGATCCCATGTGTTGATGGTAGCTCAGGTGGATGTTAAAGATACCACGGTACCTATCAAAAAGTGTAGGGAAATCTACCCAATGCCATGGCTAAACTTCCCATAATATAAATATCACCTGGAGTCTCCCTGAAAATAGGCAACTAGCCCTATGGGACTAATTTTATCAAAGGATAAATAAATATAAAAAAAGAGAGAGCTGATGTACATTGAATAATGGTTTTAATAGCAAAGGTTCCCAGGCATACTGCACATGATGTGTTTGATCCCTGGCCTGCATTCATTAGCATAATACTGAGTCACTTTTGTTGAGGTTTATATTCACACACACACACACACACACACACACACACACACACACACACACACACACACAAAGTAACCTTGATATATGCAGTATGTTTATTTATGCATAATTTAAGTAGAGAGTTGAACAATTGCCATGTTTAAAAATACAGAAAAATGTTTATGGGGTCTCTGTTTAGAGTGTACAGGTGAGATCTTGTGCTTAGACTCCTCTGTTTCCGTAATGGAGTTACGGTGTGCTTTGCATTTCCCCCTTTGGCTTTTCTATGAATGGAAGATGTAGGCAAGATACTTTACAACAAAATATTAGGTTTGTAAAGTGATGCATAAGATGATTGTGTCAGTGTTACTGTTGAACATTTGACAAGAAAATATTTTAGGACTTCAGGATAGTGAAATACAATACACCTACAACCTTCCATTTTGAGAGAGGCTGAGGTCCAGATTTTAGGGTGATTCCCTTAGATTGTTTACATTTTCCCAAGATACATGCAATTCTTCACTATAGTAGCACTAGGATGATTGGAAATTCTTTGTTTGACATTAAATGTATCCTATGAAACACTGTTCAACAGACAGTCACTAAGAAACTGTAGAGTGACATCATTATTACACCTAGCAGTAGCTAGACAGAGACTGGGCTAAAGTGGTACAGCTGGAATATGAATGCTGTCTGCCAGTAGCTAGTTTGGTGAATATCTGGCTGTGATATGAGGCTTTGTTAGCATTCAGAAGTGTGCACGCATGAGTGCAAGATAGGGGTATTCAGTGAAAAAGTAGGAAGTAAGGTTTCTGGAATATAGAAGAGCAGTGGTGTATTAAGAGTGAATAAGCAGAAGTTGATGAATACCAAAAAATAAATAAGATGCCTATTAGGGAAATATTTTATTGCAAGAAGTGAATGAATGTTTTAAGAAAAGGGTTGTTTATAAAATAAGAGAGACCGATAAAGCCTGCCATTCAGATAAAAATTAACAACACTGGAGAATAGAATTCAGCAATAACCCACAGCTGGGTGTGGGTAATGTTGGATTTACCCACAATTGGTGTTGTTTGGTCATGAGGGCGAAGCCTGAGTGACCAAACAAAGCCAACCTTGAGTAAATCCAGCATTGCCCGCACCCAACCGTGGGTTATTGCTATTATATAATGACATTATTTAAGAAAAAAAAAATACTTTTCTTAAATGTTATTGTATAATGCCCCGTGCTGCCCTTCTGCAGTTTTCCAGTATTCTGTGGCTTTTCTGATGTACTGTGCATGTGTAAGGGACTTGCGTTCCCACTCTTATGCAGTACATCACTGCTGTGTAAAGGTAGCAAAGGGGAAAGGAAGATCTCCATTGCATTTTTTTTTTTTTTTAATTGAAGAAAAAAAAAGAGAAAGAAATCTGGAGACTTTGTACATTCGGGAGAGCTGGGACAGACTGAATAAAAGGATAACCGGGTACGGAACATACCTGGCAATCATGTTATTTTTGTCTGCACCGTCTCCCTTGTTCATTTCAGGTCTTCTGTTTTCTTTTTGGGGGGCAAAAAAAAGAAAAGTAAAAAAAATTAGGAGATATACTAATGGGAAAAAGTCCGGCCGACTGGACCTTTCTCTGTTAGTATATTCTCAGATTTACAACAGGCATGCTGGTTGAGCTGGCCAATCAGCATGCTCGTTTTCAAATATTAATGGACAGTCTTTGTATAATACATAACTGTGCAGCCAGATTTTTGAAATTGTAATGGTATTTTATCTGTGCGATGCAGTGAATAGAGAACAATTATATTGAGAGAGAATGCACAGAATGAATAGAGGGCATTTTATTTTGATCCTTTTATCAGAAGGAAAGCAAAGACAAGAGAATAGATTATCATATGGTGAAGGTAGATTATTCTTCCTGTGGTGTTAATCAGGCACACTTTGAATTTTTGGCTAGTAAATAGTTTGTGTTAGAAGAAAGGGAGACTAACAGAGTAGTAGATGCCTGAAGCTGCCTTACCAGGTTTATAAAGTGTCAGCTGTCGGTCAGATAACTGTACAGACTTGCCATATCTGAAACCTGATTAAGTTTGTGTAAAAACTTTGTAAAACTACATCTTTGAATGTCTAACAGAAGTCTGCATTTTAGGTGCCAGTCTGAAGTAAGGTTTAAAGGCCAAGTGAAAGACTTTTTGTCAGCTTAAAAGAGTGATTGATAAAGAAATATTGAGACTGTTCCAGAAACAGTCTAAGAAGTCAGAGATTCTTAGAAGTGGACCATCTGTCCATAATATAAGACCTAGACACTGTGTGTGTCATATTAAGTGTTTTGGGGAGAAGGAACAATGCAGTGATAGAAAATGCCACGCTGATAGGATTTTATCTGGACTTTTTGGGATATAAAACAGTAATAATGCACATTTAGTGATATTGACTCATTTATACCATGGAGTAGATCAAAATATGATGAGAAATACTCTTTATTTCCTGATTTTTGTTTTATGGTCTGTAGTGCCTTTATCTCAAAGGACATGGAAAGATTGTTCAGGTTATTCCTTTCTTGTAAAAGCATAAGCATTTTTCTTTCTCTATGAGGAATAACTTGAGAACAAACATATGTGCCAACCCAACCATAATACTCTGTTTTTCCATTAATGAAGTAGTGACAGAGTATCTTCATTCAAGACACATGCACGCAAAATATACTTTTGTAGTGTTTGCACAATCCCCAATGCCGCAGTCTTGCCACATAACTGTCTTTCAGTTTATAGACCTTCAGCCACGAGTGTGTCATACCCAGCAACAAGATGTGCAAGTGTTTCCCATTCTGTATTACAGAACCTGCCCAGGCACACCATTATTAAAACCATATGGTTTTCTTTACTAAGACTCCAAATACTGAAAAAGTAAAAAAAAGAAACATAATTTGAGTCATAAGGCTTCACTAAAGAAGTCTTTATGTATAATTAGTAGTAACTCAGTAGTAAATTATTCAAGGCTATATGAAATCACAAAGATAAACAGGAAGTGATGTGTATTGCAACATTTACACAGCCAATCAAATGCTAATCTGTATGTATGATATCAAAATTAAACAAGGATGTGAAGAAGCGTGAACAAATATCCAAACACAGGCTATTCTATATAAATGCTTTCCATACCTTAATTACTGTACTTTATTCTTACCAGTATCGCTAATCTTGGTTTATATGTATGTACACTCTGCTGTTCTGATAATTGCATAGGTAATATGTCTCTTCTTGAGGTCTACTAATTGCTTTTTAAATTTATACTGTGGTCCTCTGCTGAAACTGGGATTTTAACTCAGTCCGACAATCCATGTAAATAATATATCAAATTCAATTCATCATTAACTACTCTGGATACAAGGTATCTAACATAAAAGTATACCATACTTCCCCTCAGTTGTTGATGAGTATATTGGCATCAGGATAAGCATACGAAAGAAAAAAAAATTGGTTTTAGGAGTATTGTGCAGTTTTTGTGAAAGGATGAACATTTTGCTTCCATCTGAAAGGATATCTTGAGTTGAGAGCAAACTTTAGTGAACTCCAATTCTAACTTGTTATAACGTTTAGAATTTTTATTTGTATGCACTGGTTACTAATGTTTTTCTTCTGTTCCATATGTCCACATGTTCAGTGAAACTGTTCCCCATATTATGGCTTAAAATGGGTGACTTCTAGTCCAGTCCACTTATCAAGATGCCAAATAAAGTTGAATTGAACTAAAGTGAATAATAGTGGGAATAAGGTACTCCTAGATGTTATAGTATAGGTAATATTCTCATTCGTTATTTCGTGCAGAACAGTTGAAATAAGTAAATGGAGCGATGTAAGCAACCTTGTTGAGGGGAGGTGATAGTTATATAGGAATTAGCCATTTATATCCGTAGACTCCATAAACACAAGGATTTTCCACATGTATTTCTGAGTACTTCTATGGCTGCTGCAAAGAGCATCGGTTTATTACTACCTCAGTCCCTCTTATCACAGGGACAGCTTCATGTCTGGTTGACCAAAAGGTTTGGCTGAAAAGGATCTAAGAAAGACCGATTCACTTAAAAAAATAAATAACTTCAAAAAATATTTGTGTGGTTCATTCTCCTCACCTGAAATGCAAGGATGTTAGAGAACAGAGAGGGACATGGCTTTTGTTTACCTTAAACATAAATTAACTCATCTATTTTGTCATTTATTCAGAAAATAAGATTTGTTCAGAGTGCTGCTCAATGTAAAACACAGCATGGCGTTTGACTCATATTTTGGTTATTGGAAAAAAAAAAAGCTCTGCAGAATGTAGCCTTAGGTTGGAATGTGTTACCTGTACTTTAAAATAAATCTGGTATTGCCTGTCAGGCAATTTCCCAGAAAATAGCTTTCACAAAGATATGCCTTTAAATGTGAAATAGAAGAAAAAAAATACTGTTTTTCTCCCCCACTGGGGAGGTGAGACATAACATGCAGCCTGTTTCTTTTAAATTACCCTCTGCGGTTGTCTGCATCTAAGGAAATGGAATTCACCTGTCTGAATAGATGGCTTAATATCCGAGGTTCAGTGTTCAACATTTGTCGGGGCTGCCATGGTGGTGCAGCGTTTAGTGCTGTCGCCTCACAGCAAGAGGTTCTCCGGTTCGTTTCTTAGCTGGCGTGCCTTCTGTGCGGAGTCTGCATGTCCTCCCTGTGGTTGCATGGGTTTCCTCCGGGTGCTCCAGTTTCCTCCCACATCCTAAAGACATGCAGTAGGTGGATTGGACACTCTAAATTGGCCCTAGATGTGAGTGTGTGTGTGTGCATGCCTTCTGTGGAAGATTGGGCACCGGGCTGGCAACTCGACACCATAAAACTCCACTGCCAATCATGAGCGGACAGATGATCCACTGTGGCGACCCCTCACCGGGAAAAGCCGAAAGAAGAAGTGTTCGACATTTGTCTCTGTTAATAGCTAGTAATCCTTAAATATGTCTGAATGATGAATCTGATACAAGCTATGCTTTCTGGGGATTGTGTTCTCTTTTTCCTGTTTAAAAATATACTGCTCATTTGTAGGAAATTGAGCTCTGAACATCAGCACTTTAATCTAGGTGGGGACTGAATGAAGCTCACTTTACATCTTTAATTTGGGGATGTAAAAGGTGTATGCCAAATGTGGCATGGTATTTTTTTTCCTTTGTTTAAAGTCATATAATTGGAATTCACTTGTTTTGTCCGTCTGCATAAGATGAAGGGAAGCATGCAATAAAAATCCCATATTCCATGGCCTTACCAAACTCTGGTCAAGTATTTTAGTGCGTCTTATACAGAATCCTATTGTTTTTGTGCATAGAGGACAACACAGTCAGTCGTAGCATGGAAATGACTGCACCTTGTTTACAATGAGGTCCATCTCTGCTTGCTTGGTGCTGAGTTGCCAGCTGCAGACTGTAGGGACCTGTCCTCAGCTGTTGAAGCTTCTGGAGATGGCAGATTAATAGCATGTGCTTGGAGGACCACTTCATTTTTCTTTTTTTCTGTTTATGGTGGTGACTGCAGTTCAGAACAGACAGACTTACAGCAAGAGTTACAGAATGAAAGTTCGATTCATTGCCTGCAACCTGTTTTTTACCATGATGTCCTTTGTTAAAGTTGTTGCTTTCTCATTATAAAGCTGGCATAAATTCATATAATTATTATATTGGTAAATTTTTATAATCGTTTCCAAACTTAGGCATATTTTATTAGACTGAGTAAAGTAATAGTATAACTGTATGGAAAATATCTCTTAATAACATTTCTTAAAGTTTGAGATGATTTAACACCACAGCTAGTGGCAGTTTTCGTTACCTTATTTTGAAAATGAGTGTGGCAATATCAGTCCATGTTTATTAAAGTGTTTAAATTTAAGCACAGTGCATGTTGGTTTTGTATTTAATTGCGATTTTTACTAACACATTGCAGTGTATATCAGTCGGAGAAAAACTTAGTGCATTAATAAATGAGCAGAGGTGAGCTTAGGTATTGTACATGACCAGTAATTAAAAAAATATAGTATACTTAACAGTGACATCTGTGTACTGATATTTAAAATATAATTTACTGGCATCATACAAGACTTGCAATAATTAAAAAAAAATCCAAAATATGATTACAAATAAGAGTAAGAAACTCTCAATAAAAAAGCCAGTGAATAAGAATGGTGAATGAAACTTTTTATAACATTAGACTGTTGAGACATAGTAATTAGAAATAAATTAGAGCTTTGCTAAGATCATACAGAAAATAATATATTAATATCTACTTTTTATATAAAAAAAAGTATCATGAATGTCCAGTTGTGCATTATAAAGTCCTCTCTTGGTTACATTTTTGAGTGACGGGTCACGATGTCTCAATCTAAAGTGAGAAGACCAAGTTAACGGAGAAGGTAAGATATCACTATGTCCTGCTAGACTCCCCCATACTTTCATTGAGACAGAAGCACGTGCATTTTATCTAGCGTCTCAGAATGCCTGTTCTACTGCTGTAAAGTTCTTCCATTCTCAGATGCAGCATCCAAGTACCTTATTCTCACGAGAATGTATGCTGGAATGTCTACAACCAAACCATTGAGTAACCTGTGGAAGGGTGACTGCCAGGTGCTTTGTTGCAGAAACATTCTTGCTCATCTCAGAAAACTCAATTTCTGCATTCCTTACCAGCCTATTTCATCCTAAGTGTTGTGGCTACATCTTTTGCCATAATTTTCTATTTAGTGTAATTACCACATTGACTGGAATATATGCATTTTTTTTATTTTATTTAAATTTGTATTCCTTTTTTATTCTCACTACGATTTTAGCTTTTTTTTCAGGGAGACCTGAAGTGATGATCACACTGAGTCCGGAAACGTTGCTAGAACAATGGGGAAATTGTGTCTATCCATTATTTTACATGTGGCTTTAATGAACACTGTTTCTAGGCAACTGTATGTTGATAAACATTTCTAAGGGAACTTAATGAGTACACCTTATGGTTCTACAGCTGTGACTTTGCATTTGGTGTACATTCATTCAGAAATCTGTCTCTGCTTGTATGTTTTATGGGCAGCTTCCAAGGCAAACACTACACGTTGTACCTAGACAAGGAAGTACCACCCTAACACACACTGTTATAATCATGTGATGAATCCGTGGAGCTCTGACCTAACTTGAGCAGTGGTTTAATTTGGCAGTGTGTGTGTGTGTGTGTGTGTGTGTGTGTGTGTGTGTGTGTGTGTGTGTGTGTGTGTGTGTGTGTAATTGCAAACCCACAAGTTTTTTTTCTGCTGTTTAAGTATCTGCTTGACATGCTAGATTTTCATTTTGTTAATATACACACATAGATGACAGCAAAGTGACGTTTCTCAAGACAGTTTTTGAATATTTCATAACTTTGTGTAGAAAGTATGTTAAATGGTGGTACAGCCATTAGTCAGACGTATCCTTAAACTCTCTAATGGAAAAGCTGCAGCAAATCCAGGCTTATGTTAGATGTGCTGACTAAACTGAAGGGAGGATTTTCTAGAAATTATTTTTTTCCCAGTTCATTAAGGGAGGTGTTAAAAAGTGAGTCCCAAAGCTTTTAGATAAAATAGTCCCTCAATTAATTCTCCCAGAATGCTATTGGGTTTGTCTCCTACTTCATCAAGGCCTATATTTTCTCCATGTAAGAAAAACAGACTATTATATTCTTCATCTACCTAGCTGGTGTTGTTAATGTCTTTATAGCCTTACTGGACTGCCATCTGTTCTGTCCACCTTTTATGGTCTTGATCTCTGTTAGGTAAGGTGAATGGGTTGAAGATTAGTGTAGAACTGGTGCCTCATTTACCCTACTGGAGGACTAACATCTTACTGATGAAATTAGTCTGTTTTGCAGTCAGAGCTTAACCATTTAACTTGAAACCGTTGCAGTAGCCAGTGCCTAACAGCCATCTTTATGTAGTTATTAGGTGTTGGTGACCCCTCTGTTCTGTCCACTGAGGCATGTGAATAGGCTACTAGATGTTTTGTTTCTAAGCTGGCCTCCATCAGGGTGAGCATTGGCTCTCGTATGATCAAAAGTTGTTTGCAATGGTTTTGTTTGTTCTGCAGTGTCTGAGGTCTTGCTGCTGCTCTGAGTTTGTGCTACCTGATTATAACCTCAGTGTACTTGTTTCTGGTATGTACGTGACTTCCTGTGGACAGGATCGATGTCTAAGTTTTGCAAATCTTGCTGTAAGTTCTAGGTCAAGTTCTATATCTAATCATCTTCCCATCTCTTGAGACCAGTGCTTTTCCTGTTAATTGTACTGCCTACATGATGGACTCTAACTCATTCCAGCCCTGTTGGCGTAGTGCTGAGAATGGTCTTCAGAGTCTTTTAACTGTCTTCTTACAATTTAACTTCTGCAAATGTTTTGGGTTAGTAATATCATTACAGGAACGGACTCCTTGAAATTAGTACCCAGTAGTACTCTTCTCAGCATCTGCAATGTGCCCAGAAAAGCCACTTCGTGCAGTTTGTATGGGTCTACACTAATTAGTCTTTCGTCTTAATTTCTCTCAATCTTTTTAAATTTAAATATCCTCTTTCTGGAAATTCTGGGCTTATTGCCTAATGATAACGATACCCAATTTCTTCTTTATCCTCAACAATCCACTTTATCATCTGTGTACCTCTTTGTGGCCTGTGAGTTTGTGGACTGTTTCCTTCTGTGACATGAGGGTCACCCTCCCCCAGATCCTGGATGAACCCTGCAGTAGAAATGTTTTAATGTCTGAGTTTTCTACACTGCCAGTTTTCCATTCACGACACCAATTCATGCACAAAGATTGGGTGTTTTTTATCCTGGGACCTGTGCACCCAGATTCTTTTTATTTTTTAACCTGCCTTTCTCCATGATGTATGCTATATAAAATGCAGTCTATACATCAGTCTGATCTTTGAGGTTTTATAAAAAACGTCAAGGTACTCGCCATGACTTGATGATGAATTCATTGCCAGCAGTACTGCTCTTCTTTTCTTGCCAATTTCATCTCTCCATTTTGACTCTTGTGGGATTTCATCAATGTTATTCCATCCCGAGCCCTTTAGATCTCTACTCTGCATTTGATGCAGTAGATTGCCTGATACATTACTGTGGCATCTCAAATTGGTGTTTCAATGGTTTGCCTGTTGTCTAACTGGCCATTCTCAGCAGGTTGTCTCAGGAGTTGCACTGCTGTTCCTGCCGTCTAATATATGTGGTGCCACAGGGATCTTTGTTCTACTGTTTCCCTTGTACAGTTATTCAAAGCAGAGGTTTAAAAATTTCAGTGTTATATTGACAGTATGTGGCTGTATTTTTTTCTTCTCTCAGGACTCCCTGGTGACTCTTAAACTTACCTAACATTTGGAATGCAGCCACAATCGGATGATCACTAATCACTTCAAGCTCTGTGCCAAAACGACTGTTGCTGTGACCATTCATACTACTGTGTGAAATTCTTCAGCCCATGTCCTGTTGTCCTGCATCATCTACGGTGGTGATAGGCAGGAATTTGTACAGGGTATACGATCCTGGCATGCTGACGAAAGTCTGCTTATCTTTAAAGACCAGGTACTTCAGATCTTCCTGCTATCATGAATAACAGTTCATTCATTAATCACCTTATTTCACCTGCCAGTTTACCTAATGTACTACATATACTGGTCACATCATGGTTGGAAAACTGCTGTGCTGTTTAGCCTAAAGCTTTCAGACACTGAAATTGACAAATTACAGCTGGTGCACATCTCCACTACTTGGCTACTAAATGAAGTGCCTAGACACCATACAAAGACACCATTGTATTTCACTGATGATTTGTAGCCTGTTCAGTCCGACATTGTTTATAAAACCCTTGTGTTGATCTATTTAGCCCTCCCTGACCTGGGTACTTCTTATCTTAAAGAATTTTTTTGACTGATATGGCCCAGGCACCTTGCATTCTTTACTTGGATTGCTTGACATTCACAGGGCCTGTCTTGATACCATTGTCTCATTCCTTTGCATACCAGGGGCCATGTTTGTAGTTGTCTGACTGATTTTGATTGAGAGTGATACTTGACAGATTCAAGGTATCATTCAAAAATGTATGCATGTGACCTAACGTTTGACATATAGCTGTTTGAGTTACTTGCATATACAATATTTTTTTAATTTGTAAGGTGCTTAGGTTTAAGCAGTTAAATAGACTTTTACTCTGTAAGAACATAGACAGATGAGAACTCAGGAAATGAGGATGTGGTGGTTTTATTCGGTTATAAGAGTACATTGTGTAATGGAAATTTTTATTTCAGGGTCCTTCAGGATAGGGTATCAAGCAATATTTTTAAAGGTGGCTTAAGGCATTCTTCCATACCCTACGTTTAAAGTTATGGGTAATGTTGGCTTATCTGAAGAAGGCATAAGTAGACACACTAGCCAGGGATAACTTTTGCAACCTTTTCCTATTTTATAATACTTATGCTGTCAATAAAACTATTATGCCTAGGCCTCTAGTTAGTGCAATTTCCATGAAATCTGTGGAGCTGTGGACATTTGCGGGCATCAGCTTGTGGGTCAACTTGTTCAACTAAGTGATGAGGTGGGAAATGTGTAAAGTTTGAATTCTTTTCAAGGAAAATGAACTGATATATGTATATAAAACGTATTTATCAACATTTGATTATGTATGTACACACACATACACAATTTCCATTTTATGCCATGCTCTAATTTGGGTCTAATATAACTTACAAAGAATGACTTCAGCATTTCTGATTTCATAGATTTGATAATGCTTTCATAGAGCCTATAGTTTATTTTAACTGTAATTAAACAATTGGCTAATACATTCAGAAAATCTTAAAACTGAGTTTATCCATATACCTAGGTCCTTAAGTGAATCCGCAGTTTGTTACTGTGTACTGTGCATGGTATTCACCCTTCAATCAATGCCTCCCTACTCTTATATGCTTAGTTTTTGATGCATATATCAGCATATTATCCTCTGCCTAAACAGTCAGTTAAGTCATGTTCATTTGTGGACTTGTTCTGTCTGTAGCCCATGTAATCAATTTACCCATTTTAAAGTCATCTGCATATATACACCTCAGATGAAAGACAGATCTGAAAGATACATCCTAAACAAATATGGGTCTAGGATAGATCCCTCTGGGACATCCCCATTATAGTGTAGTCTAGAATTTTACCTAATTGCTTTAAGATACTTAACATGTCATAATTGCAAGCTGTGTAGTTATCCATCTCATTGTGATTACATTAATATCTAGTTCTAATTTGTTGATCAGTGTTGGACCATATTAGAAGGTTGAAGAGAAGCCTATATAAATTGCATCACAACACTATTTTTTTTAATAGCTGCTATATTATAGAATATCATGTTACAGGTAATTACCAATCTGTTTTCAACATATACATACTGGTGTATGGTTTCAAGGCCCAACCTTTCCATGTCCAACAATAATTTGTCTAAACTAACCTTTCAAATTGCTTTTCCACAACAGGAAAAGCTATAGTAAAATTAGCTTTGCCTTCATGATGAAATCACACCAACTGTGTGCAAATCCTGTGATACCCACACCAGTCATGGGTTATTGCTAAAGTATGCCACTTCTGGGGAATTTCATTACTCTTCCAGTACTAGCAAACGTATACAACTAGCTGTAAATGTGCAAAAACATGCCTTGACTTTATTAATGCCATTTCCCTTTACCAGATGATCTCTTCCCCACTAAAGGTGTATATTTCCTTGACCTGACCCTTAATAAAACATCCCCCTGTATTTCTTCTACTCTGGTAAAGACTGGCCAGCAAGTTGGCATCTTCTGACTTAAGACATATACTGTAAATGTTAAGAATTTAACCGCAGCCTTTGCCAATGGCATAGAGGGATAAAGCTGAGACACTCCATGTTTTATCAATAGCCTAGGTATTTGATGGTGCAGACAAGGAGCATGGGTGTGCCATCTTAGGGAAGGGCAGAGGCATGCATGCATGGGGCACACTGGCATGTTGATCTTGTTAGTGGAGACTGAAGAGACAGCCGTGCGTACTGCTGCCATGGGGATGGATAGGCCGTGCTGCACATCCAGCCCAGTCAGTGCTGCTATGTGCAAGGGGTTCCGGAATTCAGGTTTAAACCCTCTGAAACAGTATTACAGTGCTACTCCTGGTGACCAATTCTCTTGGCCAGCATTGGATAGAGATGAGAAAAGGTCGTCAAGCAGCTAATGGCAATCAGCAGGAAGCAAAAATTGACAAAACTGTATTTAGGGAGAACTGTAAAGCCATTCCACAGAATCAGAAAATCATTTTTCCCTAAATGAGCTCTAAGTTCATTAAGCTGATGATAAATGGTGCCACATACTTGGGTCCTGTAGCTGTTGACAACATTTCTGACAAATTCTGCTTTAAGTTTAGTTTCCCTGCTCAGGCACCCCCCCCCCTTGAACTACCTTTGTAGAGACCCCCCCTTCCAAAAATAACTTTGGATGAAATCCCATCACCCCTCCTTAAAACCAAGAATAGCATCAAAGTTGGTCACTGTAAATCCTAGGCTGCCTAACCTTCAACAATCTAATGTCCTTGAAGATTGGAGAATGATCATAGTAATATTTCTGTTGAACAGCCTGCCATGCATATTGGACGTTTACTATTTGTTCTGGCTGAAGGAGAACTGAATATGCTGGCAGCTTTGCCCTTATTCTTAACAACCGTGAAGGTGAAAACCCTGTGGTTTTAAGCAGACTGTTTCTGGATTAATAAGTAGAAGAAAACAGGCCTACGCTGAGCTACTCTTTATGAAAAGTAAAAAAAATGAAGTTCCTTCAGAGTTTCTTCTCCAGCAGCATGCAGAAATGTGGCACAGGATACATTTTCAGGCCTCTCCTCTCCTCTCGTCTGGTCAAAGTAGGGAATAAATCAACATTATAAACACAAAGTTTCCTTTTAAGTTACCTTGCAATGAGGAAATTCCTAGCTGCAGTTGGAGAGCTTATGTACTACCTGACCCATCTAAATCACACTCGCATTACTTCATCTCTGCAGATATTTCTCCACTCTGACACCACGTCACATCTGGATGATTGTCCTAATGCTTAATATACAGTACACTTAATCACCAGGAATGAGCTTCTAGCATCTGAGATGTTTTCTTAAACTGCCTTCTAGAAGGATGTGTACCATATATGACATGCAACTCCGTATAGTAAGGTGGTACCATGTATAAATTGCAGTACTTGTGCTGTGGTGCCTTGGAGGAAGTGTTGTCACATGAGTGACTTGGTTTCTAAGAACCCGTGTATCTGATTTCATAAGATGAAGGCACAGAATCAGTCTTTGTACTGCCTTATTGTGGAGTCTAAGCAACAAACTTTCTAAAAGAGGTTGGAGACTTGGATTGAGTGTAATGATGGGTGGATTATGATCCTTGCATGGTTTTCCTATGACAACAAAATAACAGGAAAATGGGCATTATATAAACATGGAAGAACTGTCATTGGTATGTCGCAGTTGGCAGTGCTGCAATTTATCTACATAGTATGTTTTCTCCAGTGGATAAAACAGGAATAAGGTTTCTAAATGTAAGTATAGAAATGCATTATTTCCCTGTAGCTAGTTTAGAATGATAATATGGAGCATGTTTTTGCTGCTAGGTCTTTCTGATGATACACTGACAATTAAAGAAGTTAGGGAATCTGGACATTATTTTTGATGCATATCCCTGATAACTAGTAAGAAGGCACTGTGTGCAAACATTGAACCATGAAGGACATGTTGACAGACTAAACAGTATTAAAAAGTCTGGATTCCTGGCTAGTATGCTTATTGCATAGTAATATGTTTGGGTTATTCAGTGCTGTTTGCATGGATCTGACATGCTTAGCATTGCTATAATTTTTGTGTACACCTCAGATACGTGATAAACAATAGTATTGCAGTTTGGACAGCTGACTGTGATGCTGGCCTCTCTGATGTGGTACAGAGGCTTGTTGCAATGTGTCAGTATTGCAGCTAAAAGCCAGTCTTTCATGTCTACCATTCAAGGTTTAGGTGGTTGCTTGTTTAATATAAAAATATGCAAATGTATCATGCAAAACTAATGTATATTAGTGTGATGTGGGAATAATCTTAATAGGGAACCCCTTTCAGCTAACAGTGCCCTAACATAAAAGTCTTAAAGTCTGATATGCAGAAAATTCAACATGTAGAGATTGCAACTTATGCTGCTTATCAACTCCAGGATTGCTGCAAGTTTGGGAAATGGGCATTTCTTACAGTAGTGCAGACTTTCTGTATACACAGAGGTTTTAGTGTGTACTACTGAGAATATTTTTGTGCCTTTCCATAACAGAGTTGTATGCAAAAAAAATTAACATACTGCAGTACACAATAGATTTGCAGAAAACTCTAAAAAAAATAAAGCATTTACATGTGTTATACCCAGCTGCTGGTTTTTGGTGTATTGATGAATTATCCAGACATGCACAGCTGTTTTGGTGAGAGTGATTTTACAAAAATGTCAGGGCTGGATCTAACACAAGGAGACCTAGGCAGCTGCCTAAGGCCTGGTGCTATCTAGGAGGCCACTCACAAGTTAATGAAAAAGAAAGCATTCTTTAAAAAATACACTGATTTTCTGCGTGCCAGAATGTGGCAGAGCTATCCCATGGATAAAACTTCGGACTGAGCAATTCAGCCAGTATTCCCCACACACTGTGAAGACATCATCCCCAGTCCCCACTTCGTCTCATTGTACTATTCAGTACCAGCTTTGTACTAGAATCCATCTCTGTTTACACCCCCATAGTTAATGCTACATGAATCGCTGCAATTCCCAAGAAGTTTCCTCAGAGTTGGCCTTCGCTTTCCACTATATCCTTTTACTCAGCATTAAACTATGACTGCAAATGGAAAGGCAAGCTTACTTGTATAATTCACATAAAGGCAGCCATTGTTTTATGTCTGAAAGGTAAAAAAGAAAGGCTTGTTTTATCTTTTATTTTCTACTGTTGATGGCTTTTCTGTCCTGGCCCTTGTGCATGTCTGAGCTTCTGGTTTACCACTTCAGATGACAGTCATTTGATAATGCTTGACCTTAGAGATGAGTGAAACTCTAATGTCCCTGCAGCTGTCAGCGAGTGCTCCTCCTTGGAATAGGCTCACTGGTCTAACATATTTTTGACTGCCAATATTTTAAACGTCTTGCAGCCAAAAGGGATAAAACGCTCACACTGTGTGGTCTTGTCAGCAAGCCTGTCTAATGTCTAAAAAAAAAAATCGAAGGGTCAAGAATTGGAGAGCCGCTTGCTAGAGATAAGGAGAGTTAAAAGGAAGGGGAAAAAAATCATTAAATTAATCTGAACGGACTCCAGGAATTCACTAAGCGTACTATAAAAAGCTTTAAAAGATATGCTAACACATGTTGCTGTATTAAACAAGAAATTTAATTTAAAACAATTGGGTAGGTAAATCAAAGAACAAATGCATTTATGCATGGTCCTAAAAGTGTTTGCAGTAAGCTATTGGTTTGAAAACAGTCTGGGGCGCAAGGTACACTTAAATCTGCCACTGGCCATATGCATTTTTAATGAATGTGAGTTTCAAAGCATTTTCAATGGGGTGGAGGGTTTGACATAAAGAAAGACACACAAAGTATAGATTTTTTGCTTTTAGCTACTAGTATAAAAGCAGCACATTCAGCCAGCCATACTTGCACTCTTCCTTAAGAAGTTTAAGATATTTCTGTTTTATCAAGATAAATGCACCTGTGATGTCATGACTACACAGTAGTATGAAATCATATATGTAGCTGATTGAGGTCAGTATGGTATCTTTAATATTTTATATACAACAGTGTTATTTTTTTTTTAATCTTAATTTGGCCCAGCGCTGCTATTGTTTTACACTGCTTTGCTTAGGTTACGTTTACGTGTACTTTTTGTGTAACTAAGTTGTGGCTTAAAAGGGCATTAAAAGTTCACTTCAGATTACTGCAAAATAAATAAACTTGTTTGTATTAGCAATTTGATACACTCATGCAAATCCATAAGTTTATTATGGTTATATTCTTAGTTCTTTGTATTCAGATTATGTGCTAGGTGGTGAAATCAGTATTTCCTGGGGAGGTCATTATTTTGTCTTCAATGAGTTAATGTTTGCTTTCCATTCCTCATCTAATTTCTGGAGATTCTTGTTGGTTTGGGCCTAATACAGCATTCTTAAGAGTTAAGAGCTTTGGACTGTATACAAGGTCTGTGAGTTCCCCTTTGTTAACCACTGCTGTATGTAATAAAGAAGATGCTTCTCATTTGGTCATTTATAATACCAGTGTTAGGTATTCGTCCCTTAGACCATTACCATCAGAGTTTATTAGTTTCAAACACTTGAGTGGTATGCAGAGTAGCTATCTGCCTAACTGTGACTGCTAGTTCTGTGGGTGTCTGGAGCAATACAGTTCAGTGGGTGTCTGGAGCAATACAGTTTCAGCATGATTTCCTTAAGGAAGCCTCCCCTCCTACTCAAGATGTAAATGGGCTGTATAGCCTTGTAAAAAGAGGTAAAATACTAAACCATGTTAGACCTTATTGGGTGTTTGGGTTTCGACTTGTGCTCTGTTCTCATTCCAGTAGCAGGCAAAGCAATGCATCTGTCTAAGAGCTGCAGTACTAAGCTGGTGAACACTGGGCCACAAGGCAGGATGGTAGCAGTCGAGAGTACATTTCTGTGCTTTATATAGCTTTACCCTATACAGGCTAATGCAGCACATCTGTTTCACCTGTTAAAAAACAAAACAAACAAAAAAAAAAAACTTGTTAAAGTGTTTGCCAATTCTGGGGATGATGCTGGTCCCAAGACATGTTGCTAGGTGGTTGGCTTGTAAAATTTAATTTTGATACCACCGTGGAATACCATTATGACCACGTGTAACACACCACAGCTCATTGTGTTGGCCCAGTGTGCCCCATGTACACCATCTTGCTCTTGCATTTGCAGTTGTCACACAATTCAGACTTGATTTGGCATGTATGGGAATCTAATGTAAGAGGGTAAGAATATATACTAACTTTGGGTCATTGTAGCCGAGTCCTAGAATTAGTAAGGGGTTAGATAGGGTAACTATGAAACTGCAGATTAACTAAAAGGTTAGCACAGGGTTGTCAGGCCTGGTAAGGGTTTTTTTTTTTAATGAATACTGTAGGCATTCAGCTTAAGATGCACAATTCCTTTAAGTTTGAGTACCAGTTCCTTGCCATCTGTGATAGAACCTGGAATTAGTCATTGTGGATTAGTGGTTTACGCCTCTAAAGACATTTAAATAAGTAAATAACCATGGCCATGCTGATAGCTGGAAAGTAGAAAATGCTGCTTTCTCATTTTTATACCATTAGTTGGGTTTTAACTTGCAAAATTGTTTTCAACTGAACATTAGGCTAGGGTCGATGTATCCCTGTGTTGTAGCTGTGAAGCTTTCATGCAGTAGTGTATTGGTATGTTTTCTCATGGTTGTTTAGGTATCCTGTTAAAGTGAATAAAGTAATATTTACAAAGATAAGGGATATTTTGCTAGTTGAAGAGTTGAGGAAGATGGGAGGGTCAAAGTGGTTAAGGAAGGTTTATGATAGAGTAAGGTGCAAACAGCTTAGTGTGGGTTGGCACAAGAGCAAAGCCAGAATTTATTAAGATGTCTTAAAAGTTGTTTCTTAAAGAGTGGAAGAGTGGACAAAGAAGAGATGTGAGATGGAAGATTGTTCCATTTTGTACCTACTGAGTTAGAGAAAAGGCAGTTGCCTGCAGAATTATTAGTTTTGGTAATATTAACAAGTAGTTTATCAGAGGAACGTAGTTGTTTCAGGTTCATGTAGGGAGTCAAGAGGTTATAAAGAGCTGGTGTTTTAGAAGGTTGGTATAGGATTTTGTGTGCTATTAAAAGTTGTTGAAAAATGAGCTTGTTGGGGAGTTCCAGCCACCACGTGTAACACACCACAGTTCATTGTGTTGGCCCAGTGTGCCCCATGTACACCATCTTGCTCTTGCATTTGCAGTTGCCACACAATTCAGACTTGATTTGGCATGTATGGGAATCTAAAGTAAGAGGGTAAGAATATATACTATACTAACTTTGGATCATTGTAGCCGAGTCCCAGAATTAGTAAGGGGTTAGATAGGGTAACTATGAAACTGCAGATTAACTAAAAGGTTAGCACAGGGTTGTCAGGCCTGGTAAGGGTTTTTTTTTAACGAAGACTGTAGGCATTCAGCTTAAGATGCACAATTCCTTTAAGTTTGTGTACCAATTCCTTGCCATCTGTGATAGAACCTGGAATTAGTCATTGTGGATTAGTGTTTTACGCCTCTTAAGACATTTAAATAAGTAAATAACCATGGCCATGCTGATAGCTCGAAAGTAGAAAATGCTGCTTTATCGTTTTTATACCATTAGTTAGGCCTTAACTTGCAAAATTGTTTTCAACTGAACATTAGGCTAGGGTCGATGTATCCCTGTGTTGTAGCTGTGAAGCTTTCATGCAGTAGTGTATTGGTATGTTTTCTCATGGTTGTTTAGGTATCCTGTTCAACCACTCTTAGCTTGTGAGGCTTATCAGATAGACTTTCTTGCTGTATCTGTATCAAAGCTGAATAAAATGCAATTGATCACTGCTTTGTCTTTGTGCTAATAATATGGTTTGTTAATATTCTACAAGTGAGAAAAAAATTCTCCAGCAGCAGTGAGGTTAAACTACTACCAACAAATGTTCATGCTTTTGACAGCACAGCAGATGACTGGGCAGAGTGTACACTAAAGGGATTAAGCTGCATGTCCAGCCAGATTATATTCCCGCATTAAAGCAGTTACATTTAGGTGTACTGTTTTTTTTTTTTTTTTAATATATGGGGGGTATATGAATTACTGAGCTGTCTAACCATGCTGCAAAGCCCAATAAGTTTTGGCTTCAGTGAATTAATCTGAATTACACAGGGATGTTTGGTACCTAAACTTTTGCAGATTGCAGAATATTTCTGATTTTACAAGATGAATAAAATGGAAGGAAAGTCCCTGACATATTTCATGGCTGAACAGAAAAAGTTATGTGAACTTTGCCAGTTTAACACTGGCCTAAATGGCATACAGAGCAATCATTACATTTGGGGCTGCTAAATGAGGGGATTCTGAATATTCCCTCACTTTCCAAAGGGCAGTTGAGATTGGTTTGGTTTTTAGCAGATGAGAGAACTGCCAGAGCCTGCAGTGAACTGCATTTGGGAGTGAAGGTCATATGCATAAGTTGGCAGAGGAGAACAACCAAGGGAGCGTTGGTTTAGCTTGTTTTATGCTCTGCGCTACAAAATATCTGATGTAGATAACATTTTGCTAGATGAAGGAATATCTGCACTTGGGCCAAGATCTATAAATATTCACAACATGCCGGTAATACAATGCCTCTGTGTTCTTTACATTTTAGTATTTTATTAGCAGCAAATTTTACTGGTTTAATCATTTGATGCTAGAAGGTGTACAATACTTGTGCTATGTATATATTATATCCCAGTATAGAGTGTCAGAATCTTAGTGACTGAATTGTTTGTTAATTTTTGTTTTGTTAATTGAGGAACATAAGGAAGAGAGGCCATTTTTAAATAACATTTGTCTCTGGCAGTCCAGAACTGTTTCAGCATACTTGAACCTCATGGTGGTGCAGTGATTAGTATTGTTATCTTATAGCTCTAGCATACTGGGTTTGATTCCAACTTCTGGTTATTAATTTGAGAAGTTCTAGCCACATGTCTTGGGATTTCTCTAGATAGTCTAGCATTCTCCTTCTTGCATGTTATTTGATACATTTCTCTAAGGGTGCCCTGCCCATCTTTATTGCATTGACTGCACGTTGTGACTGAAAACAGTCTTTCAAGATCATTCCATTTACATAGCAGCAGCATGAATGAAAGTAAGAATTGCCAGCTTGGAGGAGTGATTTTAATGGACAGATTGGCTGATCAACATCTGAATGCTGTTAACTGTGAAAACACTTTGTGAAGTAAATGTTGCAGTGAATGAATTCTGTTTGTAAGTAAGCTCTTTGACTGCATTCTGTTGACTAAGCAGGTGTGCTGCATAACTGCTGATCTGAAGTAGGAGATTCATTTGTCAGCAACCTGTGGGGTATGGATCCGATATCGGATCCGAACCGGCATGGTTTATCCAGCTATGGATCCGAGCTCCTAGCTCCTCCCCTCACCCATAATGCCCTGCTGTCCCTACATGACCTCAGATCTAGTTTGCCGCGTTCATGGTGACAGCTGGATTTTGAGCTCCTGTCAGCTAAGTGCTATTTTGATCTTTAACTAAAGGGTTTTCTGTCAAAAAAATAATTTTTTTTGTGTGAATGTTTTAGGTTTTCCCTCTAAATTAAATTTTTGTTAAATTGGTTAAGTTTGTAGTACCCACCCCTCGCTGGTAACGTAGCTGTGTGTGCGTGGTTTCTTTGGGGCCTTCTGTGTGAGTGGTTAAGTTTACTTCTTAACTTTCTTTTTTTTTTTTTGTTTTGTTTAAAAAAAAAAAAAAAAATGTCTGAGGCCCCAAAGGCAATATTTTCAAAATGCTCCGAGTGTGGCCATAAGTTATCCCCTGCTGATGGCCACACTCGGTGCGTTCGATGCCTTGGGGTTGAACACCTCACCTCTGGGAGTTCAATCTGTGCAGGGTTCAACCCCAGGGCATAGAAGGAGCGGAGGTCGAAGCTGGTCTTGGCGGGACTTTTGCCCCCGGACTCAGCTTTGGCCTCTGCCCCGTTGGTAGTTACCGCTTCGGCGGTTCCTGCCTTACCTGCTCCCCCTCCTCCTCCCGGGATTCAAACTCCCTCTACGGGTTCGGAGGAGGAAGCCAGGAAGAAGGACGGAGAAGCACCAAGCGGCGGGCCGAGACCTCGTTCGGCCCCCCGCTAAGCGCTTCTCCTCCGGCCTCTATGCTGCTGGCTCTCCTCCTCCTGCTCCAGTCCCCATCCTTTTCACGGGGCCTGAGGAGGAGGAGACCCGACTCCTTCGAGGCTATCGAGGGTACTCAAGGCCTACCTCGGTAGCCTCATCGAGGTCTACCTATAGCCTTTCCGACGCTGATCTGGACCGGATGATGCGAAGGTTCATCCAGGCCCAGATGCAGATGGGAGTGCTCCTGCCTCCCCCCCCCCCCGGGGGGGGGGCTCGACCCCATTTTTCAAGCCCATAGCTCCTTCTCCGACCCGCTACCCAGGCTCGGAGCATTCGAAGCCGGGGGTGGGTCAGCTCCGACAGTACTAGGTACTTCGGATCCGACCCTGCTCTCGAGTGTTTCGGATCCGACCTCTCGGAGCCTTGCTCCGAGCTTCGGATCCGGGGGACTCAGTGTGCCTTCCGCGCCATCTGTGTCGGAGCGCACTGGTCCCTCGGATCCGAGGGGCTCGGCGCCGGCTCCGATCCACTCCTCGGATCTGAGGGGGAGCCGACTGTCGGATCCTTAGGTCGAGGCCGGCTCCCCTTCGGCTTTTGATGTAGTGGAGAGGGCATCCGGACCCCCGGCACTTGCTTCGGCTCCGTCCCGCACTCCATCTGCTCTGGGTCAGGCTTCCATCACCCGGCCACTGGGACAGCCTGTTTCAATGCCCCAAGCAGCTCCTTTGGAACTAGACACTGCTTGCGAGGGCTCCTCGGACAGCCCCCCTGAGGAACCACCTCGCAAGCACATGTGTAAGAGGAGGCACATAGACTCCCCCGAGTCTTTAACTGAAGACACGGACTTGGAGGAAGGGGAAGGCTCCCCAAGATCACCCCCCGAGGATGTCTCCTTTGGAGACATCATGGAAATGCTTCATATAAGAGGTGGGTGGTCTGCCCCAAAGTCTTCCTCGGACGAGTCAGTGTTCTTGGAGGCGTTTGAAGTGGGCCCATCTACCTCTTGGGTGTCCCCTCCTGCTGACTCCCTGGTGGACTTCATTACCACCAGGGCGTGGAAGGAACCGTACACCGTGGAGCCAATCCCCAAGAGGCCGGACAGGATTCTTAGCCCCCCTGCTGACCATGCCCACTGGAGCAAGGGACCCTCGGTAGATGCCATGTTGATGGCAGCAGCCACCAAGAGGGAACTAGCTCGAGAGTCCCTCAGTTCATCCTCCGAGCAAGGAGTCTCGGATGATGGACCACTTGGGGAAGTGAATGTTTAGTTCAGCGACCTTCTCAGTGAGGGCGCTCAACTATCTGGCACATGTTATTAGGATGCAGCGCGATCTTATCAAAGAATACGCTGCATCCCCCCCAAGAGTCCATGTCGGAGGAGGACAAACTTTTGCACTCCACCCGTATGGCCACTCTTCGTTCCGTGACCAATACCTCTATGCGGTTACTTTCCCATGCTACTGAGGGAGCCGCTAGAGCTGCAGGAGTAGCCTAGTCACAGATGCCAGGCCTGGCTCCGCCATTGTGATTTGCGCCCTTCAAGGCGCCCTTCTATGCCCCTTTGATGGTTCTGCCCTTTTTGGCAAGCGGTTCGCGCACCTTGGTTCCAGGCGAAGGACGGAAGCCCTGTCTGCCATTGGAGTCCGCTTCTTGTGCCCCAGAGGTCCTACTCTAGGAACCAAAAGGGCCAGAAGAAGATGTGGTTCTGGAAGTCCAGCAATCCCAACCCTCCGGACAACCAGTCCTTCCGCAGAGGAGGACAGGAGGCCTCCCAGGGGCAGAGGGGCTCCCAGGAATTTAGGGTCCAGAGAACCTTTCTCTGAACGCCCGCAGCAACCCTGAGGGTTGCCCGACTGCTCCACTCTGGAGGCAGTGGCGAGCACCTAGCGGCATGGGAGTCCATAACATCAGACCGCTGGGTCCTCCGATTATATCCAGAGGATACAAAATCCTTTCATGTCCTAAAACTAAAATCCCTAATTTCCTCAAGGATTTTATTACATCTCTTCCTTTTGGACTAGTCTTTACAAAGTATTTGGTGTCATGGCATGCATATTTCACAAAATGTTATATTACATCTCTTCCATGAAGTTTAAAAATGGTCTGCATTTTTCCCACATAAAATGTAGAATTTTGGTTGCTTCATAACAGGGGATTAAGAACACCAGTAATCCTTCAGAATTTGTTGCATATTTGGGAGCCATACCTATATCCTCCCTTTGTTTTCATGAGTTCCTTATCCAAGCTGTCTTCCCAATCCTTTCTAACCTCTTCTGATTCTTATAGGTACCATGCAATATTTTATATGCCCTACTAATTATTCATTTTTAATAGCAACTTCTGTTCTAGATTCTACTAAAACACTACATGTGCTGATCTTTTGCTTAGGATTCCCCACTACATGTGCTGATCTTTTGCTTAGGATTCCCCCATTCCTTTCTTTTTGCCTATACTCTTATATCAATTCTTGATAGGGAAGGCAATCTCTAGATTGTAGTCCATCTGTATTCTTGGCTTTTTCCCATTCTATTACCTTTCTTCCCTAATTATGTGCTCCCAGTACCTTGGTCCATTTGTCAGTTTTCTCCAGTAAATTCCAGTCCCCTCTTGCCTATTCTCTCTGCACCTGCAGTTATCCCTATCGTCAGTCTCTCCTTTCTCCATTCCCATGCTGGATTAGCTCTTAGAATACTTTCTGCTACTTTATGAAAGTAATATAATGTACGGTTACTGTTTTCCTTAAGGATCTGCATCCAGAATCCCAGTCTTTACGTATTTCTTGAGCTTCCCCCTGTTTTCATCATCATCCCTTTCCACTTTGAATTAATAGCCTTCTTCCTGTGCTATGTATGGAATCCTTAACTATATAGAAATACCCATTCAAATCAGGTAATCCCAAACCACTTTGTCTATTGGAAGGATCAACTTGTCCTCCTTGACTATTGCTCTCTTCCCCTCTCAGATAAAATCCGTCAAGTCTTTATTAATTGCTCTCCACAACTTCTCTTCTGGTTGATAAAAGTATGCCTGACCTGTGTATTAAACTAAGGGGGCTGCAAACTGCTTGTGTCTTGCTATCCTTATACATAAAATAGAGCTTTTAATTTCTCAATTTTTGTATTATGTTTTGTTTAGTCTGTTCCCACATATCCTTAACTGCCATAAAATAATCCATTTTAACCTATACTCTTAATTTCTTCATCTTGTGTTCCCAATATGATGGGTATTGCTGAACCAATTTGGGGAAGAAAGGTAATTGGGAACATATTTTTGGGAGTGCAATGAGTTGGCAGACTTTAAACATTTCTACAGCCTAATTTCAGAAATGTTGGGTGACCAAATTGGTGTAAAGTTTAGTTTTTTGATCTGTGATACAGAATTGGAATTGACTAGACATAGTAGGGCCTTGTGGAGCTAAATTCTGGTGGCTGCCAAAAAAGCAATTACTAGAAAATTGAAATCAAAGAATACATTAACTATACTAGACGTAGTGAATATAGTAAAGATAAAAGAATTGGGAGCAACTTTCATAGAAAACTGGGTATTGTGGGAACAGTACATGCAGAATAATGTTTTAGAAGAGGAGTGAGTTTTAAGGGAAGGCAGGAATTGAATGAGCTATGTGATGTGCGAATGATAATGACTGTAGAAGAGATTGTATTTAATGTATAAGGTTTGAAACTGAAAATGTCAATATGGTTTGTTTTTATTTATATAAATGCATGACTGCCTGTGTCACAAGTGATTTAATAAAGATGTTTCTTGGTTTAAAAAAAAGTTTTCTATGTTGGAAGGCACAGTGTGTGATTTTTAAGTGTATGTCATGTTGAAGTATAATCAGGCCTTCAGTCATTTATACTATTTATTTATTCCATTATACTTTACCTTTTGTAGCATGTGATTTTGGCAAAAAAAAAAATGTCCAAGGAGTACCATCATAGGTAGCATGTAAACTGTAGTGGACAACAGAAATCACAGATGCAGTCTAATTTTTTGTATGATATTGCATCATCAGGGTCCCAGTTACTGCTCTTTTCAAGTGCCATGTATTTGTGTTCTATCTTTTCTTACAAAAAATGTTGGCAGCTATGTAAAGATAGGGTGATTTTAGCTGGTGCTCTGTTACCGATGAAATGAAGTACAGTTCATAACTTCCATTTAATTACTTTTGCCATTTGACTTTTTATTGGTTCATATGTCCTCCTTGACTACTGATCTGTGAGGAAAGCCTAGCTTTACATTCCAATGGTAGTTTTTAGTCCTTCAATTTTATATAGGGAAAGGCCAAACAAAGATATAGTTTTTGCATATCTTTATTAAATTGCTTGATATAGACACATGCGTATTAATAAAAAAGAAAGCAAACCATATTAACATTGTATCAGTTTCTTGCATTATACATTATATTTCACATGGTTTTCTTTACAACTGTCATTCAGTCCAATATTAAATACACTGCTTAATCTTTACTTTTCCGTAAACTTCACTCCCCCCGAACATTACTCTGCATGTTTTGTTTCCACACGTTTCTTTTATTTCTATGTAACTTGCTCCTTCCTTTTTTTAAAGATCCCATTTCCAGGTCTTTTGTCTCTTTATCAATATTCAGTGCTTCAAAAACAGTTGATTTAGATTTCCATTTTCTAGTAATTGCTTTTTTTGGCAGCCAATAGAATTAAAGTTAATAAGGCCTTACTATTTCAAGGCAATTCAAATCCTGTGTCCCAACTCAAAATCATTTCCTTTAGCCATGTACTCCTCAATATTTTTGACAGAGTATTCTATAGGTAATTTGTAAATCTGCCAACTCACTGCACTCCCAAAAGCATGGTCCCAGTTACCTCCTTCTCCAACACACTTCCAGCATTTGCTGTTTATTTGAGGAAAAATTCTTTGAAGTTTGCTTTGGGTGGAAAAATACCTATGTAAACATTTTGAAGCAAAAATCCTAAATCTTCTGGACTTTGCATACTTGGGAGCCATACATATCCAATTGTCCTCCCATTGTTCCTTTATGAAATGGTTTTCCAATCTGTTCTCAATCTTTTCTGATTTTTATAGTTGTACAGTATGTTACATGCCCTACTAATTATCCCATTTCAGCAGCAGCTTTTGTTATTGATTAAAAACTCTACCAGAGCAGGTCTTTTGCTTAGGAGTCTCCTGTCCCTTTCCGTTTGCCTATACTCTGTCAATCCCTGGTATGGAAGTCCGTCTCTAACCTGGAGTTCAAACTAGTTTACCAGAGTTCCTTTGTCAGCTTTCTCATCTTTCTCCATTCTCATGTTGGATTAGTTCTTAGAAACTTTCTGATATTGTATGAATATATTATTTCATATGGTTATTTTCATTAAGGATCTGCAACCAAAATCCTGTCCTCTCTTTATTTCTTGTACCCCCACCTGCTTCTTCATTGTCCCTTTCCACTTTGTATTCTAACCTTCTGCTTGTGTTATACATATGGGCATTGACTGTGTAGCTCAAAAATATTCCTTCAAAATCAAGTAATCCTCCCAACAGGACAAGGTGGTTTAGGATCAAGTTATCCCACTTAACACTTGCTGCCTTCTCCCTCCTAGATTTCTTCACATCTTTAATTGTCTATGACTTTTCCTATTATTTTAACAAATTTGCCTGACCTGTAAAGAAAACTTGAAGGGCTAAAATCATTTTCACTGCTTGAATCTTTCTATCCATATCTGTAAAGAAGAGCTTTCAGTTTCTTAGCTTTTTGTATTTATCTTTTGTTTAGTCCCTTCCCCCATATCCTTAGCTGCCATAACAGAAGTCTTGTTAATCAATACTCCTAAATACTTGTGCCCCCATAAATATAAATATTGCTGAACCACTTTGTTTGTGGATGTATAATTTGTGGCTATACTCTTTCTTTTATCTTCATTAATTTTTAATCCTGAAAAGACTTGAAACTGCCTGAAAATGTTTCCCACTACTAAAATGCCCTTTTATTTATCATGTACAGAATATCTGCAAGTAATGCCAACTTTTCTTGGATACCTTAAATTTTTGAGTCGCTTGTTTACTTTGCTATTGGCTCTAAATTAAAAGCAAATAAAAGGGAAAGAGGACACCCATGTTTGGCTCCTCTGTTCAAACACAGCTTAAGCCAAACAAGGATATATTGGAATATTTACATATTTCTCTATCCTGAGGGACAGGGGAGCCAAAACAGAAGTGAATTTGCAGTTGCCCATACATTCAACAAAATTGTTTGAATAGACTGAGAAGTGCTTTGCTTTATGTGGAGTAGTGCAGTTCCATACAGCAACATAATTTCTGAATATTTGCATTCTCAATTCCCAAGTTGTCATCAGTAGTAGTATGTTTAATAGGGATTGAATAATCTTATCTGGCGGAAGACACTACCTTTCCTGACTGTATTGTGTTTGTACTTTGCATAACATTTCTTATCAGTCCAGTCATTAATATATATAACAATTTTCCAGGTCGTGCCAGACACACAAGTGCGATCATCTTCAGCAAATCTATATTTACAATTAATAATAAGCAAATTATCCAACTTTTGACATGAGCAACACTCATTTTGAATGCTGTCGGGTGTTACCTTTGTATATTACACAGCATTTAGCACAACAAGCAAGATATTTGCGCTTTAGCAAATTGTTAATGGCATAGACCTTTAAAGAACCCATTTACAGCTACAACGAATTTATGAAAAAGAAAATATTGAAATCAAAACAACGTGTCAAGTTGAGTAAGGAAATCACACAGATAATGTGCAAATAAAGATTAAATTAAGTACTTTGAGCTAGGCTTATGGAAGGGGAACATCGAAAATGTTGACAAAGCCACAGGAAAAGCAGGTATAGCTAGCCAAAACTCTGTATGCTGATTAACATAAAATTTATATACATAATTATATAACCCGCCCACTCAAATGGAATTCTGAGATACCACCATTCAAATGCAAATTGAAGAACGGTCAAAATATTAAACACAAAATATAACCAGGACAATAGTGTTTTATTTATATAAACATTTGAATTTGTATAAAACTAAAATACAAGTTTCTTTTATAAAAATAAAATTAACTGCATTGAATTGAGAGATGGCGACAGGCTGACAGCTGACAACATGCAGCATCAGACCTCATGTAGAAAATCGGATAAAGGAGGGGTTGTAGATGATTTAATTCCAATCAAGCTTGCATTGCACTAGTTAGATTATGAAGGTTCACTGGCCTTTACCTTCTCAGAAAAAAAAGATTGGTTTGGTCTGTGTATGTTTTTGGTCCATGCTTCAGACAACTCGATTTTATTCACATGTACAAGATGTCAGATTCTCAACATGTTAATAAATCCTTCTATTACTCAAGTTGACAAACTGTCATAATGTTTTATGATAGATGAACCCCCCCCCCCCCTTCCTCACCACAGATCATTTCATTCACAAGAGGCCAAGTAAACCTCTTTCTGTAAGCAGGACTGTGGTTAATGTGAAAACGCATATTTTCTTTTCCTGGTAACCAGCTAACAAAAATATACACTTTTCAGGGATGGCTCATGACTCAGAGGAAATAGATAATTTAGGTGCCTTGCTATGGAAAACTGGCAGCATCTCCTAGAAATAAAACTAGCATAATTCACAAGTAATTCACAGGGTTAGCAAAATTTTAATGAAAATGATCTGACTGGCTTCATCACAATTTCATCCTCTAGAGCTTTCAACTCTGACCTTGTACAAATGCAGCCACTAACAAAAGACATCGTATAGTGATAAAGCAATGAGCCAGGACTGGTCTGGAGCACTTGAAAAGATTTATATAAGGAAAGCTTTAATACTGGTAAAACATTTCCATATATTCGGGCAAAAAATGTCTTTTAGGTGTTTCATTCTAAATGGATGTTTTTTTTGCATTTATATTAGGGAATTCAAGTCCTTTAACAATGCTTTATTTTATTTGTATCTTCTTATTGAAAATGTAGATACCTCTACCCGTATGACTACTTTCTGAATCTGTTCACCTGAATTTGGTGACATTATGCAGAAACGGTACATTTAAAGTATAAATGTGCTTAGTATCTGAGGTGTAATATTTTTTTAATGAAGGGCATGCCTGTGTACTTCTGAATTTCTGTGTTTTCATGTCTTACTGTCTCTCAGTTTTCTTCCACAAGACTGGTTTTGTTTTAACTGTTTCCTAACTAGAATTAAGTCAGTCGTTTAATTCCAGGCTATTTTGTAATAGAAGAGTCGTAACTCAAGGCAAGAATTTGAATTGCTGACTTAACACTGACAAGTAAACACATCACAGAAAGCGACTCATTCGCTGAGCTAGCAGGAATACATACAGTTTGGACTCACCGTGTTCATACTGTGAAATTAACTTGTGCAACAAAACCATAGAAAAGCAGTCACTGACATTTTACAATATCACAAGGGATAAAGACTCCATGCCATACTGCAGGAGCTCTGTCTTTTGCCATCTTAAATGAACCAGCTTTAAGGTCAGTGCACCTTAAGGAAGGGGACACTTGCAACAGTTACTTTCCTGAGTTGCATTCATATATTAACTGACTAATTTCACAGTTTTGTTATCCTTCCTGCCAGTTTGGGTTTTGCTAGCTAAGAATCCTGGTGTTCTCATAGAGTATACACCTTGTCCTTGATTTAAACTTCATGTTAGAGAAGGTCCACCACACAGCAAGCACATTGCTTCTCATAAACAGCACATTGTACAGGGAGGTTTCCCCAGGCAACTGACTCTCTTCAAAACCGTGTATTTTTGCACCTTTATGAAGCGTATGCGATACAACTTACAGGTGCTACAGAGAGCAGTGATTACTTCTACAGCTTCACAGTCCCACCGCTAAAACTAAACAGCTGCATGTTTAACTGCACAGTTCACCCCGAGGAAATCTGTTTATTTTATTTATTTTTATTTTACATTTGTTGACCGGGCTAGTTTAGCTGGATACATGTCCATTTTCAGTAGAGGCCCGGGGAGAAAAGCTCCACAGATAAGACAATACAGGATACATTTACAAATGGTATACATAACACAGTGAAAGCCATAGGTATAACATATTTATAAAATAACAATCAGAATATTATACAGATAATACTAGGTCGGCGACCAATTGAAGTCACAGGCAGGTGGAGGGTTGCGATCTCTGGTACAGGGTAAATACTGCAGCCTAGTCTGGTTTAGGACATAGGCATAACCAGTGAGACTTAAGAAATATTTTGAGGTGATTTTTGAATTGATTAATCGAGGTCATTAGTCTGAGGCTATTGGGTAGAGAGTTCCATAGCTTTCCAATGGAATTGGCATAGAGAGCATCACCTCCAGAGTTATTAGATTTAATGGTTAGAACCTGAACACTATTAGCTGACCTGAGTGATTTTAGGTTAGAGTAGGAGGTCAGGATATTGCTCAGAGAGGGGGTTCTGTCCGGGTGGTTGATTATTTTGAAAGCCTCAGTAAGTTGGTTGAGTTTGAGAAGGTTGGGGAGTTCGAGCCATCCGAGGGTATTTAGGTTGAGGCAGTGGTGAGTACGATACGGTGTTCCTGTTATAAATCTGGATATATGATTATAGGCAACAGATAGTTTACAGTACAGAACAGGTTCAAGATACGTAAATAAGGAAAACCAATCCGGAGCTTTGTGTAGTTTAAATTTCTAGATCACGTCCAAGTCCTGCAGTTATGAGTGACCACAATGAGGCAGATTGATGGCTCCCTGTCCCCAGATAATATGTGGGGATGGAGGTGAACTCTTCTGGTTTACATGCAATCCATTCTCGCAAATATGAAACAGGAATTCAAGCACCTCCTCCCCCATGCACAAATTCGTCACAGATGAACAACACCAAGGTGATGGTGGTTGGTGGGCAGCACTCATTAAAAGTCAATAATACAATAACAATGCAGCAAGTTGCTGTAAACTCAACAGAAAATAAGTGCCAAAATTATAACCGCAAATTGGGAATTATTTTTTTCAGTCAGAACTTTACGACATGCTTTACCTTAAACATGAAAGTTTGGGAACTTCTTTCAGTGCTATGTATCTGAGCAGATACTTTCTGAAACTTTTTAACTGTGGCTTAGTGGCTCACCCTTTTACCTCCCCAACACACACACGCACACAACACTTTCTGGTTACAGTAGGCATGGAAGTTGATAGTATGAGAAGCAAAACAGAACAGAAAATAGCATTACTACATATTAGCATATAGTGATGTACGTCTGTGTCTGCTTTAGTAGACTTCATGAGTGTAATGAATTTGACACAATTCAGCTGCATAAGTCCAATAAAATACAGTTTCACTGAATTTTTTTTATTCTTGTTTTACATTCCTGGAGGTTGAGCCACCAAACTCAGAGAAAGTTAATTTTCTCATCCTGTAGACATGGGTGGGTACTGGACAAAATCTGCACAACTTAAATTGTGCAGAACTCCACCCCACTTAACTGTTGCTGCTGCTATATTCCCTCCAAAACAGTCCAAATCTCTGACCAAGTCCAATAGGCAGTTTGTATTACAAAGCTGATGTCATCACACATGCCCCTGTATGGTGGTAATGCATGGTGATGTCAGCAGGAATGGCCTTGGGTCAACTGGTGTCCTAGGCAAGAAGGCTCCATGGCGCCCCCCCACACCACCTGGTGCCCCCATCCTGGTCTACCTACACTAAATAAATACTGGAAAAGCGCCCCTGCTAGAGTGGCACCCTAGGTGGCCGCTTAGTTGTCCTATGCCTAAGGCTGGCTATGGATGTCAGCCATAAATTTAAAGATATGTCCAGAATTAAAAGGGCCACCCGGAGATTCGTGGCACCCCACTATTTTGCCCTCAAAACTGGTAAATGCAAGGAAATTTGGTATGGTTGAGAGGTATGAAGGGGAAGTAAATTGTTAAAGTAGTAACAACTTGCTGTATCAGTTGTGGCAGCCACATCAAAACACTGGATGTCCTTTATGCTGTTTGCACAATTGTACCAGTAGAAATCAGAGGTAAAGAATATAATTCAGAATCTTTTGCCCAGTAGTTGAACAACAAATCACAAACCAGCACTGGATAGTTTCAGATAGTATAAATAAAAATAAATTCCACCACACAGTTGCACAGTAAATCACAAACCATCACTGGATAGTTTCAGATGTGCTCTGGACTGTCCAGTGTATAGTCTTTTTAAATTTATAGCTGACTGGTTCCCTCACAATGGCTAGAGTTTGTTTTCAATCTTTTCCTTATTTTCAATCAGCAATAACAGAGGTAAAAAATAAAATATAAATAAAAATAACTGTTCTTTTGCCATGTAGTCGCACAGTAAATCACAAACCAGCCCTGGATGGTTTTGGATTAGTGCTGCAGTATCTTGTCTGCAGTCTGTGTACATTTATAGTTGACTAGGCCCCTTAGGATAGCTAGAGTCTGCCTGTCTACAGTCTAAAACTTTACTGTTACATAGCAGCCACTGCCTGTCTTCATGTTGATGATGTGCTTCATGTGATTGCAGCAGGTTTGCTTTATCCTGCCCAGTGACCTGACTCACTGAAGTTAGACTTTTGATATTCCTTGAAAATAAGATTTTTTTTTTCCTGTGAATGGATACCCATATCATTCCATTTTACAGCAACCTCTTGAATGCGTATAGGGAATTTCTTTATTTTTGCATGCAGTTTGCATTTGTTTATATTTGCAAAACAAATGTAAGGCCCCATCTGTAGTGTTGATAACAGTCCTACAGTGCATGTACTTTCACACATTTTTCACACATTTGAGGTTTGTTTTATGACAGTTAAGTTTACCAAAAAGTGACTATTAT
>NC_056734.1:146794143-146894170 GCF_019279795.1 Protopterus annectens
ATGCGTACAGATTTGACTTGGACTAAAAAACTGATCTCGGGGATGGCCTGTACAAATATATATATATATATATATATATATATATATATATATATATATATATATATATAAAAATGTGTGTGTGTATATATTTGTTTGACTTTATGGTGCCAACCTTCAGCGAAGGAACACCCATTCACGCATGTCTTAGCTGAGAATCAACCTGTACCACCGCAGCTTTTATATATATATATATATACAGTGAGCAAAGTAGAAGAGTGCAGCCCTTGAACTGGGAGGGTGGTGTCTATTTTTGGGATGGATAGAGTTCAAAAAGAACCAGTGCCAGTACGTCTGCAAATAAAAGGAGATTCCTGTGCATATGTTTTTGAGCTAAACATATTCAGTACTGCATTTCGTGTAAAGCCCAGCCAGCTGCGTTTTTGAGTAAGAAATTAGTGGGTTTTGTTTGAAGACCTAGTGGCCATTTATGTTATCTGACATGTTATATTCAAACTGGATTGGGAGAGGTTCCAAACATTTCCTTTGGCATAACATGGCAACACCAGTCTTTTGTGAAGACTCCAGGGTGCAAGATGTTTCTTAATTCTAGTCCAAGAAATGAACTGAACTTTGAGAATGCTCTCTTATAGCTGGCCATTTGTTGAGAGTTCCTGGTCTAAGGTAATCTGAGGTAAGAAAAAATGCTTTAATTTATCTTTTGTGAAGCCATCTACCCCAAGTAACTATCCCATTGGCAATATGCCCCTAAGAGTTGACTCTGTTCAGGATTTTGGAACTTTTCAGTCAAAAGTTAGGTCACTATCCACAGTGTCCATTGTAAGAGAGTACATTTATATTGTACAGCTTATAAACAAAGGGAATGTGTATAGATCTAGGGATTAGGCCACTCATTGAATATAATGGTATTTGTCCAGGCACATGCAACAACTGGAAAGCCCACAGATGTACCTTACTAAAAGGATACAAGGCCTACAAGGACAGATTCAAAGCCCTGTCACTATACTCTGTATCCTACAGACTGCTAAGAGGGGACCTGCTTCTGGCATACAAGGCATCTTCTACCCATTGCTGATGGACTTACTGCACATCAGCAAGTTAAATGGCTTAAGAAATGCTTTGTTTAGCAATGTAAACCTCTTCTGCAAAGTTAACAAAAGTTTTGAGGGGGGTTATCTTTCACAGAGGATGCTGCTGCTCTGAAACAGACTTCGCATCTGCACAAAACAAAGTTCATCCCTGTCCATATTCAATTGCAGCTTAGATCTTTGGGTGGGAAACAGATAAGTTACCCCAGGACTGCCCCGTTGTACTACTAATGGACAGAGGCAGCTTTTAAATTCTTTTCAATGCATGGGTCCCCTCAAATTATCTCTTGTACGATCCCAGTTATTAGGGGCAATATGTAATTATTGACCATGAGATTGATAAGCCAATCCCCATCCAAATGCGATAGGTTAATTCTACCACAAAACAGGAAACTGTTTAGGCTTAAAATGTCCCGCAAGGGCAACTAACCTAGTACTTGACTATGAAGCATATATTTGGAACATTTCCCATTAAAACGCAGGACTCAGTCCTGTGAGTCCTGACTCCTTTTAAAACTGCATTTCAAATAGGAATTTCACTTTTGTACCTTTAAAGTGCTTTTTTGAACTCTGTCTAGGCGACTATACTCCCACACCCCTCTCGGTTGCGTAACTCCAAAATTGTTTAGCCTTAGAAAATGTCCTGCGGTATTGCATCCTTGGACTTTAGTTTACATTCATCCACATTAACACTTTTCAAAGGATCCCAGTTGTTGTTCATATTCATTGAATTTTTACAGGCATACACCAAGAAATTGCATTTCTGCAGCATTGTTAACCAGGGGAATATGAGCATTTCTGTATGACTTACTACCATGCAAAGAAACTTTGGTTTCTTAAGCCTGATTAATAGAAACAAAAGCATAGTTTTTTAGGGAATATAAGCTGTTAACCATTAACATAATTGGGGGGGGGGGGAATCAGTGCATGAGAATAATAAAACAGTGACATAATTGCAGTTTGTGACATGTGCCCGTTTAAAGTTCTGCTATCAATGACTGGCATAAATGTTAAACAATGAAGGAAAAGAGAACTGCCATATGCATCTGTTAGTGTATTGTCACGCTTTAACCATGGATCATAGCATGAGTTAATTGCCATGATCCATATTGCCCTAGTCATTTTGTATTTTGACTATGTTTGTAATAAAAAGCTTTCTTAACTTTTTAATCACACTTCGCTCTGAATAAATTTAGTGTTTCCTCTTGGTGATGTTACCGTGGGGATCTTCCATTGAGTTTAAAGGATGAGTTTCTGCACCTGTGCAGAATGTGTCCATTAAAGACTATGGATACATTTTCTCTGAGTTTGTCGCTGATCTTTAATTTTCAGTGGCAGCAACACAGGGAAAATGAATATAATGAGTGCTTTCAATAAATGGCAGAGGATAATCAGGCAAAAATGCTAATTGGCACTTTATTCCCTACATAGGGTGGTGCTAAAAGGTAGGTCATAAAGTGCAGAAAGTAAAACCATAGGGTAATTGAGACCCAAGTAAGGCTTTGATGTGCTACTGTGCGTAAGCCTTTTGAGTATGTTAAAGTGATTAGTGTTGAAAGCAATGCTGGACCAGCCAACCCTTAGACAAGTTTGTTATACATGTATTTGGTGACAGATCCTGTCAATATGTACACTACCTCCAGTTGAGAAGCCATGCTGAAGATTTTTGTAAGAATAAAAAAAAAAACGTTGTCCAGACGTTACAGAAAACCTTTAATAGTGTTTTCTTAGCGCTTTCTTTCCAGGATCAAAATAATTTATCAGAAAACAAAGTAACTACTTCCTGAATACATTTAAAAAGCCTCAAATGCACCAAAATTTTTAAAGTAACAGTGCTAAATAAAGTGCATGAACTTTAACAAGACATAATAAAGTGCTTAAGTGCTGTAGTGCAACAGTAAAATGCATTTTATTTACAAAGCAATATATAAAGAAACCATTTTATATAAAATATGTCACACAAAGAAAAATCCCAATGAGGTAAGCTAATAAAGTCTCAACAGCAATCAAAATGAAAAATCCCAACCTGGAAGGTTGGCTTGTGCCTCCATTTATGCCAATCTGGTCATGTTAGAGAGGGAACAAAGGTATATTTTCAACAGCCCCTTTATGGACAACATACGTTTGTATGTTAGGTTTTTGGATGATATTTTTGTTTTGTGGTTGGGAGGTAAAGAAAAAGTTCATTCCTTCATGCAGTACATCAATGGTACGACCTCTTTTTTTAATTTACTTACACTTGGGATAAAGAAAGTATAAATTACCTGGAGACTACTATATCTCATACAAAAGATGGTTTTAAATCCAGGATTTATAGAAAAAACACTTGGTGCAATAGTTATTTGCACTTTTCTAGTAGTCACCCCACATTTCAGAAAAAAAGTTTGGTTAAGGGACAAGACGTTAGGATAGCAAGGTTGACTTCGGATAAAATTGAATTGTTAAAAGAGTTTGACATTTTGAAGGAAATGTTTGTGGATAGGGTTTACCCCATTGACTTCGTACAGAAAATTTTGAACGAAGTGTATAACTGGTGGGGGACTAAGTACAAGGCACTGTTAGGCAAGCCCTTGGTAAGTTCTAATCATGACAGAGATACAAGGAGTTTTTATAGAGCATGTGTAGTAGAGTTCATTGGTTTTACCAGGCCCTTTACAAGAATCATAAGGGCAAATTGGAGTATGTTTAAAGTAAGCAAAGAACTACAGGAAATAGTGGGAGATGGGCCCACATTTTCTTAATGAACTGGTAGAAACTTGAAAAACGAATTTGAGCAGGTAGATGCTAGAAATGTTAAGGATAAACAAAGCACAAATACTTGTGGTAGATGCAGATATTGTCCCTACATTATTAAGGAAAGTTTTTTATATTTACAAAATGGTTTGAAAAGCCATGTGTATTTTTGTAAAGGCAATTGCAATACCAGGATGTTAGTTTATTTGGCTGTGTGTGAGGGATGCACAGCATTTTATATAGGGAAAACAGAAAGGGCTTTGAAAGACAGGATATATGAACATCTATATGACATCAAGTCCAAGAAAGAGACAAGTGCTCTATACAGGCATACCCCTAGACTGTGTTAGCCTTAGTATTTTCAAGTTTGGTATTTTAGATATTTTTAGGAACAATTCCAGGGGAGGGGACATTAGAAATATTTTATTAAATAGAGAGCTGAGGTGGCAGCTTAGGCTTAAATGTATCTACCCAGGACTTAATGAATATATTTCCATAAAACCAGTATTATTTTTGAAAGCTTTACAAGTATAAACTATTACATACATTTCTTGTTTATTATAATCCACACTGATATACGCACATTTCATTTTTGTGAGGACTTAGGAAAAGGTTTCTTTTATATGTTGTATTTTAGTAGTGAACTAGTATGTTTTTTAACAAAAAAAAAATTACTTAACTTATCTTGCAATTATTCAATTCATGAAGTGTTTTAATTAACTAATTGGTTGTGATATATATATATAGAAGTTGTTTTTTGAATATGGCATCTGATGAAGTCTTGTGCTCAAGACGAAAGCGCTTATCTTGCCTGTTTGTGGAATTATTAAATACGCTTTTCTACACCACGGAAAAATTGGACTTTTTTTGTTTGTTATACACGTATTTGGTGACCGATCCTGTCAATACTACCTCCAGGTGAGAAGCCATGCTAAAGATTTTTGTAAGAATAAAAATTAAAAAAAAAAAACAAAACAAAAAAAAACATTGTCCAGACGTTACGGAAAACCTTTAATAGTGTTTTCTTAGCGATTTCTTTCCAGGATCAAAATAATTTATCAGAAAACAAAGTAACTATTTCCTGGATACATTTAAAAAGCCTCAAATGCACCAATTTTTTTAAAGTAACAGTGCTAAATAAAGTGCATAAACTTTAACAAGACATAAAAAAGTGCTTTAAAGTAACAGTGCTAAATAAAGTGCATAAACTTTAACAAGACATAAAAAAGTGCTTAAGTGCTGTAGTGCAACAGTAAAATGCATTCTATTTACAAAGCAGTATATAAAGAAACTATTTTATATAAAAATGTCACACACAAAGAAAAATCCCAATGAGGCAAGCTAATAAAATCCCAACAGCAATCAAAATGAAAAATCCCAACCTGGAAAGTAAATGCTGACAGCAACTAATGTAGAAAATCCTTTATTGCAAAATAGAACCAAAAGTAAGTATTTTCGCGGTCAAACAAACCGCTTCATCAGACATAGTTACAATGAAAAACAGAGCATTCTTGTACACATACTCCCCAACAGACAAATAATCAATAACATTCCCTCCAAAAACGCAATTAAAAAGCCAATACAAGATTTTCTACATTGGTTGATGTTAGCGTTTACCTTCCAGGTTGGGATTTTTCATTTTGATAAAAAATGTCAGTTTGAAATATCAATCTTTGAATAAGAAATGGTCATTATAAAATCAAATAGCAACTTTGGCTTTCAGAGCAGGTTTGATAGAAATAAAATCTTTCAAGTCAGGGTAAACCCCAGCATTCAGAAGCAGTTGCCAATAAAGTTTACATTGCTCCAACTTCACCTCCTAGTCTCCTCCTCCTCTAATAGGCACAGGAACATTTTCCAAAATAATAAACATGCATTTTTTAATTCTTTACACACTGCTGAATGTTTATACAAAGCATTCACTTTATACTTAATTTTGATTGCATATAGATGCTGGTACATCCTTTTTCTCAAGGGACCAATAGTCTTACCAATATAGAAAACTGGGCACAAAGAACAAAAAGCCACATTAACTACCTCTTTCATTTCACAATTGTATTTACCTATTAAATAATTTGGGGTACCCTGACACAGAAAAAGTCTGCCTTGTAAAATAAACATGCACTGTCTGCTGGTACCACATCTTCTTATACCAGCATTCTGAATAACATCAAGACAGTCCCTGTTGTGTTAAGAAATTAATTCAAGATTTTTACTATTCTTATCAACAACTGCGGTAGCGTTGTCGCCTCACAGTTAGATGTTGCCCGTTCGATTCTCAGAGCGTCTTCTGTGTGGCGACATGCAGGAACAGGCGTTCCTTCGATGAAGGTTGCGCGTTAGGCCCAGCAAGCCAGCACGTGAAACTCTACTGCCAATCATTAGCGGACCGGAGTTCTGCTGTGGCGACCCCTAACCGGGAAAAGCCGAAAGAGAAAGAAGACTATTCTTATCAATAAATTTTGGTTCTTGTCCCAGGTGATAATTCATACCAAAGGAGTGAAATACCACTTTCCAGTGGTTATTAATAACCTGTTTGAGGGAATGAAAATGCCTGTTTACGAATGCTGGGGTTTACCCTGGGTTGAATGATTTTATTTATATCAAACCTGCTTTGAAGCTGCTGCTATTTGATTTTCTAATAACTTTATTTCTTATTCAAAGACTAATATTTTAAATGGACTTATATTTTTATATAAAATGGTTTCTTTATATACTGCTTTGTAAATAGAATGCATTTTACTGTTGCACTACAGTACTTGAGCCCTTTGTCATGTTAAAGTTTATACACTTTTTAGCACTGTCACTTTTTAAATGTATCCAGGAAGTAGTTTGTTTTCTGATGAAGTTCCTTTGATCCTGGAACAAAAAGTGCTAAGAACAAAACACTATTAAAAGTTTTGTGTGTCATCTGGGCAGCATTTTTTAAATACATTTATTAGTATATCATTTTGTAGATTTTGTTTACTAATTTTTGTAAGAATGGTATGATGTACATCAAGTAGTTGCATCTGTACTGACTTCTCCAAAATTTTGTTAAAGCTAAGAAGGGTACAAAATCCAAAATTATCAAGGGTGCTGTTATAACCCCATTTTGCACTTGAGAAATGATGCCTTCCTTTTATGGAATCTGCAGATTTAATTTATTTTAAGTTCTAATTTGCAAGCTCCTTCACTTTGCAGTAGAGTCTGCTACCAGTCTGAAGAATTCAGATGAAAGAGCGTCAGGAATGCTTGCAGATTTCGGCTGAATTGCAATTAGAACTTGATTTGCAGCTTGAGTGATTGTTTGTTTTCAGGTGGTATCTGTGATGTGGCAGTTTGTAGATAAGGGACCATCTTAGATGCGACTGCTGTAAAATACTTAAGATTTCATTAATCTGATCATGGAGCAGATTAGGGAAGAGAGTTGTGATCTTGTGACGTTTTGGACTGAGGAAGTATTTTATGCCCTGACAGAACTCCTTGAAATAGTGTTCTGTAGACCATTGTAGACTGGGGGAATGGGCCTGTTTACGGTGTTTTACACACTAATTTTCAGTTGTATGTCATTAATTTGAAAATGGTCAACAGCACAGTCACTTAAAACCATGGCCACCCTGCACCCCTCACAACCCCACTTCTTTAAATAAACCAACAGTCTCACAGTATTCAATCACCCCCTTTCAGCAAATCACAGGAACTGATGAAACTAACTTGCAGTCTACGAAGATCAGGGAACCCATATGTCTGTTTTCCAGTAAATGAAAGATTTCTAGGCTTCATTTCTCAAGATGTAAAATGTTACCATAGATTGGAAGTGACCGTTGACTCTTAAGTTTCAGAACAGACAACTGGATTTAAAATGCCATGAAAGCTGTCATTAAAGCAAGAGACAGTAGTGTTGGTGAAGAGGAATGTTCTACTGGACATTGGTTTACCAGTGCAAGGAGGTTCTCAGAGGAGTGATCACTTCCGTGCTTCATCACCAGACAGTCTTTGAATAGTGTAGGTGATGTTGCAGACACAAGAACCGGATAAAGATTTAGTCCAATGTCCAGCACTGTGACGTGCTCATCCACTGTTGTAAGATGGGTAGTGATTTGAATAAACACACAAAGGCAGCGTGATATTGGCTGCTTGTGTCTGCTCTCTTCAGCCTGGCAATGATGATTGAGTGGTTATAGGGACGAGACATGCTTCCATACCAGGCTATCAAGGAGTTAAGTGTTTTCCCGTCAGTAGTTGAACTGGTTGGATACTCGAACATCTGATCCATTTCCCTTACTCTGCATATAGTCATCTAGTCAGTTTAATCTAGAGGATTTTTGTCTTTGCCACAGGCACAGATATATATTTTTAACTAGGTTCTGACATGTTTGTAGGTATTGAGCTATGCATGAAATTCAGGATCTTTATTCCTGAGCTTACTTATTTAATATGTCACTCTGTAGATCAGCTTTAGTACTGTAATTTGTGTCTTGAACAGAAAAAGGGAATCAAATGTGTTAAGGGAAGGGCCACTGTGATAAGGGGGATGAGAGATGAGGAATATGATGATGTCCTGGAAGAATTAAACCTTTTCACACTGGATGAAGGGGCACATTGTGTATAAACCAGCAGTAAGAGGACAGTGTAATCATAAGAGTAATTTGAGGAAGAAGTAGGTAAGACTTTGACAGTGAAGGCATGGGCTGTAAGCTAAACATAACGCAAATACATTTTTCCAGAAAGGAGTGAATGGGTTCAGCAGACTCTCAGATAAAATTTTTGGTAGCGACAGTAATTAAGGGTGATTTGGATAGGTGAAGGGCTAAGGGGGAAGTCCAAGGTAAGACAGCATTAGGGAGACTACCAAACAGGGTCACCAGATAGACAAACTTATCTTATTCTGCCATCACTCGTATGTAATTTAATAAAAAAGGTGAATGAGTTGTAGGCCCTTTGGTTTTGTTAAAATCTGCTGAAGTGGTGATTGATGACTATATCAAGGTTAGGCTGGATATCTCTTATAGAAAATTGTATTTAGGAGTGCGTGAGAAAGCAAATGCTGATTCTTTTCAAGGAGAGGAAAAATGCCTGTTTGGCTTACTTGGTTTTATGGTTCAAGTTTTGCTCAGATTTAGACATTTTTAATTTATGGGGAAAATTTACAAAGCAAAAAGAAATGTAATTGAGATGAGTTAAGTTGGGTAGAATAGTTTTAGTGGTTGTCAATAGCAGCTGAAGTGATGGAGTAGAAAAGAACAAGCAGGAGAGGATTGACAAGTTACCTAACGGAGATGTATTGTAGTGACAGTAAAAGCTGGGACAGGCTGGACAAGGATAGGAAAGAGTTTGGGTTGCTTATAGACAGCTTAAGGAGGGGGAGGCTTGCTTGGGATATACAACTTGACAAGAGCTGAGTGGCTGATGGCTTTATATGGGGGACCATGACTGCATCAAGTAGGCAAGTGTAGTTGGCACCAGCAGAGATGATAGTAAGTGCTTTAGGCTGTTGCTGTAGTTTCAGCATCATAATTCATGCAGCATGAGTGAGATTTTTAATAACTGACTCTGACTAGAAAGAAACTTAATCACCAGCATATAGTCATCCTTCCAAGAGGAACTGAAATTGGTGGGGACTTGCTTTGATATGTGTGGCCAAATCAAATTGTTTTGTTATACTTGCAGTTAAGTTCTGTTATACCTTGCTACCATGGTGCAGGACTAAATTAGTAGCGTGGTAAGTTGGTAATACTAATTTATTAGTAGAGAGGTACTAAAGTTTAAAAAATTGATAGAGATGAAGCAAATACTCTGATAGGGTAATGCAGCATTGTTTAATAAGAGCTGGAAGCTACACAAGCTGGGGGTTTAGCAGCTTAGGGAAATATGGGGGGGTGTAGAGCTTCAGTTATGGAGACCAAGGATAGAGTCTAAATTAGGGATATAAGGTATATACTCAGTGTTAGGACTGAGTGCTTCAGCAATGAAGGATGAGAACTTTGTAGAAAAGATTGGTTTGTGTATTATGAAGGAAGGACATGCCACCTCAAAAGGAGATGAGCATTTGTTGACTTTGAAGAGGTAGGTAGAATAGAACAAATGTGTGGGATTCAGTAAATTAAAACAATGAAACTACTCGCTAGTCACATTAAGCGCGACACTTAAAATGTATTTGAACAACATGGAGTATTTAATCTGTAATAATAACAGGCACAATCACTGTCCAGATAAGTACTACTAAGTGTACAGTGTACAGAAATGCTAACAAAACATTTGCTCATACATTGGCAGTATCCCATTTACAGTAGTTTTAACCCAGGCAGTAGTCTGTTTGTGGTACAGTAGTTTCTCTCATGCAGTAATTTGTATCTTATGTACAGTTTGACTTGAATAATTCTTAGATAACTGGGCAATCCTGAAAGAACCTAACTTTACTCTGAAGAGGTGAAAACAAGCTGACATTCTCGCAGGCATTTATGGATTGGATAGTGACTATGGTGTCCCAGACACAGACATCACTTGGAATTAGTCCATAGTGGTAGTTCTGCATTTCTTTAACACTAATTTAAGAGGGGTGACAGCACACTGCAGGAACAGGTGTTGGGGTTGAATCTGTATGCTGTAGTTACAGTATGTATGCCACAAGTATTCGATACAGATGCTGTGTGAAAGGCAGACCAGATAAGACAGTTGTCATATAAGGGTGGAAGCATAGTGAGTTTTCACTCAGTATTGAAATGTAGCAGACAGTGTTTCATTATCAGATTGTTAAACTGGATGCCAAAATATTACTAATACTTTGATCTTTGATTGTATGTAGCCTGTGCACTGGACTCCAGTGAAGAAGTTATTTGCACTGCTCAGGTGTAGAGAGAAATGCTGATGGCATCTAGCTAAGTAGTATATGATAAGGCACCACTGCACTGTGTCTTCGTATCCATATAATTGGTAATGCAGTACCTATCATGATGTACTTCAGCTTCACAACAAAGAATGGTACTCCCAGGTAGTGTGTAGGTAAGTCAGGGATTCTCAGTGCTGTGTTCAACCAGTTCACTTGTCTGGGATGCCTTTTTTTGACATCTGCATGTCTCAAATGTGTCACAATGAGATTTCACCATATACTCTGCTTCCTCCCACCTCCCAAAGACTTGCCATAGGTGAATTGTTTCTCTCAGTTGCATGCAGTGTGTACCTGTGTATTCTGCGACAGATTGTAATCTTGTGTGCGACTGGTCTCTCTATCCTGAACCCACTGAATAGTAGGGCAAGTGTCATCTCCCTTGTGACCTTAAGTTGGATAAAGTGGATAATGGGAGAATAAAAAAAATATATATATTTTAATGAGGCACTTGGGACTGTAACCAGATTGAATGATCTCTAGGAGATGGAGCAGCAGCCGGAGAGCAATTACTAGCACCAATGTTTTTGTAACAAGCTTCAAAAATGTGTTATGGAAGATAAAAATGTGCAGAAGTTATCTTACTTTGGCATTTCTAATAGTCATGTAGGCTATGAATTCAAGCAGCAGAAACTGTGAAAGAGCTGTAATAGTTCATCACCTAGGATGTTACAAAAAATATAAAAGTCTATTCCCCACAATGCTTTGATACTCTAGTACATGGGAATTGTACAGTTCAAGGCCTGCCTTAAATAAATGTTCAGCCAACAGAACTTCAGGATTTCCTGGAGCTGTACTTTCATGTAGGATAACCTGTAGTTCTAGCTTGGCTGTATTTATAAGCAGTGAAATGAAGTCTGGGCCAGTGAGACTTTTCATCCATTGGACTGTTAGTACAGGTAAAGGGCATGCTTCTGCACCTTTTACAGCTTGATTTTGGTATCCTGCCTTGTTCTGCTGGTTACTGGCTTCAGCAGGAAGGTCTCTGAAACATGGCAAGGCTTACTAAGGAAGGAAAAGAGAGTGAGTATTAGAGGGCCAATGGTGAATCAACACTGGACAACTAAGGAAGGTGCCTGCCAGTTGCTTGTGGGGAAGAGTAGAATTTCTTATTGTCAAAGGAAAAAAAAACTTTAAAGACCAATTCACGTAAGGTTCAAGCAAGGCACCCTTTATTAATTTGCAGCAAGGAGGCAAAGCATGCTGGCATAATGGTTTGTCTGAACATTAATGATTAGTATGGTATTTTTATACAGTTTTTTCCATGTCGTACAGAAATGTTACTTCTATTGCTGACATAGACACAGCTTTCTGTATTGTTTTACAGAAAATTTTACTAGACTAATGGCTGACTAGTTGAGAATAACTGCTGATTTACAAAACATTTGAGAAAAACAACCTGGCCTTGGGGCTTATTTTAGCCCACCACAAACTTTCAATTCTTTAATTGTGCAGTTCTAATATATGTGTTACATTTTGTCTAGATTCAAGGTACATTTCTAGCTTAGGTACAAGTAATGCTGACTGCGGTTTATACTTTTAAGCATCCATTGTGTTCTTTATTAAAGCTTCTAGCAGCTATGTACTTTTTCATGGCATAAGCAGAAAATCAATAACTTTAAGTGTCATGACACTAGTAGAAATGAAATACTTCTTATTATTTTCATGACCTTAGCAGAAATCAGATGCTTCTGGTTAAGTGTCTAATAGCTGTGCAGATTCATGCAGTGTGAACAGAATAAATGTATTAACCCTTTTAAACCTCGAATGCACTAAGCATGCATATTACTAATACATATTTTTATAACATTTATCCTAGCCTGTATTGTGTAATTAGACAGATCTGAATGGTCTGCACTGGTTGTACTTTATTAGATTTTGCTAATGAGGGACTGAAGCTCTTTGAAGGTAGCTAGCTTTCCAGGGTCTTAAATATGCACATTGCAATTGACTGTGATAATGAGGTACTGATGCAGAATGACCTTCAGTATTTATTGCACAGGGCCTTGGTCGGAACTAATTGTGAGGTTTACCATGATGCTAACAGTACTGTGTGTGATGAAATTATGCAGATTAATCTCACAATGATGTAATCCACTGACCTTTTTTTTACTTTAATTTCTGAGTGAGAATATGGATAAAATCCAGGAATACTGCAGTCTATTTTTTTTGTTAAGCTTCTGTTACAACTGCTGTAATTTCTTTAGTATTCTAGCAGTTTACAAGGGTGGTGACGCTGCCTCCTTTTCCCTGTATTTATCTGAAAACTGATTGTTTAGTACTTTTTTTTTTTTTAATTAAAGTGGTCATTTTGTTTAGATTTGTATGATTTATCTTGCACTAATCATCTTGAATAAAATTAAACTAGAAGTGTTGCTAGGATTGTTGTAACATCAGAACTGGACAGCTTATTTCAATCTTTCCCACTAATACCCTAGTATATAACATTTGATTTGTACTTTCCTACATGTTTAGTTTGTTGCCTTTGTCTGGAACTGTACTGGTACAGGTCTCTTAGCTTTTTACTTTTTCAGTATTTCTTCTGCTACATTGGCATGCTAATTTCCGTTTATAGACCTCCCAACCGTTGCACATACATAGTAGATAGTATTGCTTCGTTTGTAATTTACCTGAAGGCCCAAAGCAAAATGCTTTCTCAGACTGCTGGGTTAAGGATGGGAGATTGCTTGTTTTGAAATGTCAGTTTATAACTAGATTTCTCTTAAATTGCATTTATCTTTCCTCTGCAAAACATGTAAAGTAGCAAGAATAGTGTCAGAAGTTCGATGTCCTTTGTATCGGATTTAATTTTTGTCTGCCTCTAATTACACTCCCAGATCATCACTCTTGGATGTTTACTACTACCGGTTTAGACTTATCACACACATGGTTACTGTTTATCTTGTAACTGCTAAACATGTTAGCATTACAGGTAATTTTCTAATGATAAAATTAGGTCATTTACAAGAAGTAGTGTATAGAGAGTAACATAACAAGCCATGTGAAAATAATGGCATACATCCTAGACTTTCAAAGCCTGCATCTGTTGGGGTAAATCCTCCAACTTGCAGTAAAACTCACCATCCCCAGGCATTTACATAAATTATTACTGCTGGAATATTTATCCGCGGTGGTGGTGGTGCAGTAGCGTTGTTGCCTCACAGTAAGATGCTGTCCGGTTCGATTCTCAGCTAGAGCGTCTACTACGTGGAGACATGCATGAATGGGCGTACCTTCGTTGAAGGTTGTGCGTCAGGGCTGGCAACTCGGCACGTAAAAATCAACTGCCAGTCATTAGCGGACTGGATTTCCACTGTGGCGACCCCTAACCGGGAAAAGCCGAAAGACAAACATTACTGCTGGAATATTTATTTGCAGCAGTGTTTAGTCAGCTTTACTTAAAAGGATTTGTACAGTTAGCATGTTGGGTATCCTGGCCAAAGACTGACCTAAATTAAAGGAAGACTACACATCTGTAGCAGACATACGCTAAAACCTGTTTTTCTCCTTTTGAGATTCCCAAGAAGAAAGAATCAGAAGTGTATTCGTTAAGAAAACAAACACAAGCTGAATAACAATAATTAAGTGAGAAAGGTAAAGACAAAAGGAGTGAAGCTGGATACGTAATATACAAAATGAATAACAAGGTTATGATAACACACAGACAATGGAATGCAGATGTGATGTAATACCTTTTATTGGACTAATATAGGTTTTACAGTTGTTAAAACTTGCGTAGCTCAGGTAATTGCAACACCTATGTTGTTTTAAGAAAAGTTATTGCATTACATCTGTGTTCCATTGTCTGTGTTTTCTGTTAGTAGAACAACACAGCATTCTGTTTTTTTTTTTTTGTTTTTTTTTTTTAACCTGGGTTATGATAAAACAACCAAATATATTTACAGATGTCTTTTGTTATCACTATTGCAGTATTCTTTAAACTTGTGAAATCCTGCCAGGGATAGCCTAATGGCCAGCTTACCAAAACCTTTAAACTTTTTTGGCATTGGGGGGAAGATTTTGTTTTTCTTTTACCAAGAGAAGTTTCAGGGGCAGAACCAGGTAAGGAAAGGTATCTGGATCTGTCTATGGTGATCAAATCCTCAGTCAACCTTACCAGGTCCTGTTGATAGGCGAGTTTGGGAGTGGTAGCCAGTAGGCCTTGGCTAGGGAAAATCTGGTTGCAGCCTTTTTATATGAGGTCTTAGGCCTGGGCTTAAGAGTGACATCCACTGTAGGGGCCCTGGGATATGGACAAACAGTCAAATCTTGAAAATGGTGAACTGAGGTGATATCCTGATGATGGGGGACTCCGGAAACCCCTTTGATAGTTTGTTAACAGTCTTCTGAAGCTGGAACCTGCAAAGTGTCTCTGGACTCAATCGACAAACCAAGTCCTTCGGCTTGTGCAGAAGTAGATGGACCTTATGCCATATCAAACTCCGAATAGGTCTTGATAGAGGCCTGTGCCACAACCTCAGTTACTGGAGGGGACTGTAAAAGCGGCTCCCCTTCTTCAACGATGACAGGTATGGGTGGACTAGCGGATGGCAGAGAAGCAAACAGTACCTTATATTTTGGCCATTTTACCTTCTTATGCTTAGGAAGATGAACCTCGGCCTTAACTGGTAGATGACATTGTATGAGAAGGCCATAATGACTGGCTAAAGTGCTTAGCTAAAATCTCAGCACTTCTCTTGGTTGTTCTGTTAGTGAGCAGAAAATTGGCAGGTGTGTTGTATTCTGAGCCTAAACAAGTTGCACAAAAAGAGTAAAAGTCCAAGTGTGGTGTCCTCTTGCCAGAGCGCAGGCAGTTATTAACTTTCTCTGACATTAGTCAAGAAATATATGAAAAGCTCCCCAACAGGGTATTGGCTTTATATGTCTTCTTTCTCTGGTGCGGACTAACAGATGCACTGACTAGCACTCTGCTTAAGGTTTTGATGGCAAGAAAGTACTGAGATTATGGCACCAGCTGACTCCCTTTATTTGCGGACATCTTTATGTCTGGCAGGGCATCCGCCGGCTTCAGGAGGAGCAGGATATTCTCAGGTAGTCTGTCTGGCCAAGGGTTTCCACAGCAGGAAATCCCATCATTTAGGACTACAACAGTGAATACACTTGAACATCTACATTTATGGTAAGTGAACACAGGTGTACTCCACTGTCAAAGTTATCCATTATGACATTGTGTCAACCTGTTCAACAGTTACCTTTCAGCTTTGAATTTCAGAATAGGGAAGAGAACATTATGCATGCCCTAGATATCTCTTGCTGATTACAGTTGTGTGTGTGCCCATGAGTTCCAAAAGACAAGCAACTTTTTCTTTGCTGCTGTTTTTTCTTGTGAGCATTTAAACTTTTCTAAGTGGTTTTCCAGCTGTTATGCTATGCCTTCAGAGAGACATTTTATGCTTTTTGAAATTCATTTCAGTAGGTTAGTTACTGCTTCTAACATCTGTCTTAAGATGTTGTAGACATTTGTGCAGTTCCTAGGTAGGTAGGTACTAGGCTATTGGCCCAAGGGCCTAAGTAAACCTAGCCAACAAGGTTCCCTGGCTTACGCCACCCAAGAAAGTTAATTTCCTGTGCCCCTGTCAAGCAGAGCCACAGAAGTGATCCTCGGAGTCTCTTGGCAGTTGATTATGTTGTACATACCTTCACAAAGTACTATCGGCTGGATGCCCAGTGAAGGCATGGTTAGTCTACTGAGAATGTTATAAATCAGGACCATCTCATCTCAAATCCCTTCCATGGGTTTGTTGTCCATGATTCCCTTGCTTCATATGCTACAGCTTAGCATTCTTTTTCAGTAAAATATTGCAGTGTGTGTGTGTGTGTGTGTGTGTGTGTGTGTTTATTTGTTGACCAGGTTATCCCTAATGGACATAGATTTCAAAATTTTAGCACAGGTGGAAACACTTAGAAGATACAAAGGTAAATATAAGAGAAAAGTACAAAATAAGCAATTTATTAATGATCCAAAAAAGTTTTATAGAGAATTGGGAAATAAGGTAAAAGGAATTGAGACCACCAAAAAAGAGGAAGTAGATATGTTTTGGAGAAGTATCTGTGAAGATCCAGTGGAACATAAAGATACTAAATGGATAGAAGAAGTAAAAGAAAGCATAAGAAGTGTAAAGGTACAGGATATGAAATGGGATGAAATAGCAGCCAGAGATTGAAACAAAATTAAGAAAAGCCTCTAAATGGAAAACCCAAGGCCCAGATGTAGTATCTAACCTTTGGTTAAAAGTATTAACATCTTTGTACAAGGATTTAGCCATGAGTAAGAACTGTTTATATGTGCACCCCGAACAGACACCACACTGGCTAACAGGCAAAACAATGCTCTTACAAGAGTGATGCAAGCTACCCTAAAAATTATAGACAAATAACTTGCCTTCCGACGACAAACTATACACGGGAATGGACACCAGCAGAGTTTATAGCCATTTAGAAGAAAACTCAATTATGGCAGTAGAACAAAAGGGCAGTAAAAGGAAGTCGTATGGAACCAAGGATCATTTGTTAAAGTTATAGTGGAGAACTGTAAAAAGGGGAAGAATCTAGGTATGGCAAGGATTGACTACAAAAAAGCATTTGATAGTATCCCATATTCATGGATAAATGAGTGCTTAAAAATGTATAAGATATACCCTACACTGATTGACTACATTACAGTAACCATGAAACAATGGCAGACCACTTTGCAATTAAGCCATGATAAAGGACAGATTATTATTCCAGGGATAAAAATTCAAAGGGGGATATTCCAGGGTGGCACTCTGTCACTGTTGCTATTCTGCCTTGCCATTAATCCATTAAGCTGTTTACTTAACAGCTTAGGCCTTGGCTACAATCTGGCTCCTAGAAAACAACAAAGTTTAATGACTTCTCATCTTCTGTTTGTTGATGATTTAAAACTGTATAGCTCATTAGATGAGGAACTGAAAGCACAGCTGCAGGTTGTTATAACTTTTTCAGATATTAGAATGTCATTTGGTCTTCTTGATAAATGTGCAAAAGCAACCTTTAAAAAAAGAAAAATGCAATACCAGGAAAACATCAGTTAGGGACAAGAATGTGATATAAAAGAACTTGAGCAAGAGGGAGTGTATAAATACTTGGGAAATGATTAAGGATCAGCAATAAAACATGAACAAATGCAAATAAAACTCAGTAAGGAATACTTTAGATTACTTTAATCCTGAGAACAGCATTGACATTAGGAACAAGATCCAAGCTAAAAGTTTTGGAGTGACTGACTGGCCCCAAAAAGTGTTGGATAGATTAGAATTTAAAATGAGGATGCTTCATGCTCACCAAATGATTTATAAAAATCTGTGTCTACTAAGATTATATTTTCCCCGTTCCGAAGGAGGGATGGGCCTCCTTGAAATTGATTGCATTTATAGATCTACAATCATGGGACAGCACACATATCTACTAACCTAACAAGATCCAAAGGTAGTGAAAGTTTTGAAACATGAGGGTAATAAATCTAAGATGACTTCTCTGCTTAATTTAGCAGAAGCATATTGATGTCGAGCAAGAATGGAAATCAAACCAGAAGTAGGCAGCAACTGAATGTGCTAAAAAACAAAAGAAAGAATATAAGGTGAAGGACCAGATGAGAAGGCAAGAAATGTGGAAAAAACATAAATCTAGTTGCAAGTATAGTAAACTTTTGTAAGAGCCTCATGTTGATCAAGAACTAACGCAAGAACGGTTAAGGAGAGGCAAATTCAAACCAAGAACTTAAAGGTTAATATTGGCAGCCCAAAATAGTGGGCTACATACACTCTGGTTTACAAAGTCCATTGAACATGTGGGAGAAACAGACAAATGTAGGTTTTGTAAAACCAAATTGGGAACAGTCACACACCTTGTTGCTGGTTGCAACATACTAATGGCAGAAGGACTGTATGCTGAAAGACATAATAATATGGCAATTTGCACTGGGAGATTGTGCAAACATTATGGTATCGAAGTGGCTGAAAAACACTGGAAACATGAGCCACAAAACATCATAGAAAATGATGAAGTTTATATCACATGGGATCACCCATTGTGAACAGTTCAAAAGATAGATGCTAGAAAACTTTATATAGTGGTCCAAGAAAAGAAGGCAAAAGTAACATTGATCATTGAAATTGCCACACCCATTGACTATAGTGTCTTGTGTACAGAGGCAGACAAAGTCATAAAATACCAGGATCTGCAGGCAGAAACGAGAGCAATTTGGAGGAAAAATACCCAAACCGCTCCAGTAGTAGTAGGAATAACAGGTCTTACAAAAAAGAATTTACAGTCATATCTAGATATGTTACCAATCCATGTAACCCCATAGGAATTGCAGGTCATTACTGGGCACATTGCAGGTTCTGAGAAGAGCACTTTTGGCTGACATCAAAGATTGAAACAATACTAATTTCATGAATTTTAATCATACTTTGACTTAGGAAGGGGGTCCATTTCCATCATGGTAATAGAAACCCAAAATATTTGGAGAAATTAGAAAGACATAGCCCATTTTCAGAGGGATCCTGGAAGGAAGCAGTGCACTTCAAGGGTACCAGAACTTGTCATAGATTTTGGATGCATGGCTTGGCCTAGTAAACAGCTATGAACCTATGGACTTGTGTAGCAGTTAAAATATACACAGTGCAGACATGGAATAGTTGCAAAGTATAATTCCACAAAGAAATAAAAGTAACAAAATGTACATGTATGTGTACAGTTGCAGCATGCAAATACAAGTATGGTATAGCCAGGACAAAGAATTCCATGAATAAAATAAAGAAACCGCCATTAAAGTAATATACAATCGTAGGATGTGGAAAGGTGTAGAGAAGACAGAAAAGTGAGCAATGGAAGCAGGTGGGTGTGGATGGTGAGTGAACTGGTTCAGGCATTAATAGTCTTGAGATTATTTGGGTGAACAAATAGAAAATAGTGGGTGTAGGAAGGAGAGCAGGGTTAACAGCAATTTACTAAAGAAAGTTTCTTTCAACAGGATGATGTGTAAAAAAAAAAAAAAAAAAGAGCTCTATCTGTGCTTTTGAAATATGTGATTGTAACTATATCCCATAGTTGTGGGTAGAGGGTTCCATAAATGGGATAGTATTGTCAAGGAAGTTTTCTCTGCAATGAGTCCATTTTTATTAGATGACCTTATAAGACTGTCAGAGGGTAAAGTTGAGGTCCTTAGCAATGGTATATGATTCTGTGGGTAAACGTTAAGTGGATTAAATTAAGTTTGAGTAGAAAGACATCTATCCAAGTTTGAGTGTATCATATGCTTGTTGACTAGGTAGTGATTGTACAACAGATTTTTGCAATTTCATAGTGTATTGATTCTAACCTGTGGAGAGTTTTGTTGAGAATGCCTGTGACCATCATTCCACAGATTAGTTTTGATAAGAGTGGGGTGTTGGCAAGGGTCCTTTTGTTTTTAGGATAGCCACTGGCACTGTTTTATCCTATATCGAGCACCAAGCTTATTATAGATGCCTTCCACAATGCAGTTAACATGCTTGGAAAATGTTGCATCCTGGTATTTCTACTGACCAACTTTTTTTTTCCTGTTTGACCATCCTTGAGGTATATTTATTTTATTTTTCCTCCACCTTATTTTAAATTTTTCAAATACATTTGAATGAATTCCATAGTATTTGTACATAACATCTTAAATAACTATTTACACTATTTACATTAGCCTGACACCATAACAGATCTTAGTGTATACAGTTACTGTATAAGCACGTAGATACATGTTTGACCTATTCAAATGAGGACCTTAATTCACATTTAATAATACAAGAGCTTTAGTTAAATAAAATGATTAATTAAATAAAGCTTGTAGAAAGTTATTAATACCACTCCAAAATGACATAATTTTAACACAGTCAAAGAAAATGTGGTTCCAATCTGCATTGTCTACTTCCTCGCGTGTCCAGTATATTCCTTTTATGGAAGAACTAATTTTACTGATTCTGTCTGGGGTTAAGAATGCTCTGTGCAATCATTTCCAATTAAAAACTTTCCAGTATTGTGCAAAGGATGTATATTTTATCGATAATAAGATATTTGTTTTAATATCTTCAGTTAACTGTATTGAGTGTCCTTTTATTATATATTTCAATATGAGATTTGGGTGTTTTATAGTTTATCAATATTTTGTAAAGTTTTTAAATACAGTTTCCCATGTCAAAGTCATTTTATATGATTTCATATATGTATTTCATAAATTTAGTTATTTATTTAAATGAAGGATTGTTAATTATTCCACTTAAATCGTGCGAATATGACAGAAGATTCTGTAGAGTTAGCCAGTCCTGTTGTGGAATTTTGTATGTTGTTTTTATTTCTTGCATATCTAAAACTTTTAGTTCTTTGATACATTGGAGCCAACAAACAAATCATTTCTATTCCCAGGAATTAATAATTTCTACATATATTTTATGTGGAAAGTTTTTTGTGACTATAAATGGTGTTAAAAGATCAAACTAGATTTTTAAATCTATATTTGCATTAATAATTTTCCTAAATGAGTCAATGTAATAATTAATTATACAAGTTTTAGTGGGTTTAGTTATGTTATATTGCATCCTAATACATATGTGCCATTGCAATTTTTTTTTTATCTGTTTGAAATTTTTTAGTAAATCAAATTCATTTATTGATATTACAGTTAGTAATTATTTCCACTTTGCAGAGTAATTTGGACTTATCCAATCTGAGATTGTTTTAGATATTGATGCTTTTATATATGTTTCTGTATCAGGAAAGTTTAATCCTCCCTGTTTCCATGGTCTGATATGATGTATTATCTGCTATTCTGTTTATTTTGGGAAACGATAAAAATTTTAGGCATGAATTTATTTCTTTAGGTATATTCCTTTCTGCTAACAGTTGTATTGCCAAGGCTGTATATAGGATCTTGGGCAGTAAAACCATTTTTATTAACTGTAGTCTGTCTTCAAATGTTAATATTATTTTGTTCCATTTTTCCACAGAGATTTTAATTGTGTTGATATTATTTTAGTTTTTTGAGACTAATTCATTATTATCCTTGCATAATTCAATTACTAGATATTTTAAGGTAGATTGATGTTTCCCTATGATGTGATCCCCCTTAGTTTGCATTTTTTTATTTAAAAATAAACATTTTGATTTATTGAAATGGAGTCCTGAAGTCATGCAAAATTTGTCAGTTAATGTATCTAATTCTTCTAATGTCTCTTTTGTATTAGATAATGTTAGTAATATGTCATCAGCAAATATCATTATTTTAGAATTGTATTGTTCATAAACATCTATTCCTTTGATTTTTATATTGTTACGAATCTGCCAATGTTTCAATAGCCAGAGCAAGTAGAATCGGTGACACAGGACATCCTTGTTTAGTGTCTCTTGTTATATGTATAGAATCAGAGGTAAAAGGACCTAACTTGACATATGCTAAATTATGTGTGTGTGTGTGTGTGTGTGTGTGTGTGTGTGTGTGTGTGTGTGTATATATATATATATATATATATATATATATATATATATATATTATTTAGGAGATGAACAAAGGATGCAGGAAATTCAGATATTAGGATTTTGAATAGTCCCAATTTAGGGAATCAAAGGCTTTCTCTATATTTAAGCCAGTTATGAGTATTTCTTATCCTTTTAGTAGCCGTGTGTGTCTATGCTATAAATCCAGTTTGATCATTATCTATCGTTTTGGATAGTGGTATTTTCATTCAGTTAGTTAATATTGTCATAAATATCTTATAGTCATTATTTAATAATAATATAGGTCTATATGAGGTGCAGAGGTTTAGGGATTTGTTTTCCATTAGGATTGGTGTGATTAAGGAAAATCTCCAAGAGGGTGGTATTAAAGCTTGTGACTGAATTTCTGAGAGTATTATGGAAGAGGGATAATAGTATCTTTGAAGGAAAAAGTTTATATTTCCATAACTATGCCATCTATACCTGGAGTTTTATTATTTTTACCCACTTTTATTGTATCTGTAAGTAGGATATGAGTAGCCAGCTTGGCACCCAACCTTCCACAGAAGGCACACACACATGCACTCACACCTAGGGCCAATTTAGAGTGTCCAATCCACCTGCAGCATGTCTTTGGGATGTGGGAGGAAACCGGAGCACCCGGAGGAAACCCACACGACCACAGGGAGGACATGCAGACTCCGCACAGAAGGCACCCCAGCCGAGAATCGAACCGGAGAACCTCTTGCTGTGAGGTGACAATGCTAACCACTGCGGCCGCCCAAATAAATTTAAATAAATAAATATTAACAAAAGTAAGATCCACACTAGCCATGGAATGAAAATCATTCCTAGTCTGATGGATAAACCTAACTTGTCACCTCACAGCAAGAGGTTCTCCGGTTCGATTCTCGGCTGGGGTGCCTTCTCCACCTCAGATTATTACTCCTGCCTTGACCATCCAGAACATCTGAACTCCATAAATTGAATTATCATATGGAGAATATTTGTAATGAGAATAAGGGTATAGTCGCACAGGGGCTTAGAATGTATAAATACCCGTTTGGGTTAATATATACTGAAGAAGTAATTCATGATTTTCACTGTTTCTTTGAGTGTGGGTTGGGACTCATTAGTAAATTAATTAAAAATAACTAAGTTACCTTAAACAGTTTGACAAGTCAAGTGGAGAAATTGAACTGTGATATTTTGAATGACATGTTATATTCAGAATATGAGCATTTGTACAAAAAAGTTTTATTAAGTCAACAAAATAATTAGTAATATATTCTTAAAAAAACAAAAGAAGTTTGCTAGAGACGAGAATCAATATGTGGAGGGAAAGGTATATACAGAGCCATACAGAAATGGAAATAATAAAAATAAGAAGGGGAATGAGTTCAAACCCACAGTGGAAGGGGTAAAAGAACATCCACAGGTGGAAAGGATTAGTCGCACAACACACAGGGGATTGGACGAGTTAGATTCCTTTTCTGAACAAAATGAATGTTTTTTTACAGTGAGAAGGTCAGAGAGACTGGCCAACAAGACTCAACACAACATGGACTCGGGGCAACATCACGAACACATGACATACGGGGAGAATCAGGGTTGGAAGAAAGTAGGAAGGGAAGTGAAATAGTAACGGTGGTTGATATGGAGGGAATTGTAGTTGAATTTAAAGGATTTAAAATTTTCAACTACACACCTTTAATACTTAAAAAGGAGCACTTTTTAATATTTTTTCCAAAAGGTTTAAATTCGTGTCCACTAGTTATGGGGATTTAGTCAACATGTGGATTTCAAACTTTATCTTAGGAAGCTTAATTTGCGGATTCTTTTCAAAAATTCTGGTGAAGTAGAGAACAGTAATGACATACGTTTAAACAGGAAAAGCATCATTAACCCGCCTCTCCACCCTGTCCTTATGATGTTTGAAAAATGTGTGACTGACGAAATATATGAGGCATACAATAGAAATAGGAACAACGTGGGACCCCATAACTTGGACAGTGTAGAAAAATTGTTTATAGATTTGAATGAATCGGTATACGTATCATGAAACCTGACAAGGGAGGGGGGAGTAGTATTGTATAGTACAGAAGAAGACAACAGTGCTATAACTAAAATTCTTTTGGACAGTGACACTTATTCCCCAGTTTCTAAAAATGAGATCATGATAGCCTATGGCAGGAATGATTCCTTGTTAGAGGAGTATTTGTTAGAAAATAGAATTGATGGGAAAACCTTTTACTTTTTAAAACAAAACAATCCTATTATTCCCAACATCTTTGGGGTGCCCAAGGTACATAAATGTTTTAAAGATCCACCTTTTAGACCGGTTGTTTCTGCCAAAGGTTCTAAAACACATCCTGTGACAGTTTACATCGACTACTGGACAAAAGAAATGTAGTTAAGATGGATCATTTAATAAAGGACTCATGGGAGTTTCTAAGTAAATTAACAAAGGAGGTATGGAAAGAAAACCTTGGGTTTCTTACTATAGATGTCAAAGACTAGTTCACGGGTATCCCGAGACATGAAGGGCATCAGTATTTTAGTGATAGCATAAAGTTTTCGACTATGTCTAGTGGCAAATTTCAACTGGTTTGGGAACTTATGGAAGTGGTGCTTGATCACAACTATATACACTTTCAGGGCGAACACTATCAGCAAATCAGTGGGATAACAATGGGGGCAGCTTGTGCCCCCATTTACGCCAACTCGGTTATGTTGGAGTGGGAACATCGTTATGTATTTAATTGTCCCTACACAAACAATATACGTCTGTATGTAAGATTTTTGGACAATGTATTTGTTTTGTGGGAGAGGGGGTGAGGAGAGCATTAACTCTTTTATGCGACATCTAAATGGGTGCACTACCTTTTTCAAATTTACTTATACATGGGAAAAAGAAAGTATAAATTATTTGGACATCACCATTTTTCAGACTAAGGAGGGTTTCAAGTCTAAAATATATAGAAAAAACACATGGTGCAACACTTACTTACATTACACCAGTAATCACCCCATGTTTCAGAAAAAAAGTTTGATTAAGGGACAAGCAGTGCGAATTGCTAGGATGACCTCAGACAGGAAGGATCTGGAAGGAGAATTTAAAAACCTCAGAGGAATGTTTTTGGACAGTGGATCCCCTGTGTATATAGTCCAGGGTGTTCTGGAGGAAGTATATAGAGGGTGGGGCACCAGATATAAGGCCCTTTTGGGAAAGCCTTTAGATGAATTCAATAAACATGGAAAAAATAGGAAATATGAAAAAGCATGCGTAATGGAATTTTAATGGTTTTACAGGGCCTTTTATGAACATTATAAAGGCAAATTGTAGTATGCTTAAGGTAAATAAAGAATTACATGAGGTGGTAGGACAGAGCCTATATTTTCTTTTAGGACTGGAAAGAATTTTAAAAGTGAATTTGAACAATTTGATGTGTCTGACTTCAGTATTAAAAATTCTACTAGCTCATGTGGAAGTTGTAAGCAGTGTCCATACATTATAAAGGATGAAAGCATTTACCTACAAAATGGATTGAACAGTAGAGTAGGGTTTTGTAGAGGTAATTGTAATACAAAAATGTTAGTGTACTTGACCATATGTGGAGGATGCCCTGCATTTATGTAGGGAAAACGGAGAGTGCTTTTAAGGACAGGATGTATGAGCACCACTGTGATATTAAGTCTAAGAAAGAGACTAGTGCACTATATTAACACTCATTGAGATGTACCTTTTTTAACAGTTTTAAATTTCGGATTATAGATGTTGTCAAAGCTAACCCGAGGAGGGGGGGGGAGATGCAAAGAATATATTATTAAACAAAGAACTTAAATGGCAACTTAGGTTAAATTCTAATACATATCGTGGTTTAAATGAATATATTACTATTAAGCCTGTATTAATGCTTAGAGCTTTACAAATTTAATAATACCACCACCATTCACATATAAAATTATTTAAGATGGTTTTAAAAATGTGTAACAGCATCTTTATAGGTTTAATGGATGTTTTCCAGTGTTTTTATTCATTGTTTTAATAGTAATCAAACTGTTTTATTGTTTTAATTGTTAATTGGGGATAATTAAGCATAGTATAAATAGGATGAAATGTTGAATGGGGGGCATCTGATGAAGTCTTGTGCACAAGACGAAAGCGCTAATTTTGCCTGTTAAAGAATTTTGTTACCTACTGAGGGACTGGACCTTCTATGTGGTTATTGAGTTTTTACAGTTAATATCATGTTTACCAATAAAGTAATGTTTTTGGTCAGGCATACTAAAAATGTTTTTCTGAAATAAATTTAAATTAATAAATGTTAACAAAACTAAGATCCACACTAGCCATGGAATGAAAATCATTCCTAATCTGGATAAACCTAACTCCATCAGATTATCACTTCTACCTTGACCATCCAGAACATTTGAGTTCCATAAATTGAATTATCACATGGAGAATATTTGTAATGGGAATAAGCACAATTTATAATATTTTGCACAGGTATAGTTCTATTGTAGATTAGACAGAATTCTAATACAATATAAATGTCTACTTATTGTATAAGCAATTAATATTTACATGAAAGACAGATGACAAGCAGTTCAATCATAGTAAAGTAGGATGTATCATATATAAAACCTCAGTAAAAGATTATGGCACACAGTTATTTAACATATTCACCCTTATTGATGTCTTTCAAAACTTATTACTTAATGTAAATAGATGGTAATATTTATAACTGTTTATAATACAGTGTATTTTACTGGATATATCAGAAGTTATATTTCATTGTTTGCCAGCATTTAAGTACTTTGTTACTAACTTACTCAAAGCATCAAGTTTGTTTTATGTGAACTTTGAAAGTTAGTGCATTTTAATTATCAGTGCATCCCTCTTCCCCCTCATTTCCTACACATAAGGATTTTCATATCTGTCATTTCTTATTTTAAAATGAGTGAAATTGTAGGTTAAAAACAACAAATTCACTTATTGTGATTAATGATTTCAAGTTCCCTTTCCATATTCATAAATTGCCATTTTATGGCATATACTGAAAGTTTTTACATTTAAATGGTAACATTCTATTTTGTACAATCAGCAAAGGTTAAACTGAGTGATTATTGTCAATTTAATACTATTTGTTCAGAATATGGTTGTTACATTCTGTGACATTTCAAGTTCTGGCTTCTATTGTTTCTCTTGAGCAACTTTGTCAGTTTGTCATGTATAAAACAGTTGGTAACCACTTAAGTATTATATATGGTCAAGATGGGTTACAAACACTACAATTCAAGTTAAAGCAATTACATGACTTGTTATGCATATTTACTTGTATAAGAAAATCATCATGCTTCCCCTTGATGTTCAATGTAGTGTATGTAATTTATGACAAGATAAGACAGTAGTGTTATTATACACAAAACTGTGTTATTAAATCCTGTCTTTAATATCTAAATTCAGCAGACTACAGCTTATATGACGATTATATATTTTATGTGTAGATTTACTAAAATCATACATTACATAACTAGTGTGTATGTGTGTGTTTTGGTTGTTGCTTAGTTATTTGGGAGACCACAAGCTGTAATGCTTATTCTTATTATTAGCTCCTTCCAAGCATGTTTATACAGTCCATAGAATTTAAATTATGAGAGCCTTCTAGTTTCTTATTTGTTATAAGTAAATTTCCATCCTCACACACACATATCAGTACTTCAAGCATGGGCAACAATGCCCATCCAGTTTTTCCAGAATACTATTCGCTAGTTCATGTGGTATGTTTCCAGGCTGTTCTTAAAATATCCAAACCAGTATTTGTCCTGTTCCATTGTACCAGCCTGTTCCATGCGGTGGCAGGTCTGCCAGTGAACTACTCAACACACCTTCCATTCCCACAGATATTTCCAGGAAGGAAATCTGATGAGACTCTAGCATTTCCCGGCAACTCCAAACATCCCTAGAATCAGCTATCCCCATATGCCCAATATGTCTGAGCAAGCTAACCTTCCAGACCACTGCAAAAGGGTACTGCACAATATCAAGTGCTCTTAGTCTTTCACAATAACACTGACTTCCACTCTATGTATGTCCTTAATGAGTTTGGATCAGAATACATTTTAAATATAAAATTGTGCTTATTATTTTTATTTATCAAGAATCAACTTAATGAGCTAAACGAAGTGTTGGGAGACCATCATTGCGTGTACATGTGGTTTAAAGCAGCCTCTTTATTTGATATGTATATATATATATATATATATATATATATATATATATATATATATATATATTTTTTTTTTTTTTTAAACCAAAAACTTCATTGCCGGGAATTATCTCGGAGACTCCTCAGAGCCATTAAGCATTATCTTCGTTTTGTCTGTGTTACCATAGCATCCTGGGAGTGTCTGTTTCTGTTAGTGTGTCTATGTACTGCATACCAGAGGTTCACTATGCACCAGAAGCAAAGCTTCACTTCACTGCACCCTCAAGCCTAAATTCCCTCCCATTCAGCGAGGCAGCAGCCAGAAAAAGAACGGAGAGCAAACGGATAAAAAAAACTCCAACAAGCCGCCACAGCAAGAGATAACACATTCTTCCAGCCTTCCCACCTCTCATTCAGCACATGTATAAACAAACTATTCAGTGCCAAAATATCCCAAATCACAGTTTTATCTACCCCCTTCCCCTCGATCCAGACTAAAACACCAAATATCTCTTTGTAATACGCAAGCATCAGTAAACCTCGATCACAAGCCACAACCCACAGCTTCCTGGAGACAAAAACGGCAACATACAATAGCTGCATCCACACACACCATGTCAGGCTTAATCAGCACTTGAAGCTATGATACCTGCCATGATTGATATTAACTATGTTTAGACAGAATAATAATGACATTTGTACTAGCTACCAGACACAGCTGCATCCAAGCACACACCATATGAGGATTGATCAAACAGCACTCGTAGCTGTGATACCTGCCATAATTGATATTAACTATATTTAGACAGAATAATGATGACATTTTTACTAAGAGCTTGCTACTATTATTCAATCAGGATATACATGACCCTTCTAAATCATACTTTAACTGAAGAAGGCATTAGTCTCAATAACAGCATTTTTTTTCAAAACACTCTACTGTTACTATTATATATGATGTTAATTTGTTACATTTGAATCTGAACTCTGATGAATGGTACCTTGTTGAATTGGTTAATTAATTACTTAAATTATTATAAGTAAAATCAGTGAAAACTGAACAAGATAAGTATTCATTGAGTTCAAGTAGGGGAATAGAAACTTTTATGTATGTATTATATGTTGCTTTGTTTGGCTTATAGGTTCATAGCCTAGTATCTACCAATGAACCTATCTGCCCGAGGGCATTTATAAGCCTAGCCCGTAAGTGTCGCTTTCACAGCCCCATAAATTAGTTAGCTGCGCCTCTGTCAAGCAGAGCCATAGACGTGATCCCTGGGGTGTACTTTCTATTTCCCATCCACTCGTCAAGGTTCTTATTGAAGAGTAATATTAAGGTTTTCTGTCTAATGTAATTAGGGATTTTGTTCCAAGGTGTGGGGAGTCTGTGACAGGAATCTGGCCCTCCAGCATGTTATATTTATTGAGGTGTCGAGGTTTCGCTCACTGGATCATGTGGCTCGTAGTGACTTGGATTTCTTTAGGTGGATCATGTCCATCAATTCTGAGTTGAACATGGCTTTATAGGTTAGGCAGAGATCACCTCTGAGCAAGCGGTATGCCACTGAGTAAAGCCGGAGTTTTTTCAGTCTGGCTGCATATGGCATATGTTTGAGGCCTGTGATCCTCTTGGTGAGGTACTTCTGTGGTCTCTCCAGCTGCTGGCAGTGTCTTGAGGTACATCCCAAAAGGGGCTTTGTACTGTATGATGGGTCTGATGAGTGACAAGTATAGGGGCACTATTACCTCTCTATTTCTAGATGCGAACCCTTTAGTAATTAGATGGGCTACATAGAAGGATTTCTTAACTACTTTGGCGATGTGATTGTCAAATGAGAGATTACTATGTACCAGTCCCCCCAGGTCTCTTATTACCTCTTCTGAATGAAGGGGGCTGCTACCAATGTGGTAGTTCGTGGGTGTTTTGTTCTTCCCAAACGGGATGACTATGCATTTTTTGGCATTTAACTTGAGGCCATGACTTTGACACCATGTGTCAGTCTCAGTGAGGCCCTTCTGGAGAATGTCCGTGTCAGCCGGAGTGTCAATTATTGTTCCCAGCTTGCAGTCATCAGCAAATTTGGTCAGCCATAGACCTTTAGTATTTGCCTGTACTTCTGAGAAACATATGTCGAACAGTAGCGGGCCCAAGACTGAACCCTGGGGGACACCACTTGTGACTGGTTTAGATTCAGACATGGATCCCGCTATTCCTACCAAGTGGGTTTTGTCTGTAAGCCAGCTGGCAACCCATCTCGTGATGTAGGGATTTATGTTTAGGCTGATGAGTTTGTCTATGGTACCCGATTGAGGAATGGTGTCGAAAGCCTTGGCAAGGTCTAGTTAGGCTGTATGAACCACCTTACCATCATCAATGGCTTTGGTGACTGTTTCGAAGAAGTCAGCCAGGTTCAGTAGGCATGATCTGCCCTTAATAAAGCCGAACTGAGTTGGGTCAAGTGTTTGGAGGTCTCCTATGTCCTTGTTAATTTGTTCCATGATGATACGCTCCATAGCCTTGCAGACCAGGCCGGTCAGGCTTATAAGGGTGATAGTTACCAGGGTCAGTTCTTGCTCCCCCTTTGTGAAGTGGAATAACGGTTGCTGTGCACCATTCCAAGGGCATGTAGCCTGTGGATAGGCTGAGGATGAAAAGTTTCTTTAGGAGTGAGCTTAGTTCATCTTGCAGTTCGTGTAGGACACAGCCTAGAACTCCATCTGGCCGCATTGATGCTGTGTTTTTGGCTTTTGTAAGGGCTATTTTTACTTGTGCTTCTGTGATTTCAGGAATGCTGGACTCTTAGTGTATTACTATGGGTCCTTTTGGGGGTGATAGGGGGGTGAAGTTGGCACTAAATCTATCTGCCAGGATGTTGGCGATGTCGTAGGTTCTGTATATTTTGTGCTATTTTGCACCAGCTTGGCGCATATCTGTGATTTACCACTTAGATTCTTTACATAGCCATAGAAGGCTTTGTGGTTATCTTTTGAGTCCTTGGCTATCTTTCTTACGAAGTCTGCCTTGGAAGATTTTATAAGGGACCTGAGTATTTTTATACTGGTCAGGGATGTATTCCTTTCTTAGGATTTGCTTTTTTTTCTGGACTAGTTTCTCCTTCTATTGTATAGTTTGTTGATTGCTGGGGTCCTCCAGACTGGTTTCCTTCTCTTGGAGGAGTGAGTCTTGGTTTTACTGGGGATGGCACGATCGATACATCCTTGTAGGTGTTGATAGAGTGCATTTGTAAAGACTTCTGTATTTTGGGCGGAGTTATCCCTAGGTGTGGCAGGTATGAAGCTACCCACCTCAGTCTTGAGCTGTGTGAAGTTGGCTTTGGGAATGTTTTTACTGAGGTTTCCTTGTGTGGGGGAGATGGTGGGGTGTGGGCATTCAGTGTGATTAGTTTATGGTCAGATCTAACCAGTGACTGGTTTACCTCTGGTGTGGAGCACCTGTCGCTCATGTTGGTGTTGACCAGGTCTAGTAGGTTTTCACCTCTGGTTGGGGAGTTTACCAGCTGATCCAAGGCGTTTGAGTTGATAAATTCCAGGAATCGCTGGGCCTGGGAGTTGGTACTAGAGTAGTTTTCTCAGTTGATGGAGGGGTAATTGAAATCGCCCAGTATCAGGGTGTTTTGTAGGACCCTAATGTTTTCGACTGTCTCCAGGAAGGTCGAGTGTTGATACTGGGACATGGAGGGTGATCTGTACAAGCCACAAATTGCATTTCAGTTTTGCCTTGCGTTAGTTGCATATGGATGATCTCTGTAGTATCATGCTGTACCATTAACCTGGAGGTGTGGGTATCCTTGATGACTATGGATACTCCCCCTATTTTTGTTGCTTGGTCCGTGTTCTGTGGCAGAAATGTGTGGTATGAGTTGTATCCCGGTAGTGCTGGGGTGCTCTCTGGAGCCTTAAAATAGGTATCTGTTGCTGCACAGATGTTGACATTCTCCATACTGAGGAGTGCTTCGAGTGCATGCATTTTGAGATTTAGACTCCTGGCATTGAGTAGCATAACCCTCATTTTCTTATTTTTTTGTGCTGGTTATGGTGGCCTGTTTGACTTTTGGGCCTTGCCTAAAAAAGGCACAATGGGGACAGCAAGAGCCTTAGCCAGTATTCGAAAGCCTAGGGGTGACAGGTGCAAGCCGTCTCTTGCGAAGTAACGAGGCTTGTCGAGCATGTCATCCCAGGCTGACAGATACCGGATACCTTTTGAATGACACCAGAAGTTTAGCCAATTGCTGAAGCTGATAATTTTTTCTTTATACTGTGGTATCATTCTTGGAGAGGGCAGAATGCTACTCAGGGTCAGGGTCATACCCGCCTGGGTTACATGATCAGAGAGCTCTTCCATGTCTCTTTTCATGTAGTCCAAGGAAGTACATCTCAGGTCATTCACACCAACATGTACGATGACAGAGTCATATTTATACTTGTTCTGGAGTGACCTGAGTGCTTGTGTTATGTGGCAGATTCAGGCTCCTGACAGGCAGCTTACAGTAACCTTCTCATTGTCCTGTCTGGTGAGTGGGACATCAGTGTGCCTGACTATGGAGTCTCCTATTACTAGTGTGTTAGGTATGTTATTTGGCCTTAAGGGCTGAGAGTGTGCGGCACACTGATTTTGTGGTTTATGTGTTGTTTGGTTGGTGATGTGATGTACTGGTGCGGGTTGTTTGGGAGTCTGCCTTGGAGGTCTCCATTTCTTTGGTAAGTTATTAGTTAGAGCCTCCGAGTATGATTTTGTGTGTTTATGTGTATCTTTTGCCTGTGCTTGTATAGTTGGTCTATGTGAAGCTGGAGGTGTGATGCAGGTGTTGACCTTCTCCTCTTGACTGACTGTTTCAGTCATGGGCGGAGAGAGCTTAGCCTCCAGTTTGGCTGTATAGTTGCATCTCTCACATGTGTTAGAGTTGAGTGGTAGGAGGAGTGGGTTGGCTGTGTACATGAGGCAGTTGTGACATTGACCAACGATACCCAGATTCACTAGCTGGACAGGAGAATACACTGGAAATTGCCCTTTGGTCATGCCTGAGTAATAGGGTGGGTTGTTTTGTACCTTTGGCTGGTTGGGATGAATAAAGAGCCTTGCCCTGCTTGGACAACTCTAGTGCTGGAGTTGTGCTTACTGTTAGCTTTAGCTGGTGTTGGGCGTTAGGTGTGTGGTTTAATGCTTAGGTTGAGAGTTTAAAGAGTTCCAAGGGAAAAATTGAAGTGTAGACTTTGTAGAGCTGGGAATAGTTTAACCCTAGCTAACCCACGCGATGTGCAAAACTGTGCAAACGTGGTTTTTATGGCAGGGAAATGAAATAGATAGAAATTAGCCCAAAATGGCCAATAGACTACAAACTTCTGTGCTGGGACCACTCCTCCAGGGATAGATAGGCTGCTCAAAGCTCCCCTCTCTCACAGGTGAACAGTGAAACTTCCCGCTATCCAAGTAAGGTATGGGCAACTCAGAAACCTGAAACACAGCCCTGAATTTAGCACTAGCCTGAAAACTTGGACTACACTAGTTTAGGAAGGTGGGAAAAGCAAAGATATTTTTTTCTCTTTTTAGAAGGCAGAAAACAGCAGAAAATACAGCGATACAGATAAAACGACTTTCTTTAAATGCACAGAAAGGCTAACACACTTTAGTGTGTAGCCTACAACAGTTAAACAAACTTTTTAACAAAAAACGACTTTAAAAATTGCAGACAGTCAGGTAAGTACAAGCATATAAATCACAATAAACGCTGAAATATCGGCATTTAGGTGGAAAACACACTAGCGAGGTAAAAAAAGCAGAAAAAGGTACTTAAACCACTCCAAAAGTTTCTCTTTAGTTCTCCGTAAATGTAAGCAGTAACCCATCTTGACCTACCTTTGGTTGTGAAGAATTATTGGACACTCTGAACATTGTGAATAAACCATTACTGTTTCTCAGTTGTTTAAGAAACCTTTTTTTTTTTTTAAATAAAAACAGATGACAAGTGATGTACCATATCAGTTGATACTTTGAGAGATGTAGTTGTAAGAGTTTTTTGGGACAGCTATCTTGGAATCAGTTTTTTGTTTCTTCTTTGTAGCATCAGTCCAAGGATTTCTTTCTTTTATACTTTTAAGAGTAGGTGCCATTCATTCAATTTTTTCTGGGATAGACACTATGTTATTGTTTTTGAGGAATATAGTAGCTTCTTCTAAGTCATTAAAGGTTCTCATCTCATTGGCAAAATATATTTTTATCTTAGCTGGAAAGGCCAGCTCTGCTTTAATGTTTTGTTTCAACAGTTTTATTATTGGCCAGACTTCCTCAGTGCTCTATGCGCCCTTTCAATTCCAAATTAAAGTCCCTCTTTCAAGTCTAAAAATTCAGGAATCTAGGTTAAGAATTAAATAATGTCTTATCCTTCAGTGTTTTCAGGCAGACCAAAGATCCTTATGTTGTTTCTCCTTTCCCTGTTTTCTAAGTCATCTATTTTGTTAAGCAGCCATGTATTCTGTTAAAGTTCTTTTTGGAATTCTTCCTCCGAGTCTCCCTTCAATGTCATTTAGAGAAGTCTGTTTTTGAAAATTTAATTTGAGGTTTTCTAAGTCATTTTAAAGCCATCCATCTTCAAAGATAGTTCCTGTAAGGTAGATGTCATCAATTGCAGTTCTTTTTTCAAAGCAGTATCTGGATGAGAATTCCTTGTGTTTTTCATATTCAGTGACTCAATACATCTCCATGTTACTTGACAGGCAAATTTTTGTACATCCCCACCAATGACATTTATGTAGTTTATCTATAGATTTCTGACATTTTAAACTTGAAAATAATAAAATTTTCCTATATTATACTAGGTTGTGGAGCTCTCAAAATTCACTGCTGTCAGTTGGCCATGTAGGCTCTGCCCCCTTGATCAACTGTTTTGATAATGGTATTGGTTATGTAAATGAAAGTAGAACTAGCTGATTTATTTTTCAGGTCAAAGATCATGATTTTTTCCCCCCTGATTAGCAACATAGAGCCCTGGAGCCATAATAGCAGTGTATCAACTGAGTGTTGAACATGCAAGGTGGGGGGCTAGTTTAGGGCCACAGTAGGTAACTGTGGAGTTATCAACATATTGTAGTAATTTGTAACCACTTGTATGGCAGCATATTCTATAAGTAGAGATGGTAAATATAAAGGCCAAGGATATTGTCTTGAGGCATATTACTCTGAGTATGGACTTTGTGACAGCAACTCTTGGGTCTATTGCAAAACTAGCTTTCACACCAGCTGATCACACTTGCTGTGCAGCCAGGAGTAGAGATCCTTTATGAGAGTAAGTTGTAATTAGCTATTTTAAAAGCTGTTGAGATGTCTTAAGAGAGCAGCAAAATAATTGTCAGTCATATTCTGATGCACTATAATCTATGATTTCCACCATTGCAACATGACTAGTTTGGCCAGTGGAGTTTCCCTGCTGTGTTTTACTTGGTTTATTGTATTCTGTCAGGTATTGTAAGAGTTGAGCATGCACCATTCCTTCAAGTATCTTGGAAAATGAACTAAGGATAAAAGATTTGTCAGCATTTAGCAACTTTGCTCTTTCTACTTCCCATGAGCAGAGGAATATTTTTGGATTCTTTCCATATGGATTGGCAGTAACCTTCCATTAGGCTTTTAAGTTTAGTTTAGTAAGAGGGTAGGTAATGTGATTAAATATTGCCTTTAGGAAGGCTGGTGGGAGGTTGTCCACTGAAGGAGATCCATATAGCCTTTTTTGGATTTTTTTTTACTCCTATATTGAGCTTGAATGGGAATGGTGGAGAAGGATATATTGCAGTCACTAGTGAGGTGATTGGGTTTAGGATTCTGCAACAGTATTGATCATTGACAGACTTAAAGTAAATGGCAGCTGGATTAGTTGACATGTAGTCATTGTAGAGTCCTACTAGATTGTTTCCAGTAGTGTTAGTTTCCTGTGTGTGTCTTGAATGGTGATATAGTGATTTTGCTTTGCTGCTGCTATGTGCTGTTGGCAAATATATAGGTTCATAGGTTAGTACTAGGCTAACTGCCCTTGAGAGCCATTTTTTAAGCCTAGCCAATTATCCCCTGTGAGATTCAAACCCTGTACCTTGTGTTTGTAAGGCAAACACCTTAACCATTAGGCCATCCTCCCAACCCCTTTTCTTTGTATTTGAGTAGTGTTTGTTTGTCTTTTTACTTCCATATTTTCTATACTTCATCTGTAGTCTTCATTGGTCCTTTAATTTATGCAGCCATGGCAAGGCCTTTTTGTTCTGATTATTCTAATTGGAGAATATTTGTTAAGGATGGTTAAGAGTTTGATTAAGGGAGTTGTCAGCCAGGTCAGGTGAGGTAGTCTGAGAATGTCCCAGTTGATAGATAATAGTTGTAGCAAGGCAAGCTACAAGGATAGTCCATTTCAGTTTCTAATTACAGCATTTTTTTTTATTTCTCACTTTTGTGTATATTTTACAAAGAGAGGTTTATTCTCCTGTATTGTGTACAATGGGTTATGGTCATTAAGGCTGTTAAGTTGTAAACTGCTACTAGTGAAATTATATTGGTATGTTATCAATATCAGATTGTGAGTATGTTGAGCATTTGTTTTAAGTTCAGTTGTTGTGGGTGACTTGACTGGCTATGAATAGCAAACACCCTCGTTGTTCAGGAAGAGATTCAGTTTGTACTATCCAGCGTGCATTAGTCATCCTGGCTAATTAGTTCAGTGCTGCAGTTATTTCTGAAACTGGTGTAAGGTAGTAGGCAGTGCCTTGGTAACTGCTTTGGGTTGTTGGTAAAGGCAACCAGTACCAAGTGTTTGTGATGCTGTAATTGCAACTACTAAGGACGCCATGCTAAGATGTAGAGGGATTAATTGGGGTGCAGTAATGAGGTAAGGACTCAATGCTAAGATGTAGAGGGTTAATTGGGGTGCAATAATGAGGTAAGGACTCCATGCTAAGATGTAGAGGGGTTAATTGGGGTGCAGTAATGAGGTAAGGACTCAATGCTAAGATGTAGAGGGGTTAATTGGGGTGCAGCAATGAGGTAAGGACTCCATGCTAAGATGTAGATGGGTTAATTGGGGTGCAGTAATGCGGTAAGGACTCCATGCTAAGATGTAGAGGGGTTAATTGGGGTGCAGTAATGAGGTAATAGAACACACTACTATTATCAGGACTGCTTTGGTTATTTCAGTACTGTGGTCATGTCTGAAAATATAAGCAAGTTTAGCTCTGAGTTGGGATATGAGCTTTTAACCAAGGTTCAGTGAGGACAAGTTTAGGTTATAGAGTAGCCACAAATGTAGTTGGTCATTATTACTTATGCTTTTGATGTGAACAAGTTTTAGCCCTTTTGTAGTGAGGATGGAACTGCATCATCTGGAGGGAAAGCAGGAGTTTGGTCAAAGTTTACTTAAAATGTCTCTAGCACAACAGAGTCCTACTTCTGTAATCTGCCGTTACTAATGCACCGAGTTAGTTTATATTGTTTATGCACTCCTGAAGCACTCATGTTCCTTAGGAATTGATGTATCCATTCTTAACACTTTAGTGTTTGCTCTCTTTATAAACTTGATGTTCTTTAAGGTCCTGTCTTTCCATGGTGCAACTGTTATGTTAATGATCTTGTAATGCAATACTGTCATGATTGCATTAGTTTGGTATGAAACTGTTCTGTTCTAAAGGAGTATTATTCTTTTTAGAACTCCATTGAATAAAGGTAGGTTTTGCTGAGTCATACTGTCCCAATAAACAAGTGGAAGTAATAAATATTTCTACAGCTCATATGAGACGTTCTAGACTTGTAATTGTGAAGCCAACAACTAAAGAAAATAATTGCTAAAATGTGCAGAGAATGTGAACACGCTGTTATAACCGTTACACATTTTTTTCAAGGGAGAATTTGTTTTCTCTTCTCCAGTGCACTGCACTCCTATTCTAATGTTGAAGTCATTGTACTGGAACCTCAGACTGGGTATATATGCTGTATATTTGCTTTCACAGACTCACTGCAGAGGATTGCAGTTAAGGCTGTGGAATCTTCAACAGGAAGCTCATTTGTACCAATCACCTGACTTAGAGGTACACTTGAGTTTTTGGATTCTCAGAAATTCAACCAATTTGTTTTGCACAGGCATGGTCCTATGAAGTAAAATGTATTGTGCATATGTTATTTTAGGGTAGCATTATGGCAAAGTAACTTCCATCTGATTTTTACAAAAACAAAGTTACCAGAACTTTTTGGGTTGACAATATAAAATTAAACGGTCTATAACGTGCGTGTGGGGCAGGGGTGACTGAGGGTGTGAAAGGGAGGGACCTGCTATCATTGTTGAAGATAAGTGATCCATGAGTATGTATGCAACATAAAATCAAGTGTACAGGATTTATGTATTTCTGAAAAATGACAGCAAAGTTCCAGCTGATGTGATTAGAAAATTGGTTAGTAAGTAAGGCAAAGGGTTAAATAAAAGAAAATATTGCAATATAAAATATCCTTCTTTATTGTGGTCCATGGAGTAGAGATACACCCAAAATTTGATTAGTGACCCAGGTGCTGCAGTAGCCAGCAGCAGAGGGAAACGAATGATGAAATGGAGCATGCTCACCACTCATAAGGGCTGGGGAAGGCACACGTGTTCTGAGATCACTACAATACCTATGAGATGAACAGAGGCATCATCTTTAAGGAGGGTTTGGGCTATCCGAGTATGTGACCATTCCTCACACAGCCTAATTGTATGCTCATTCCTTGGGTCCTTTCAGGCTTGCCAGGAGGAATTATAGAATTTAAAGGGGAAATCCCACAAAGGTCTGATTTAATGGCCACTACACTGCCCCATTTTCAACTCCTAACACAAAACAAATGTGTCACAGCAGCAGTGGTGGTATCATGATGGTCAGCAGACAAAATATAAAATTCATAAATTCCTTCTTTCATTGGTTACCCACGTTCTCCAGCTCAGGGTTGTGGGGGAGCTGGAGACCGTTTAGGAACTAAGTGTGCATAAAGCAGTGAAACTAATCCTGAATGGGGTGATCTTGCTTCACAGGATATATGCACTCATGGAATGCACACCTATGGGAAAGGTAGAGGTACGCTAATTCACCTCCAGCATTTCTTTGTAATGTGGGAGGAAAACAGCAATGTGGCAAAACCATACAGACATGGGGGAAAACATACAGGGTTCATACAGAAGGCACCCCAGCTGAGAACCAAAGTAGAGACTCTATCATTGAGTTGCACCATTATGCTACTCCTGTACGAAGTAGTCTTAGTAAAATAGGAAAAATAAAGCAAGATGATCCAGAATTAATAAAAGTAGATTCAACCTGGACTAAAGAATTGTTAAAAGTTGTAAGTATAAGAGAGCTTTAAGATAAATGTACAAATATGAACCCATTGTTTTAGCTTGATAGTTGAAGTATCATCTTTTTTGGTCCACTCGGACATCTTTTCCAGTCTGGCTCCCACTACCCATGTCCATGCCGAGTCAAGCAGCTCTTCTGTTACTCCCCCATCTTAGTCCAGTATTGTAGGGGCTGGTTATGATCCTTAGGGTGTTGTGAGGGCTCCATCTCATCTGTATTTCCATGCACACAGATTGCATATGAGGCCAATTGCCCTCTTTGGAGCATGCCTCCCTAAGGGGAGCTATAACAAATGCCTTCCCACCTAGGACTGGCATGCCCATCCCTTCTCTGACAGTCACCTGAGCCACTAATCAAACCTGGGTTACCTGGGCTATATTATAGCAATAAATCCATTTGGGTAGGTAACCCTATTCCACGGTTATGCGGGTTTGGTCCCGAGGGACCAAACAAAGCCAACCATGGGTAAATTTAGCATTACCCACACCCAGAAGTGGGTTATTGCTATTATACCATGACATTATTTAAGAAAAGAATACTTTTCTTAAATAATGGCATAGTATAATGCCTGTTTACTGCCCTTCGGCAGATGTCTGGCATCCGGAGTCCTGATGTACGCAGTACATCAGAGTTGAGAAAGCAAGATCTCCATTGCTTTTTGGTCTCGCTTGATGTTAAATGAGTTTAACATAGCGAGACAGTTTGGACATCTCCGTCTCGCCATGTTAAACTCATTTAACATAGCGAGACACTAAAAAGCAACGGGATCTTGCTTTCTGTTTTAAAACACTAATCTAGCTATGTTAAAGGGTTTAACATGCTGTCTCGCTATGTTAAACCCTTTAACATAAAATCGAAGTTATACTAATGGAAAGTCCGGCAACCGGACCTTTTCCATTAGTATATACGCTGGCCAATCAGCTCATGGTATAATAAAAGCTTTAAAGATCCCTCTGTGCCACTGGGGTTGCTTTGAAGAAGTGTTTTTAAGGAGTTTTAAAATGGTAGTTATGAAAGTTAGAAAGAAGCCATATAAATGTACCGAGGAATGAGAATGATCAGCTGCAGCAATATAAATGTGTTATTATTATTATTATAAAGAAAATATGAAGTTTTCAAGTTAACATAAAATATATTGCAGAATCTCACACAAGTGAGAAAGAGATGGCTAGAAAAAAGTAGATTGCTGTCTGCAGATGGTGGGAGAAGCAGCTACCTCAAATAAAAGGAGTTTGAGTTGAGGCCTTGCTTGCAAGTGAAACTAGAGGAGATGAGTTAATATTTCATCAGTTATGGAGTCGTCGTCAGTATTATACGAGTTGTGCCAAACTGATGTGAGACAGAATGAAGCTCTCAGGTTACTACTAATCCTCAGCTGTGGTCACAAGCTTCAGTAGTGACCAATAGGATGAGATCTTAGATAAAGGCAGCACATATGAAGTCCCTTAACGCGGTAACTGGGGTCAGTTTCCATGACAAGAAGAGGAGCTCTGCTATCTTGGGTTTTCAGTACAAGTGCTTCAAATTTTAGGGAGGAGTTGTGGCTTTTAGGGATATCTCCGATGCTCCTCCGACAGAAGGTGCTATTAAACAATGGTAACTTGGACAGGACTCTGGAGCAGATCCAGGATTTTTTGGAAAGTTTATATCCTTGTTTGCCTGGACATGTTTGAAGATCCCACTGAAGACTGTTGCTTAGGAAGTCTTGTCTGTCCTGCTACCAACACAACTCTTATTAGGACAAGTGCTTCAGAAAATGTACTGACAGACCAAATGTCAATATTATAAAAGCTGTATTCTTTTTCAAGTAACTTTAAAATGATTTTAACAAAAAAAATATGAAATCATTATGCAATATGTGAATTAGCAGTTCCCTAGTTGAAAAACAACTTTTGTGTTCTAAACGAATCACAGCACAGATTAAAGGTTGACTGTCGTTCACTAGTATGCCATGGATGTCCTGTTCTCTCTCATTTTTAATGACTGTGGAAGTAATACTGATACAGTTCAGACTTTCAGAAGCGTACAACGAGTAGAGTAGCTATATATGTAAAATAATTAGCTGATGGCATTGGGCTTCTTGACAACTTTAGAATTCCTGAATTCAGTGATTTATTGTGAAATTCTAAGCATTTACTACAACTGCTTTTAACAATACTTTTGTTAACATTCTGAGCTGTGCGAGGGCTGTAACTCTGTGGTGGTTAAGATAAAGAAACTGAACACTCTGTTTTGCAGTACAGTGTTTTATGTGCAGTATATCATGAAATCTTCACACCTCCATGGAAAACCTGAGGGGCTTAATGCGTAATCATTGCAGATTACAAATATGATTTTTTAAACTAGCATAATGGAGTTCTGTGCTCTGACATGGCTTTGTTGCATTGTCAACAGTGTGATAACTTGTGCATTTAAGCATGTAGGCAGGCAGTAAGAGTACTGCCTGAAGATATAGTTTGTAATTGTTATAAAAAGTCTTTAGTTCTCCGGAGCTTATGATAAATTTGTAACGTGACAGTATGGTATGCATTAGGGAAAGGCAGATGCTAAAAATGTTATGCCACCGCTAAAACCTGATGTTGCCCACATGTAGAACAAAGCTGAAGGATCCTGTGTTACACTATACCTGAATGAATTACTGAATGCTGTCTGCTTTTGGGCCAACAAGAGTGAACATGCTGCATTATTCAGGTACAAAGTATTTAAAAATAAAAAACAAAAAGATACTATTAAATGGATTAAACAAGTAAAAAATGAATAGTTTAGCCAATCAAAAGGTTTATCTACCTCCTGTAGTATCATTGTACACACAAGTGCAAAAAAAAAAACCCCCAAAAAAAAAAAGCTTTCTTTTGTTCCTTTTTGTTGTAATAAGGCTAAATTGTGTGTTCTTATACCGTCACCTTGTTTTTCTTGAACCACAGCCTCCACTAGATAACTAAAAAGTTTATAGGAGGTTACTAGGCCAGTGGCCCTAGACCCCTTACCATATTAATCCCAAGTTGCCTCAATTGCCCTTGGTTAGATGGAAGTAATTCACAGAACGAGTCTGATAAATACCAACTACCCCTGTCCATGAGGGGCATGGATGCCACCCCTGGGGTGAATTTGCAGTCTTCCATCCATTTGACCAGGTTATACTTGAAATAGGGTCAAGTGAGGAGCTCTGCTTAATGTGAATTGGAAGTTTATTCCAGAGTAGTTGCAATCTGTGGGAGATCTCTCTCTCCCCAGCATGTTCTGTTAATGTCGCAGGCTAGGTTAAGATCCCTAGAGTGAGTGACTCTTGTGCCATTTGACTTGTGGATGTACAGCATATCCATCAGAACAAGGTCAGAGACTGCCCTGTTTGCCAGGCACAAGTTGCCTCTCAGCAGCCTATATGATGCGGAGTAAAGTGACAGGGCTTTCGGTCTGTTTGCATAAGTTATGGTTTGGAGGCCCTGTATTTTCTTGGTGAGAAACCTCAGTGGTCTCTGCAGCTGTTGCAGGTGTTTGGTGAGGTACATGCAGAAGTGAGCATTGTGCTCTATTAATGGTCTGATGAGGATAGAGTAAGTGGAGTTATAACATCCTTTGACCTGTATGTTATGCCCTTACTTATGAGATGTGCAGCATAGAAGGCTTTCCTTACCTTTGTGGAAATTTGGTGTTTGAATTTCAGCTTGCTATCAACCTGTGTTCCCAGATCTCGCACCATTGGGTTTGAACTGGGGGGGGGGGGAGTTGTCAGTATTGTAATTAGGGAATTCCACTTTGCTATACGGAAAAATAATGCCCTTTTTGTGTTTAGTTTTAGACAGTGTCTTTGGCAGCAGTCATTTGTCTGTTAGCCCGTCCTGTAGAATGTTAACATCATTGGGGAACTCTATGATTGCACCTAGTTTGCATTCATCAGCGAACTTGGTAAGCCAAAGGCCATCTGCTTTAGCCTGAACTTAGACAAAATATATTCCAAACTATAAAGGGCCCAGCACAGATCTTTGAGGTATACGACTGGTGACGGGTCAACTGGTAGAGGTCGAATCACCAACTTTGATACTATGTGTTCTGTGGTGAACCAGTTGTCTATCCATCTGTTGATGTAAACATAAACCACCAGCTGGGAGAGTTTCTCAATAACACTGGAGTTGGTGATTGTGTCAAAAGCCATGGCTAGGTCAAGATAGGCAGTATACACCGTCTTACATTCATCTAGGGCTTTGGTGACTTTCTTGAAGTTCCCTAGGCTTAATAAGCATAATTTACCCTTAACCAAGTCAAACTGGGTTGAGTCTAGAGTTGAAGGTCACTTATGTCCTTGTTAAGATTCATGATGATTCTTTCCATGGCTTTGCAGATTAGACTGGTTAGACTTATGGGTCTATAGTTCCCAGGGTCGGTTGATAGCTCCACTTTGTGTAAGGGGATTACTGTTGCTGTTCTCCACTCTACTGGAACAAAGCCATTTCTCAGACTGTGGTTAAAGATAATGCCAAGTGGGTCCACTAGGTACCGTTTTAGATTGCTTAATAAGCAAACTGGGATGTTATCTGGTCCCATTGAGGCCGTATTTTTGGCCTTGGAGAGCGCAGATAAGACCTGATCTCTAGACATACTAAGCTGAGGAATGGTGTCAGGTACACTTTGGGTGTGGCTGTTGAGGACAGAGGGGGACGTTTGCTCCAAATCTGTCAGCTAGCCAGTTGGCAATTTTTTCTGGTATAGGATGCATGGTACCATCTACTACCAGTTCAGCACATAGCTAGGTATTCCCTTTTAGATTTTGGTTATAGTTAAACAATGCCTTATGATTATCCTTAGCTAGGGATGCTATATTAGCTTAGTAATTAGCTTTAGAGGACTTCGCAAGATTTACAATTTGCTTGTTTAAGCTGTGGAGGGAATTCTTCCTCTGCTGAGTCAGTTTCTTCCATTTGCTATATAACCTGTTTATACTTGAGGTCCACCAGGGTGGCTTGTTTTTTTGGGAGAACCTCTTTTTTTATCTGGTCATGTGCAGCCGCAGCTATATAGTTGATTAAGTATTTATACAGGCATTTGTGTACACCTCTGCATAGGTGTCATTGTTGTCTGTGATTGTGGGGGGTATAAACTTTTTATACCATCGTTTAGTAGGCTGTAGTTTGCTTTAGAAAAGTCTTTTTAGTTTTTTTTTTTTTTTGCTCCCGTGGTGGTGACAGGTTCAATAGTTACTTCAAATGAGACTGATTTATGGTCTGACCTTACCAGGGAGGGCATCACACATGCGGGAGTCCAGTGACACCCCCCCCCCATGTTGGTGAGTACTGTGTGTAGGATATTTGATCCCCAAATGGGGTTGCAGACTATCTGTTCCAGATCATTTGTATCGACAAAGTCCAGAAACCTCTGGGTGAGCATGTTTATGCTCATGTACGTCACCCAGTTAGTGGAAGAATAGTTGAAATCTCCCATAATTAAGGTGTTGGGCTGTATATTGAGTGACTCCAGTAAGTCCAGGTAGGCGGTGTGCTTTGCCTGGTTCATGATGGGAACCTGTAGCTAGCAAAGATGTTGTATGGTATTTTGCCTATAGTTATTTGGGCATGGAATCATTCAAGAGAGTTGTACTGTCTGACCAGTCTTGAGATGTATTTGGCTTTAATGATGATGAATACACCTCCACCTTTGGTTCTTTCATGCTCATTTTGAGGTCTGAATGTGTGGAAGGCATTGTAGCTTTTCATGGCCATCTTGAGATGTATTTGGCTTTGATGATGAATACACCTCCACCTTTGGTTCTTTCATGCTCATTTTGAGGTCTGAATGTGTGGAAGGCATTGTAGCTTTTCATGGCCAGGTTGCTGTATGTGGCCTTGAAACATATCTCAGTGACTGCACAGATGGCAGCATCTTCCAAGGTGAGGAGTGCTTCCAGGGAGTGCAGTTTCATGTTTATTCTCCTAGCATTAAGCAGCAGAACCTTGAGTTTGTCTAAATTGGCTTTTGTTCCATCAAATATTTTGTTGTTTTGACATTGCCTAAAAAAGTTACTATGGGGGAGACAAGTGCCTTTGCCAGTATCAGAAGCCTTAGAGGAGACAGATGCATGTGGCATCATCTTGGGTGAAGGGAGAATGCTGCTTAGGGCTGGGATCATATCTGCCTGGAACACACAATCTGAGAGTTTAGTTATGTGTCTCTTCATATAGTCCACAGAGGTATATCCTACAGTCTTGCTCGTCTCTGGAACTCCTTACCACCATCCATTCGTACCATTACAAATCACTTCATTCAAAAAATCCCTTCACTCGCACCTAATTTCCCAGTGGGAATGCTCCTGCTCCCACCCAACATAATCTCCTCATACTGAGAATTTCCACTTCTCCTTCCCTATTCAAAATGGGAATTTCTACTTACTCTCCTAAACTCATAGATCTTGCTCTTGCTTGTATTAGCTTCTTCTGAATACTTAAAGGTACCTAAGTGTAAATATACCCTAAGATGGAAAAGGTTCTTTGTTTCTATATTGAAAAGTTCTATATCGGCACATATACCTTTCTCTTGATATGTATTAAGCTACTCATCCTGAATGTATGAAAGATATCTCCAGTGCAACCCACCATAATTTGTAAAAGCCTCTCAGTTTCTATGTTGTAAATTGTTTCCAGCTATACAAGATTGTAATATTTGTATATGTTTGTACTCTAGCCTACTGTATTTCCAAGTCCATAGGAATTGTATAATTGAAACTAAATACCTTAGTTTTTCTGTCTTTCGGCTTTTCCCAGTTAGGGGTCGCCACAGCGGAACTCCGGTCCGCTAATGATTGGCAGTAGAGTTTTACGTGTTGGCTTGCTGGGCCTAACGCACAACCTTCAGCGAAGGAGCGCCCATTTATGCATGTCGAAACACAGAAGGCGCTCTAACTGAGAATCAAACGTGTAACGCCTAACTGTGAGGTGACAACGCTACCACAGCACCACCACCGCAGTACTTTGAAACTAAATACCTTATTGTAACCTTGCTAATTGTTTTTGGAACTTTTCTCCCCAGGACTCCATTGAAAACGGGTTCTTTTGGCCCAGTGGACTACCCTGGTAAACCAACTGCAAATAAATAAATAAAAAAATAAATACATCTTAAGTCATTCACCCCAACATGAACTATGACAGAGTCCTAGTGGTACTTGAGTGACTTCAGTGCATGTGTGATTTGATGGCTCATGGCAGCTGACCATGAACTTCTCCTTGTCCAGCCTGGTGAGGAGGACATCTGTGTCCATCACTATTGAGTCACCTCTGACCAAGACATTGGGTTTTGAGATGTTTTGTGTTAGGGGCTTATTGGCTGAGATACTTGTGTGTGTGTGTGTGTGTGTGAGATTATGTGCAGTGGTTTCTATTTCTATAGCAGTGTGTGCAAGTAGTTTACGTTTGGGAGGGCTCTCATATTTTGTTAGGCTTATAGTGAGTACCTCCGCATATGTGAGTTTGTGTCGTGACCTCATTTCATGTGAGAGGTTGAAGTGTGTGTGCTAACCGTCTGATGTCCAGTTTGTTGTTACGTGAGAGAATGGACTCCAATTTCATAGTGTAAATCTCTCGCATAAGATATTTGTTTGTTTTAGGCGTAAGTGCTTGTCAGTATATATGAAGCAGTTACTACAGTGCCTCAGTATGCACATGTCAATCAGGCTGGCCAGTGAAATGATGAGAAACTGCCCATCCATTATAGCAGGTTTTTACCATATGTACTATTGGGGAAGGGAGTGAGCTAGTGTGACCAGTTTTTGTGTTAGGGCAAACAAAGGTGTTTGTTCTCTTGAAAACTATGGAAGATAAATGTGGCAATGCTGCACAGTGCACCTGTAGTGCAGTAGGGAAGCTTGGGAGGGTTCCACTGGCAGATGGCAGCAGAGAAAGGAAAAACTGTTTCTGTCTATTTTATAGTGGTATTACCTGTTTTTCCTGTTTTTATAAGCTTTAATTGTTGGTTGCACTTCTTAGTTTGTTTGACCACAGTGAAGAATGAGCCAGTGGAAACCACAAATGCCTTCTATGAACACCTCCAGGACTGCATGGATCAGGCAATCCCAAATAAAACCAAGACTCTTTCTGGACCCCAGCCATTAACAAACTTTACAATAAGAGGAGAAAGCTATTACATGATAGAACAAAATCCATAAATGATCATTATTAGTAAAAAGCACTCATAAAATCAACTAAGGCCAATTTTGAGAGAAAAATTGCCATGGATTCAAAGGACAATCATAAGGCCTTTTTCAGCTATGTTAGGAACCTGTGAACCCACAGACATTGCCAACATACTGACAGACAGGTTCAGTGCAAACAGCAGAGTGTAGCCTCCCAGACATCTCAAATGCACAGGTGAACACAGCATCAATGGGACGGATGGTGTCTGTTTAATCTCAGCCTAACAAGTCTAGCCCGCACAGCTATGGAGAGGCTCATAATGCACCTCATAAACACCGATATAGGCGACTCGCAGACATTGCAGTCACCAAGGCCATTAATGAGGAAAGGCAGTCCATACAGCCTACCTTGACATATGTCACAAGATGGATTGCAAACTGGACAGAACCCACAGGGTTAGAGTTGCTGGCACTATGTCAGACATCTACTTCTCAGAAGTACAGGCCAACATGGGAGGACTTGCCAGAGCCATGGCCTGAAGCCAAAAAAAAAATGTATATACATACCCTTAAAAAAAAAAACCCCAAACCCCAAGCTACCATAGGGCGGCAATCCACTAAGCAGAAGAAGGGTTATCAGGGAGGGGGGACGGGGGGTTTGAGGGGCCTTTCTTTTTGACACTCACGTTGCTAAAGTGGTTAGAAAGACCTTCTACATTGCCCACCTGATCATGAAGGGATTCACATCCAGATCTAGTGAGGTCATTGTTCCCTGTACTCTTCACTTATCAGGCCAATGATATGCATCTCACCCGACATCTGCAGCAATTGGAGAGACCCCAAAAGTTCCTCACCAAAAGGATAACTGTCATATGCTGCCAGATTGAAGAAACTCCAGACATGTGCCTGACTTACAAGGCCATGTCTGGACATGCACCACCTCAAAAATCCAAATCCACCAAAACCACTAATCATCTCTGTGTCACTGCTGGACAGAGGCACAACAAACTAGAACCTATGAACCTAAGATATCTAGGGAAAAACTGAGTTTCAAGGTGTTTGTATCTGTACAGGGTACCGCTAACTGCTGTTCCACAGTGCACTGCAACATGCAAATGCAAGGCTTAAATACAGGTGAAATAAATTAAGAGTTTTAAGCTAATCTATCAGTAGGGAAGCACACAATGAACCTTCTTCCAGTAATCCCCAGCTCACACAAGGCTGGATGCACACTCTTCTGCCACAAGGGTGCAGGAGAACACTTCTTAATTTAAGATGGCTGGTTTAGTGCTGATGTGTATCAATAACAGGCTAGATTCAGCAGGTCTGAATCTAGTCTATGCTATCTATCTATATGTCTGTCTGTCTGTCTCTGTCTATCTATCTATCAGAACAGTGCAAATCAAGTGCAGAGAAGTGCAAATAATAACTAGTCTTTTTGTGCATTTCCCAGCTCAGACAGATCGGGTAAACACCTACTGCCTCTAGATGAATAATCTCAGTCCTCCTAATGTAAAATAGCAACAAAGGAGTGTCCAGAGTGAAATCCTACCACAAACAAACTTAGATATCGATACAGCAGTGTACTTCTGACAGCTTATGATTATTTAATAAAAGTACTTTGCTTTGAATAAATGAACCAAGAGCCACTCAACTGTACAGAATTTGTAAAGGCACTAAAAACAAGAAAAACTAATTAATAAGCCCTCCAGCCAATAAAACTACATTCTGAAATCTCAAGTCTTTCCCCCAACCTAAACAGACCAGGTTACCTCCCAGTGCACTAGATAGAAAATCCACTGACCTCTTTTGATGTAAAAACAATTGTTTACAGAGTGTAAAATACACTACTTTATCCAACAGCTAACCAATAACGAAGTCAGATCAAGTAGAACAGACAATGGGAGCAAAATGCAATTTTTCAGTATAAGCACAAGGAAATTCAAATACATCAGGCTTTCAACAGCAGTGTAGAAAGGGAGGAGCTTATTAAGCTCAATTTACAGAAGGGGTGGGCTGCTTAAAACCACCATGTTTGAAAAGCAGATCAGCATTGGGGAGGGTGGGTGAGAAACAGCAGGGAATCACCAGCAGTGCTTTAGTTTTATGGAGGCTTCAAATCTTTTCAGACAAAGGCCCAGGGTTTCACTGAGTATTCAAGTATCACTCGAGACAATTTAACCAATGAAAAAATGTGAAATGTGCAGCCTAGATAATTTACGTGACTACCTCTCACATAGAACAAAAACACCAGGCCAAACAGATTTCTTAAAACTGAAAACAAGATGGAGCAGGTATCAGTAAGCAGCTCCGTCAGTCACAGACAAAAAAATATATGTATCCTTACCCAGCAAGGAAACACCAGCGGTGCTTTAGTTTATGCATGCTTTAAATCTTTTCAGACAAATTACTTTTGGCCTCTCCTGTATAGAAACAAAAAACAAAAACAAAAAAAATGTGTCTCAAAACAAATACTCAGTTATAAAAGGAGCACATATTTCTTTAACACATTTCCCCTTTACTGTGTATTTACAATAAAATATTCATTGATTGTTTGTTTACCCTGATCTAGCAAAACATCAAATAGTTAATTGTTTGCTTAATTGTTTCTAGACTTGACTGGGTCTTACAGGGAAGTCGGCTTGACTATTTAAGAGCCAATGGTTGACATCAAGCATACCAAATACTGGATTAATCCCTTGGTATATACCCAAAGTAAATGAGATTTCAAGAAGTGCAAAATTTTATATATAATTTGTAACTTCCAGTCTCTAGTATAAAACAATTCAGGGAATAATTTACTTTTGTCCTATTTTTACTTTAATTTTTGTTGCCCTTAATTTTAGTTCATTCTGAATACTGAAATTCATTTTAACCAGCATGGGATCACGAGTTTAAGATTAATTGTAAGTCTAGTTCTTTATATTCCAATTTTGTTTCCCAGCACCTCCATCTCCAGTTCAGTAAAAACAAATTTCTTGAAATAAATGCAATGTTGTGAAAGTTTACTGAGCATAATTTTGTTATCAGCTCTTTGCATGTTATAGTTGTGCTTGTAACTTCTTTCTGTAGGGCACCTTTTTGTTTTGCCAATGTACAATACTTTACATAGTGTGCATATAGCGATACATACAACTCTTTTACTTCCACAATTAGCATGTGTATCCCTTTTATAAATGGCAAAACATTGTGTACCACTGCGTCACCCAACATTGTTAACATTAGTATAATTGCAGTACTTATTACTTGCTACTTTAGTTCCAAGATTGATCGAGTTGCCATGACTGAAACTGTAGCCTAAAATCTCTAATTTAAATTTTTGTGTTTTTTTTATAAATACATCTGGGGGATTCTTCTAAAATTTCTTTTAATTGATCAAAATAAAAAAAAATTCAGTTTCTGTATATAACTTCTTTGATTTGATGGGTCTACTTCACCCTGTCGAAGGCCAACAATATTGAAGCTGATATTGTCGGCACCAAAATGTCGAAAGCGAAAGTCATCGTGCATGTAAACAGAAATTTCTGTAAGGGGAGATTTCCATTTACTGCAATGTAATGCGATCTTAGAGTTGGTATATTTAAGTAGCGGGGGCTGTGGGGGGTGCAGGGGGGGTTTGTCCCCCTGCATAAATCAATTTGTGTTGTGTTTGGGTGTTTATTTTTGTTTTTTGTTTTTTGTGTGTTGATGTTCGGGGGTTTCGACATTTTTGTCTATTATTACGCTGTCGACAGTTTGAGTTTTCAATAGCGTAATATAAACGCAATTTAATTAATATAATGATCTGATGCTATCTTTGTTATTATTCATCACAGATGTGTGTTGGATCAGACCTCTGATCCAAGTCGGCAACTGTCGGACAGATCCAGAGCTCTAGCTCCTTTCCTTCCCATATTTCCTGCCATCTTCTACTCCTCAAATCTTATTTGCCCCAGCAATGCTCGAATGTGATTTTCAGAAGAGTGAGCAGGAAGGTAAGACTCTTTCAACTGTCGGGATCAAATTTTCTACTCCCCAACAGTCCTTCTGTAAGACTCAGCGGGGAAGTAAGAAACTATGGTTCTGGAGGAATCCTTTTCTGGGGGATTCAATGGCAAATGCAGCCCAAGGGGCAGAGGGGTTCTGCAGAACCAGGACTCCCAAAAACCCTTCTCGGCAAGCCCTTTCTGCGTTCCTGAAGGACTGCCCAGCTGTCCTGCCCTGGAGGCAGTAGGGGGTCCATCTCTCCCTGCACCCATTTGCCTAGACAAATCTCACTTCTGATCAGTGGGTGCTAAAAATAAATTCCAGGGGTTATTTTATTCCCTTTTCCAGCCCCCTTCAATTAAAAAAATTCTCTCACATGTTCCACCCCATCAAAGGGATGCACCGGTGCAAGACCTCCACCACTTTTTGCTGCTAAAGAAGAATCCTGGATCTCAGCGAGCTGAACTTATCCATCAAGAAATCCATGTTCTGGATAGTCACTGTACAGTCTTTTTTACCCCTCTTATGCAAGGACGAATGGATGTGCTCTGTGGATCTCAAGGATGCATACTATCACATGAAGATTGACAGATGCTCCAGGAGACATTTACACTTCCGTATAGGAACCGATCATTACCAGTTTACAGCCCTGTCCTTTGAACTCACCACAGCCTCCCCCCCCCCCACACACATGTTTACCAAATGCATGGCAGTGGTGGCAGCTTATCTCCGGCTGTAGGGTTTCCAGGTCTTTTCCTTACCTGGACAATTGGCTCCTCACACCCCCCACGAGACATTGACTATTAATGGCCATCAAGTACACCCTCAGTCTTTTCCAAAATCTGGGCATCACTGTAAATCTGCCCAAATCAAGTTTTGTTCCATGCCATACTCTGGAGTTCATTGGAGTAACGTTGGACACAGTATCGAAAATTGAAGCACTGCCTCTACACGGGATTCAATTAATTCAAAATCAGGTTTCTGTCTTGCTGGACCTACAGCAATCTTCAATTCACCTGATCCTCCAGGCATTATGGTCTATGGCTGTGGCCATCCAGTTAGTTCCCCTCACTAGGTTCGCTTCCTGGAATTCATAGACTAAAATGCCCTGGATCAACTGGTAAACTCCCCTACCAGAGGTGAAAACATATTGGACCTGGTCATCACCAACATGGGCGACAGGTGTTCCACACCCGGAGGTCAACCTGTCACTGGTTAGATCAGACCATAAACTAATCACTCTGGATGTCCACACCCCACCCACACCCCCAACTAAGGAAACCACAGTAAAAAAACTTTTCTAAAGCAAACTTCACCTTACTTAAGACAGAACTGGTAAGTTTCACAGCCCCCATGCTAAAGGATAACACTGCCCAAGATGCATAAACCTTTACAAATGCACTCTATGAGCACCTACAAGTATGCATGGATGGTGCCATCCCTAGCAAAACCAAGACTCACTCCTCTAAGAGAGGGAAACCAGTTTGGTGGACCCCTGCAATAAACAGGCTATACAATAGAAGGAGGAAACTAGTTCAGAAAAGAAGGAAAGACATCCCTGATCAGTGTCAGTAAGAAAATGAGGTCCCTCATGAAATCATCCAAGGCTAACTTCGAAAGAAAAATAGCCAAGGATTCAAAAGATAACCACAAAGCCGCCTTTAGCCATGTTAAGAATCTAAGTGGCAACTCACAGATATGCACTGAACTAGTGCAAAAAAGCACAAAATATACTGAACCTACTGATATTGCCAACATCCTGGCAGATAGATTCAGTGCAAACTTCACCCCCCTCTCACCTCCAAAAGAGGCCCACAACAATACCGGAAAAGTGTAGTGTTCCAAAAATCACAGACGTACAGGTGAAAACAGCCCTTTCAAAAGCCAATAACACAGCATCAGTGAGACCAGATGGTGTCCCAGGCTGCATCTTGCACGAACTACAGAATGAACTAACCCCCTACCTAAACACGCTGTTCAACCTCAGCCTCTCCACAGGCTACGTGCCCATAGAATGGCGCACGGCAATGGTTATTCCTGTCCACAAAGGAAGGGGCCACAACTGACCCAAGTAACTTTCAGTTATGCCTGACTAGCCAGGTCTACAAGCTATGGAGTGCATCATCATGGAACTCATTAACAGACATTGGGCACCTCCAATCACTTGACCCGACCCAGTTCGGCTTTAAGGGCAGATCATGCCTACTAAACCTGGTTGACTTCTTCGAGACAGTCACCAAGGCCATAAATGAGGGAAAGGTGGTTTACACAGCCTACCTTGACCTCGCCAAGGCTTTCGACACCATTCCCCACTCAGGTATTACAGAAAAGCTCACCAGCATGAACATAAACCCCTACGTCACGAGATGGGTTGCCAACTGGCTTACAGACAGAACTCACACAGTAAGAATAGCTGGCTCCAGGTCCGACTCTAAACCAGTCACAAGTGGTGTCTCACAAGGCTCAGTCCTGGGACCTCTATTGTTCAGCATATACTTCTCAGAAGTACAGGCAAACACAGGAGGACTATGGCTAACCAAGTTCACCGATGACTGCAAACTGGGAGCCATAATTGACTCTCCAGCTGACACGGACATCCTCCAAAATCGCTTTACTGAGATGGACACCTGGTGTCAAAGTCACATGGCCTCAAGCTAAATGCAAAAAAATGCATAGTCATCCCATTTGGGAAAAACAAAACACCCACAAATTACCACATAGGTGGCAGCCCCCTTAATACAGAAGAGGTAATAAGAGATCTGAGGACCCAGGTAGATAGTAATCTCTCCTTTGACAATCATATTGCCAAAGTAGTTAGAAGGATGTGGCCCATCTAATTACTAAAGGGTACACATCTAGAAAAAGAGGTTATAGTGCCCCTCTACTCGTCACTCATTAGACCCATCATAGAGTACAATGCCCCATTTGGGATGCACTTCACAAGACACTTCCAACAGCTGGAAAGACCACAAAAAGTTCCTCACCAGGAGGATTACTGGTCTCAAACGTATGTCCTATGCAGCCCAACTGAAAAAACTCCGACTCAGTGGCATATCGCTTACTCAGAGGTGATCTCTGCCTGACTTACAAAGCCATCTCCAACTCAGAATTGATGGACATGCTCCACCTAAAGAAGTCCAAGTCAATGCGAGCCACGCACTCTAGTGAGCTAAACCTCACCACAACAATAAATAGAACATGCTGGAGGGATAAATTCCTGTCACAGAGACTCCCCATCCTTTGGAACAAAATTCCAAATTACATCAGGCAGAGCCGCTCACTAACACTCTTCAAGAAAAACCTTGACGAGTGCATGGGTAACGGAAAATACACCCCTGGGATCACTTCATTGGCTCTGCTTGACAGAGGATCAGTTAATTAATCAGTGGGGTGGTGAAAGCCAACACACTCTGGCTAGGCTTATAAATGCCCTCAGGCAGATAGCCTAGTACCTACCTATGAACATGCAGGTGCTACAGTGGACCCTGGTGGTACAGTGGTCCATCCTGCCCATCCTATGTCCATGACAATAAAATAGACTCAGGTATGCAGAAATAATGTAGCTTGGTGGCTTCAGTCTCAGGATCTTCACCTAGGTAGGCCATTTTGTCTTCTCCCACCCAAGGCCACAGTGACTACGGTTGCCTACCTGTTGGGGTGGGGGTACATTTTCAGAGAAGGATGGTTCAAGGTACTTGGTCCCCCTTAGAGATCAAATTGCATATAAACATCCTGGAGATGAGAGCAATCCTCCTAACATTGCAAGCCTTTCAGGACTGTCTCCATCTAGGGACCATAGCAGTTCTGATGGACAAACATGGCTGTTGTCTGGCATCTCAACAAGCAAGGGGGAACACGGTCTTATTCTCTCTGCAGAGAGGCCATGAGAGTGTGGGAATGAGCGATGTCTTCCAGCTGCTTTCTTCTTGCAACTCACATACCCGGGAGTTCCAACCTGCTGGCTGACAAACTCAGCAGGTCCATCTTGAGTCTTAACGAGTGGTCCCTGAATCCATCAGTGGCAAGACAAATTTTCGACCACTGAGTTCATCCATGCTCTGATCTTTTTGATTCCCTGATCAGCCACAAATGCAGCAGTTACTTCGCCCTCATCCCCCCCCTCAGGAGATGTCACCCAGGGATGCCCCTGTTCATGATTGGCTTCCGGGTCTCTGCTTATACGTACCCAACTACTGCTCTGATGTCCAAAGTCTTACAGGAAGCTTATCACCTGAAGACTCCTCAGTGCCCCCTTCTGGCCTCATCGGGTGTGGTTCTTCATAAGATCTCATCTTTGGTATCCACCCTGGATACTAGATCCTGTTCCGGATCTCATCTCTCACCCTTGGGGACTTCAACATTCCAATCTCTGGACCTTCATCTAACCGCATGGTTTTTCCAGTTCCAGTAATCCTTTCTCGGTCCAGGCTTCCTTTCCTCGTTAAGAGCATTCTTTTGGCTTCTCAAAAGCCATCCACTAAGAAGGCATATTCTAGCAAATGGAAGAGGTTTTCCATTTGGGCCAGACAGAGAAATCTAGATCCCTTTTCTGTCCCTATTCCTGATATTTTGCTCTTCTTATCTTCCCTTTTTCAGGGTGGGGCAAGTTTTTCTACCATTAAACTTCCATTGACTGACAATTCAAATTTCCATGTAAACGATGAACCTACCTTTTCTTCCAAGTTGTGCAAACCCTTTCTGAATGGAATATTTCTTCTTGGACCTCCTGTTAAGGATCCATCTTCTCCATGGGATTTGACCTTGGTGCTGCAGTCCTTGATAGAAAAACCCTTTGAACCAGCAGACTCTTGTGACCTTAAATTTCTGCCATGAAAGACGGCATTTTTATTAGCCATTACTTCTACTAAAAGAGTTTCGGAACTCCAGGCTCTGTGCATTAAACCACCATTCTTGGTCTTTCATAGAAACAGCGTCTCTTATACCAAATGCTTCCTTTCCCCCTAAAGTGGCTTCTGAGACCAGTCTCAACCAGTCTATTCATCTTCCGGTATTCTTTTAATTACTCTTGACAAAAGAGAGTATATCTTGCATTGTCTGGATGTCCACAGCCAATTACATTTTTATTTAAAGAGGACTGAGGAATTTAGGAAGTCAGATCAACTTTTTGTGGCATTCTCTCAAAACAGAAAAGGTCAAGCTGTTTCCATAGTGACCATTTTCAGGTGGATCACTGGTTGTATTTCTTATAGTTATGGCATTCGGAACTGTCTAGACCAGTGAAAGCTCACTCCACCAGGTTTTTTGTCACATCTTCTGCTTTCTTGGCTAGACTTGGTTTAATCCTCACACTTTCATTTTGCACTACAAATTGGTCTTGGTATCCAGGAACAGGTCTTCTTTTGGTTCCTCTATGCTCTGGCATAGCCTTTCTTGAGGCCACCCAGGGTATATAGAAGCTGGGGACTCTGACCCATTTGTGATGAATAATGACATGGTTAGCATCAGACAGAGTTATGTACTTAACATAACTTGGCATCTGTGCTATAGATTGTCATCATTCATCACATCCCCACCCTCCCCTTCATTCTGGGGGTCAGCTGGAATGATCGATATGTTAGAATATTGTAGTCTTCTCCAAATTCCTAGGCATTTCCTTTTTCCTTAGCAAACTCGATCTGAGGAGTAGAAGAATGCAGGGAATTATGGGAAGGGGAGGAGCTAGAGCTCTGGATAGTTGCCACCTCAGATTTGAGATCGGATCCAAGACCCATCTGTGATGACTAATGACATTGGATAGCACAGATGCCAAATTATGGTAAGTACATAACTCTTTTTTTTTTTTTTTTTTATTGAATGTCAAAAACATATATCTGCCCATGGCTTCATTTGCTATTATGTGGGGTATGAATTCAATCTCTTGTCATTAACAACATTGGTTTAAACCTATTATTCCTACCTTCCACCATCTCACAAATTGATTCAAATTTTCTTTGGATAGCCCTCCCCCCAATAAGTATCTCCAACAACTATGGAAGATATTCAGGAGGAAGAGGTGGTGATGAGTTTGAAACTAATGACTTCCATCTGAGTAACCCTTTAGAATTTCCATCCCTGAAGTACTCTGTGAGATGTCAGAGAATGCACCAGCAATTGGTGCAAGAACAACATATATCCTTCAAGGGGAAGTGAACTGGCCAAAGCTGTTTTTTTCCTGACAACTTCCTTGCATGCCAGTTTTATATATTAATCATTTACTGCTTTTGATTGATCACTATTTATACTGAGTGGCTAGACTGCCACTTTTCAATTGAACCTGAGTAGCAAAATGACTTGAAAGGGAGCAGAGCAGGTCAGGTGGTGACATGTGGAGGTAGGGATATTAATGTTTAAAAGTGTAACTATATTTACTTGTTTAGTATACTTATGAAGAAGTCTTCTTTGTGTCTTTCGGCTTTTACCGGTTAGGGGTCGCCACAGCGGAACTGCGGTCCGCTAATGATTGGCATTAGAGTTTTACGTGCTGGCTTGCCGGACCTAATGCACAACCTTCCACGAAGGAATGCCCGTTCACGCATGTCGCCACACAGAAGATGCTCTAACTGAGGATCGAACGGGCAACGTCTGTGAGGCAACAACACTACCGCATCACCACCAACCGCGTATGTGTATAAAATAAATATATCTTTTTTCTTTATGTTCTGTGACAAAAGCAGTGACAGGAAAGAAGTTTTCAGACTAAATTAGGGAAATTAACATTTATTTACAAGGCTAAAATTAAAAAAAGTGCATCCTTGACAAAGGATAATAGCAGAAGAAAATAAGTCTTGGTGCCGCAAGTATTCATACAAAGTGCAAGTCCACATATAGGCTGTTTTTGCATCTGGCTGCTGTTCAACAAACAGTACTTATAACAGGTGAAAGTTTAAAATAGTATGTGCATCTCCATAATAAGAGGTAACATTCAGGTCTAAGGAATGTCTTTCAGACTTCAAATTTGAGTCCCCTAGCTAGCCTGTGTTTGTAGCCCCCCTGAGACCTCACTCCCTAGCTTGCTCCAGGTTCAGAGATCAGGAATCTACTTCCTCTAGGGGCAGTGACCCTGAAAACTCTGTAGGAAGATGGTCCTTGATTACTACGGGAACAATTTGCCTTCCTGCTTCAGCCTAAGAGGCACTCTACTGGCCATCAGTTTGTTTTTTGAATCGACAGCAGTGTGCTTTCCTGGATCAGCCCTTTACTCAGCATTCATTATGTTATTGTAAGTAAAAATACGAGTGCAAGTGTATTAGTTGGCTGACAAATGGTAAATGTTTTCTTTAGCACAATTCATGTTTCTAATCCATTAGTTAATCAGTTGCCCAGGGAAGAATGGGCTCACGCCATGTATGATTCATGGATTCATTGTAGCACTCAAAAGGGGTTCTCTGTGGGTAAATTCGACATGAAATTGTTGATCATTTGTGAGCCACTGACTCATGCATTCAAGTAAGAATGGCAATGTTATATAGTCGGTTTGGGGGGGTCGTATCAGAAAATTCCCTGAAGCAGAGCAATAATTCAATTAGGACGCTGACCAAGATCTTTTTTAACTGCTCTACTCTTAAAATATTGAAGTAGCTGAGAACTGGACTCGAACCTTTGAATGCTTTCAGTTTTCTCACCTTTGGTAGTTTTGAGAATGAGTAGGAACTCTCCAGTTCAAGTTAAGTGGCTATTTCGTACATCTTTACTTATAGGGTATTTAATATACAACTTCCTTTAGTTAAACCACTTTCTTTTTAGTTCTAAAGTTGCTACGATGATTACTTTAGACAGTGCGATTTAAGGTGGCATAATATACATATTGTAAAGTAATTGTTTCTTCACCAAATGCACTCATTTTTGGACTGATCTCTGTGGAAGGCACCCTTTTCATTGGCATGTTTTCTGTAACAGTTGCTAGTGTTAATCTGCTGCCTAGTGTGAATCTGTTAAATGCAATGTTGTGTCCCTCAGGCCTCAGGTAAGTCCAAGTGTAAGGTAACTCCTGATTCTCATTCGTCTAATTTTGATTAGGAACTCATTTATACTGTAAATGATTTGTGGAATAAAAATAAACATCATATAAAAAAATGTTGTTCTGGCCATGGAAGAACTGAGAAGCTTTGGGAGAATAACAAGACTGTTATCAGAGGGAAATACATGATTATTCACTAATTTTGATTGCATGACCAGAAATGTAGCAAGGGTAGGGTGAAGGGGCAGCTGCCCTGAGTGCAGAGTGTTGAGAGGTATGATTGTGAAATGCAGTTCCTTTATTTCTAAGTGCTAGTAGAGAAAAGGTAGTTTATCTCATGATCACTTTGTGTGGGGTATGCTGTAGCAATCACATTACTAAAGATGTGACAGTCTGCATGTTACAATTTAAAAAAAAAAAAAGAGAGAACAAAACTGTTTTGTTTTGCTGTTCCATTGATGAGATGGGGTGGGGGCAGTAATGCTTGGAGAGCCAGCATAAATGAGAAGTGGATCGTTTTATTTACTTTTTGCTCTACCAATGAAAAGCTGAAGGGTTGTGGATCTCACTTGGAGCACCAGTGTAAGGAAGAATACTTTTTTTGTTCAAATGAAGAGCTGAGGATACGGGTTGCCACATTTGAAATCTGTCCTGGTCACTGTATTAGCCAGCTACTGTTCTGTGCACAACAACCTAAATACAAATCTTGACAAAGACCCACCAAAAAACCCTTTCACTGTCCAACAAACTCATTGTTGACTGTCAGCATGTCAAAACCTATGCAAACAACCTATATCCCACAATGTAAAGATTGGAAAAGAAAAAAGAACAAATTTCTTTTTACATTCTGTCATCCACAAAAAAAAAAATATATATATATAGATATATAGATATATAGATATAGATATATAGATATAGATATAGATATATATGTGTGTGTGTGTGTGTATACACAAGCACTTTCCACATAACAGTTAACTTTATGGTTTGTGACTGGCAAACAAGATGGCAGCACAGAATCGGTTTGGCCACAAAAAATTAACATCTTTCCTATCTTAAATGTCCACCTGAACCCAGCTACAACCACTTAACAGCACAGATCTGACTAAAGGGTTGATTTACCCGGGCGACACAAATGCCGCCCAATACATAGGCTGCGACAGAACATCCAGATGAGAGACATCACTTTAATGTGTCTTTGCAAAATCTTGGTAAGCAAGACGGGCTGACAACTGTAATTCTTCCGACTTCTAAGTTTATGCTGTCCAAGTTGCAAAGGATACAGCGGCACACATCCATTTTCCCCAGAAAAGTTAATATGTTTAATATCTGATATGTCCAGCTACAGCTGACTGCAGGAGCTTACCAGCACAGCGCTGAATAATCTGTACATGGACATTCAAGGCCAGCTGCCCAAGTGCTGCAGGATACATCGCTTACAAGGGAAGATCTATTTGAAAAATGAAAGTACATGTTATCGAATACTCTTTCAAACCAAGAACTGATCGTTTTATACATAGTGAACCAAATATCCATAATGGCATACACGCTGACAGTTTTGGAATCTGGTTGCGATAATACGCAAGTACCGAAAAGACAGTAAGTAGGTGGTCATGTTACTATATAAGCATAGATCAGATGCATGTTGGGTTATATAGTATGGCAAAATACCCATGACAAATTAGGATAAAAGCAAACATTATTAAAAATTTCTAGCCAGCCACAACCCCCCACCCCCTTTTTTTTTTTCCATTTTTGCCCGTAGAGTAGGGGGTGTCACATTAGCAGTAACCATCATCTAAAACCAATGTTCACATGTATGAGGAAAATAATATGCACAGAAATGAGAAACCTATTAACAGCTAATCATTTAACATGGTTTCTGGGAATAACAAGGCTGGATTTTAACATACCAGTAATTAGTGCCAAGACAAAAACATTCAAAATGAATGCGTTATTTATATACATTTCCATATGCACTTATTGCCAGTTAGGTATATGTTTGTTTGCAGTGTATGTAAGTAAATCAGCAGGAAATGTCATTATTAATGCAGAAGATTGTATTGGTTTATATAAAAGCTGACAGATTAAGTCAAAAAGATGCTAAGCAGAGTTTTCTGTGAAATTCTGTAGTGAAGTTAAATTACCATTTAACTGATGTGTGGAAAAGGGACATTGTTCATTTAACAGTAAACAAGTATTTATCTCTGTACAAAAGTTTGTTTTTCAGTTTAAAAACATGTTCTGTAACCCCTGCTCCCTTGTGTTTTTGGTATCCATGTAATTTAGCAGTAGAATGTGTTGAAGGGACTTTCAACTCTTTTCTGAAAGCTGGTTCCTTAGACCAAACTCTCTCCACTGCTGCACTGTACTGTCATTGTCGGATTATGAACCCAAGTACCTGCTGTGAGGAAACACCCAAAGCCTTTTAATCTTTGGACCTCCCAAGGTGAATGCTTTCTGCTGAGCTGTAAAGCAGCAGAGTTCATACAGAGGCAAAACAACAAATTGAAAAGAGTAAAAGTTGGGTGTGCTAGAGGATGGCATGCATTTGTAATCATTTATTTTAAGGCAATAAAGTGGCAAGTGTTTGGTCAAATTATTATAATCCAAAAGGAATATAAATATTTCTTTGAGGGAGCAGTGGATATGTAGGAGAGACTCTAAAAAGCTTCTGAAGATGTTACAGAAGTAGAGTTTTCAGACATGCATTAAACAAACGATGAAAATATTAGTAAACTGGAAAAATAAGGGTAACTGGATATCGGATAGGAGAGTTGGTGAATTCTTTTTTTTTTCTAGGAGTTGAAAACATGTAGTAGTACAGAAAATTCTTGATTGGTGTATCTACTGAATGGTGTCTGAATATAGGGGAATATAGCCATTGTGCATAGAATGCTTGATACTGCTGTTGACATGAACCTATGAACCTATGTGAAGAAGTCTGCTGCCAGTACTGTGGACATGTAAATACAAATAGGAAAACTATGGTTACACCCTGTTTCACAAGAAAGCTGCCTTCATGGCTTTAGACTATGCATTGAAGGGTATTATCTGAAATATAACAATTACACATTTGCTTCACACCAGATATATGTTACTGTCATGCTGTGCAAGTAGACAGCAGTTTGTGAACTTGGAAATATCAAAGATGAGATGTTACTATTTATATGAATGATATGGTGGAATGAAGAAGCAATATGAATTTGTTGCAGCTGGTCTGGAAGAATGCAGAAATCTAATTCGTCACACTCTCCCATATCATTTTTGTTTTTTTTCTTCAGTGTACATCCTTTTGTCTTTGCAGGATTTTTTTATGGGTGATAATACTAATTGAAGATTTAGTAATGTGGACATGGACAGCAGACTGAGTCTGTTAACCGTGAAGAAGAGGGAAATACTCAAATTTTACCAAAACTCCAATATTTCCCTTTGTTTCATTGTGTCATAACCTTGGAGTTGAGTATACAATTTGGGGTGGGGGCACGAGTGCTTGCCCCATATCTGAAACAGTAATTTTGATGTTTTGACTCTTTGGAGTTGTGTGTTGTGAAATTTCATCATCATGCCATTGCCATAGGCCCTTTAGTGATGTGATAACGTATATTGTATGCTGCATCTCAAACTGGTTCACTTACTGTCCACTTAAAGATATGATGTTATGTTGTCCCCATCTCGCCTTCGTTCTTGCTGGTTGGGTTTGGGGCCGATCCTCTACTCTGACTCGGCCGTTTAATATAGCTCGAGAGCCTATACTGGCTCGAGGATAACCCCTATACCAACATGCCTAGTGGTAGCTACCCAGATCTAGTTTGCTGCTTGCAGCATCGAGATTGTGATTACTGGCTTAGGCTAAGTATTTAGTTTTTTCATATTTTGCGTCTTCGTTTACCAGGATTATTAGCAGTTTAATTACCTTGTTGGTGTCTATCTTAGTCCTCTTTTAGACTAACGACCTTCTGATCTTCCTCTGCTGCTGTTTTTTTGGTTGTACTTGGCCATCATTTTTTTAGGCCTTGCTTTCCTCACTATCTGTTGGAGTAGCCGTTTAAGTTAGAGGCTCTCCTATTGGGGGAGTTGCCGTTTTACTTAGAGGCTGTCTTCTTTGTTGCAGTCTGTGGCAGGCACTGGTCCTCCTCTCACTCCTCTGTCCTCCAGGCTTTCTGACCATGATGTGGAGAGAGTGGTTAATAGGCTCCTCAAGTCACAGGCACTTGCCAAATTGCTGTCGAGCCCAGCCCAAAAGGAACTGGCTCCTTCGGCCCATCCAGCTTCTCTATCGGTTCCTCCTCCGACTCTCTTGAGCTCGGAGCCAGAGTGCATGGACGTGGTGGTGGTGGTGGAACCACCAGCTGTTGTTACTTCTCCTTTATCAATTCCGACTCCTGCTCTGATCTCCAGGATGTCTCAATCCATCGAAGGATCTGGGCACAGAAGCTCTCTCATCAGCTCCGTGGGGGGGAGTGGCATTGGACCCTTGTCCGACCCTGCTCTCCTTCTCTGGGCTTCAGCTCAGGTGAGCTGTGCTCCCACATCAGCCTCAGAGCTGTCACTCTCTGTTTGCAGGAGATCTCCGGGCTCTTCGGCACTGGAGGATCCTTCGGCTCGGGACCGTGCCTCCTTCGAGGTGATGAGGCGCGTGCTGTCCCCTGAGATCGCTCCACCCTCTGCTCCATTGGCCCCTTCTCTCACTGTGCCTGCCTTCTCCTCCCTCCAAGCATAGGGGAAACTATGCCCCAGGACGCCCCATTGTGTGACCCCCACCTCTTCCGAAACCTCCCCCAAACATATGGAGGAGGTCCCTTGGAAGAAAAATTGTAAGAGGAAGCATCTGGGCTCGCCTGAGTCTATCTCTTCAGACACAGACTTGGATGAATTGAAAGCATTCCCACGGTCCCCTTTTGAGGATCTCTTTTTTTCAGACATCTTGGAAATCCTTAGGAGTGGCTGGAAGTCCCTGGCCCCTTCTGAGGATGAGTCGGTCTACCTGGATGCATTTGGTTCCTGACCATCCAATTTTTCGGTGCCTCCGCCTTTTGACCCATTTTTTCTGTAGTGAGTTGGAAGGTGTGGAGCGCTCCAGAGACCATGGAACCAGTTCTGCGGAGACCAAATAAATTTATATCTGACCCGGAAGATGAGTCCTTCTTTCTAAAGGGGTTCCTGTTGATGCTATGGTGGTGGCAGCAGCCACTAAGAAGGAACTTGTGGAAACTTCTTTATATGTCCATCTGCTGAACAAGGAGTTCTGTATGATGGACAGGTATGAGAAGCATATGTTCTTTCAGCGACCTTTACACTCAGGTCACTGAATTATTTGTCACACTTCACAACTTCAGAGGGATCTCCTAAACGAGTTTGGAGATACCCTGTAGGATCCTACAGCTGAGGGAGTTGCAAACATGGCAGCTTTCCAGCTTGTGACCTTGACTTAAGTGGTTAACTCCTCCATGTGCTCATTTCTTATGTGGCAGATGGAGTGAGTAGGGCAGCAGGTACTGGAGTTGCTCTGGATGCCCCTGGATGCGCCTTTGTCAGTTTGCAGAACCCTTCAAGTCCTTTACCAGTACCCATTTTGATGGCTCGTCCTTGTTTGGGCCTCAGGTAAGAGACTCTCACCAGGTTTGAAAAGGATGGCAAGACTCTCTCTGCCATGAGAGTTAATTTTTCCACTCCATCTTGACTCTACCCTAAAGGTCAGAAGAGTGGGAAAATGTGATTTCAAAAATCCCAGGGAGCTTCGCCTGACACACATGGAGAGTTTTCCCCCAGGGTCAGAGGGGGAAACAATAATGGAAGACGCCTGCCTCGTGGCAGGAGGGGGGTCTGCAACAGCAGGACAACAGATACATTCTCTGCTAGGTCCTTCCAGCACTCCTGATGGGAGGCCCAACAGTCTGCCTCTGGAGGCAGTCGGGGGCAGAGTATAATTTTACCCAACTGCCTGGCAAACTATTATGAAAAGATGCATGGGTACTGTCAATAATATCCAGGGGTTACAGAATTCCCTTTTCCCAGTTACCCCCCCCCCCCCAAGAACAAAACAGTCAGTCCCAGACATTCCACCCAGTCTTTGGGGTCAAGCAAACCTTGAAGAAAAAAGGTTGCTGGAAAATGAGCCATCGAAGAAGTCTCCGCAGACCAAATAGAAGCCGGAACTTAATCAATGTTTTTTTTTAGTTCCAAAAAAGACAGGGGACTGGAGACCCACCTTGGATCTCAGCAAGCTAAACAAATCAGTAAAAAAGGCGAAGTTCTGGATGGTAACACTGCATTCCATTCTTCCTTTTTTGGGTCAGGACAATTGGATGTGCTCCAACGATCTCCAGGATGGATACCACATAAAAATGGACAGGCGATCCAGGAGATTCTTATGCTTCTGGCTAGGAGCCAATCATTATCACTTCAGAGCTCTGCCCTTTGGTCTCACTCCAGCCCCCATGGTGTTAGTGTATGACATTGGTCACAGCTCTACTGAGACGTCTAGGATTCCAGGTGTTTCCATGTCTAGATGACTGGCTCCTCACTGTTACCACCGAGCATCAACTGATCAAAGCACAGGACTACACAATTCAAACCTGTTCTCAGCTAGGCATCACCGTAAACTATGAAAAGTCTGCCTTGTCAGTGTATTACCTTCATAGAGACAGACTTGGGTACAAGAGCCATGATAGCAAAGCTGCCTCAAGACAGGTTGTCAACCATTCGTCAGCAAGTTTCATTCCTCATGAAAAAAAGAGAGAGTTCAGGCAAGAGAGGTATTGAAAGACCTGGGCTCAATGGCTGCAGCAATTACTCTAGTCCCTATGGCTCACTTCCACATGAAAATTCTGCAGTGGCTTCTATTTGCTCAATGGTCATTCCAGGATTTACCAGTGTCGCATACGATCTCGATCATGGAATCCTGCAAAAAGGACTTAGTATGGTGGCTTGTCTCCCCCCAGGTGACTCTGGGCAGACCCTTTCTAGTACCCCAACCAGTAGCCACAGTGACCACGGACGCCTCCCAGATAGGGTGGAGGGGGCATTATCTGGGACAGACTGTCCAAGGAATGTGGCAGCTACATGAGTACCACTTGCACATCAATGTTCTAGAGATGAGAGCGGTGCTTCTGGCATTGTAAGCACTTCAAGACTCTCTACCTACTGGAACTATTGCAATTCAGACAGACAATGTCAGTGGTATGGTACACCAACAAACAAGGTGGGACCAGATCTTACCCTTGTGTCGGGAGGCCCTTCGAGTATGGCAATGGGCGATGTCTTCCCAACATTTTCTGATTGCGATGTACATTCCCGGAAAATCCAACGTGATAGCGAACAGGCTCAGCAGGGCTATCCTCATGCCTCACTGAAGCAAGAAGTTGCGGATTTCATTTTTCGCAAATGGGGCCAGCCATGCTGCGATCATTTTTGCCACTCCCCTCAACAACAAATGCAGCAGCTATTTTGCCTTAATCCCCCCACCGGGACAGTCACCCAGGGATGCACTTGTTGACGATTGGCCTCAGGACTACTTTGTCTTTCCACCTCTTCCTCTGATCACCAAGGTACTTCAGAAAGCAAAGTTGCTGGGTTGCAAGCCTATCCTCATTGCTCCTTTCTGGCCGAGTCAGATATGGTTCCTGTTTCTCTGCCATCATCTGCAAGTGGAGCCTTGGATCCTGGACCCACTTCTGGACCTCCTAATGCATCAGTCGGGCATGTTTCACCCCTCCCTCCTAACTCTCAAGCTGACAGCTTGGTTTCTCCACTTTCAGTCTTAGCCAGGCTCCCCAACATTTCCCCAGCAGTACAGTACATCCTGGTGTCTTCTCACAAGCCCACTACCAGAAAGATTTACGCTAGCAAATGGAAGAGGTTCTCTTATTGGGCAAAGAAAAATGATTTTTATCCCTTCACAGCTCCTGTTCCCAAGATTCTTGATTTCCTGGCCGAAATGTTTGAACAAGGGGCAGCTGTAGCTACCATTAGGGTCAAACTGGCTGCCATCTCCAATTTCCATGTGGGGGAGTTGGGCTCTAATATCATGTCCCATAAGCTGTGCAAAGCATGCTTATGAGGTACAACCCTTTTACGGCCCCCAGTAAGAGAAGCTCCGGGACCTAAACTTTGTTTTAGCCTCTGTGTTTCTTCCACCCTTTGAACCAGCATCATCTTGTCCCCTGAAATTTCTGTCTTGGAAAACCCTCTTCTTCATTGCCATCACCTCAGCTAGACAGGTTTCAGCCCTCAACTTCACCTAACTGCCTCTATTACAGTACCACTTCCAGGTCCTATATACCCTGTTAGATTATCCTACACTATAAAATGGGTAAAATAGTGAATCTTGTTATTCCACTTCTATTGCCTCTTTTAATCACTCTTTACTACTTGTCAATGTATGAAGACCAAAAACTCAAGGGATCCCACTACCCAAAGGACCAAACCTGTAATGTCCTACAATATCCCTTGAAAGAGACCTCTTCTGTATGCTACATAGATACCCTAAGCAAAAAAAGCCTATATCTTACCCAACCATACACAAAGGCAACAACATCTAAACGTGGACTAAAGGTACTATACAAGCTCCAAAGACTCCTATACCATTTGAAGAAATGTATCACCAAAGATGGTGATATACATCGAACAGGCCCATCCACTCATCCTGACTCAGTCTCTTCAATGTTAGCCCAAAGATCAGCTAGCTCCTCCTTATCTTCCATCTTAACCTTAGAAGCCTTAACAACAAGGTTCATAATCTTCATGCCTTGTTAGCCATGCATCTCCCGACATTATGTGTCTTACAGAAACCTGGCTCAAACCAGTCACAAAGGATGAAGAGATCCTTCCACCTGGGTATAATATTCTCAGGATAGATTTAATATCATCCTGAATCCTATCTAAAATAGTGAATGCAGAATTAATTGCCCTAAAAATATGCTTAAATAACCAAAAAGTATCAATCTTTTGTAGTTTACATTCCCAGAGAATAATTTAGAAACTATGGAGATAATACTAAATTGGATCGCCGCAAATTACCCTCAGGAGACCATTGTACTAGGATGCCTATTAATCTACTCCCAAAATATTGTCTCACCTACAAGAATAGAAACTGCTTATAATTGATTGGATACTTACTAATAAAGAAGGACACAAATATACAACTGGGACCCTCGAATGATCTCAGTGACCACCAAACAAATTGACCAGCATAAATCCCCTTTATATAGACTTGTTAGAAATAAGAAGAAATACGTACCAGCACTATTCCTAACTGAACTTAGATCCTGTAACTGGTCCAAGCTAAATCAACATTCTTGACTCCACGCACCTAAACAGCGCATCCGTACCAAGACTCGGATAGCACCATGGCTAACTAGTGAAACCAAATCTAAAATCAAACTAAGAGATCAGGCCTGGAACAAATGGCAACTTAGAAATTCAACAAAAAGACTCCACCCTAGATAAAAAGAACTACTTTTGTCACCTCCAAGAGAAACACCAGAACAATCCAAAGAAGTTTTGGGTAGGCTTAAATACCCTCCTCCACCCAGGGAACTACTCCCAAACCCCAGAAACACTTATTGGAAAAAACCCAGTAGAGTTATTGAATACTTTTAACTCCTTTTTCACTGAGACCATTTAATGATGAATCCCTAACCCTCTTTACTATCCAGCCAGCCCCCACCTCCTATATTAGATCACTACTGAAGAAACTTAAGCCAACCACCCGCCATTGGCCGCGACTCCCAGAGGAATACCTACAAATAGCAGCAGATGTCATAGCATCATATCCCTCAATCCTAATTAACCGAACTATAACTGAGGCCACTATCCCTCCATTTGGAAGGTAGCCCATGTCATCCCACTTCATAAGGGTGGCACCTCTACTGACCCATCAAACTATAGACCTATAGCAATACTCGCCAATAGCCAAAATCTTGGAAAGATGTGTTCATAAACAACTCCTTAGCCATCTCACCCTAAATAATCTACTGTCCAAATCTCAGCATGGTTTCAGACCCCACCACGACACAGCACGACCACCGCCCCTCTCATTACCACTCAAAATCAATAAAACCGTAACAAAAAAAATTTCCTCAGCCCTCTTTCTTGACTTGTCAAAAGCCTTTGACATGGTCAACACCAACTACTACTTCACACTCTTGAAACCTTTTACCTTGATTACCCGGCTCTTAACTGGTTCAAAGCTACCTCACTGGAAGACAACAGGCAGTTCGGAAAATAAATAAAGATTTCAACAACCATTACACCACCATTAGGGTCCAGGCTCCATACTTGGTCCTCTTCTTCTTCTCTGTATTCAAACTACCTTACTCAGTCATCCCTAAGGCCACCTGCATCCAGTATGCAGATGATTCCCACATGATTTGCTTCGGATATCTCCCTCCTGACCTACAAGTAACAACCCAAAACTGTTTTACCATAGTTGAAAAGTGGCTCTCAGAAACTCATTCTAAATCCAAAACCAAGTTACTAGTATTTCATCCCACCTCAGTTAGTCCATCAGTCCAAACCACAGCCCAATCCAATAATTGTCCATTCTTCGTGCAATCTATTAATGGTATCATGATTGAGCCTGTTACCAACACTAAACTATTAGGAGTCACTATTGATAGTAGGCTTAAATTTGATATGCATATCAGTCAAACCGTAAAGACTGTAAATAAGAAACTTGGTTCCTTGTATAGAATTAAAACTTTCTAACCCCTACTGCCAAACTAACCATCTCCCGCATCTACTTTCCACATTACGTATGCCTCTCCTGTGCTTTCATTCCTTAACAAAAGTGAGATCAATAAACTCTGCTGCCTATAAATCACATCGCCAGATTTGTAGTAGGTGGTCCTTACAGAACTCATCACTGCATTAACCTAAGGAAACTTGACTGGCTAGAATTATTTAATCTTCTCAAACTAAACCAACTCACAGAAGCGTTTAAAATTATTAAGCAACCAGATAAAACCCCTCCTTGCAAAATCTTCTTACACCATACTCTAATCTTAGCTGTCTCTTCTCCTCACATAGAGTCCTGGTCCAAACCATCAAATCCAACAACTCTGCCGAGAAGCCCTCTTTGCTAACTAATAATTTAAGACTTACTACATCCCAATATCTATTCAAAACAATCTTAAACAATTTTTAACAACCCAGACTAGTCTCTCTCTGACGCACAACTAGTAGTATTCTCCACCTGTTTGACTAGTGTTTTTTGTCCCCTTAGTCCAAATAATTTGTAAGACACCCCTAATTCCACCATCATGGGTACCTATGAAGTCAAGCTCCCCATTGCCTGACTTGACTCTATAAGCAATGGGATATCAACCTAGAATATCAACTATAATGTATCTAAAACAATTGTGAAGTATTTATGTGTATCTCTAATTCTGTTTACCTCGAATTTTTATGTATTTGCATTAGGTAGTGTACTTATCTGTATATAAATGAAAGTGTAACTTTTTTTCTGTGGAGCTTTTCTCCCCGGGCCTCCGCTGAAAATGGACATGTATCCAGTCGGACCATCCCGGTCAACAAATGTAAAATAAATAAAATAAATAAATAAGTAAAATAAATTATCTGTTAAACCTGTTTTATTTGTGGTCATTCAGTTTTGGGGGTAAGGAAGTTTCTCCTTGCCCATGAAGTTGAGCGATGTTTGAGTTTAAATACATTTAGAGATGCGAGGGAGTAGGATTAGTAAGTGGTGAGGGTTCCCTCTCTGTAAAAAGTTTTATTCACTGTTGTCCCAGTTTTCATTCTTATGTGCAGCACAGCATTAGTGTGATCAGTGTCACCAGGTACTGTCATGTGTCATATACTATACACATCATTAGTACTTTTGTATGTTAACATCAGAGGTGAACAGTTCATATGTACCAGCTTTAAAGAGAGAACTCCACCCAAAAGTCGTTTTTCTTTCCAAAAAGTAGTCTTGGATTACAAGGAAGGAAAAACAAACACTTAACATACAGAAAAAAACATAATTTAATCATTGTTTGCCTTTCTTTCCTGCATTTGTTTTGTCTATTATATGATGATGGCTACTTAAGAGTAGCACAGTTATTAAAGGAAAACTCTGTCCTAGAACTAAAAAAAAAAAAAAAAAAAAAAAAAACTGTTTTTGCACTGTTTTTCTTTCCTGACCTATTTTAACACCTTAAAATCATCCTAAGTGCTTTATTTGTAACTTTAGCCTGTTTTCCATAACATGGCTACCAATGGGGCTTGATGTATCAATGTGATCTTGTTCTCCCTCAGCCCTTTTGCTTTCCCATAATGCTTTGTATGGCTCATGCCAAACATAAGGAAATAACTGTGGCATATAATGGGATTTGTGAGAGTCACTGTTACCTCCTTTACCTTCTGTAAAAGGACTTCTTCTTTTCTGTGTCTTTTCACCCTGATTTATGTTTGGCTCAGACCTTGTTTTACACTATACTTGGAGGTTATCCAGCCCTGAACAAAGGCTTGCAATTTTCCTACTTTTCTGGCTGTAGTTAGATAACTTCTAAGTATGGTGTACAACAAGGTCTGAGCCAAACATAAATGTGGGTGATTAGAGAGAAAAGGTGCAGTTTTTTTACAGAATGTAAAGAAGATAAGTGACTAACACAAATCCCATTATATGCCTATGGCATGGGAATTCACAGTTACTTCCTTATATCTGGCATGAGTCATACAAAGCATTATGGGAAAGAGAAAGGGTTGAGGGAGAACAAGATCATGTTGATACATCAAACCCCATTGGTAGCCATGTTGTGGAAAAATGGCTAAAATTGCAAATAAAGCACGTAGAGTGATTTTGATGTATTAAAATAGGTCAGAAAACAAAGCTAGAGTGAAAAAATTTATTGTTCTAGGGTGGAGTTTTCCTTTAAGTTAGGTCACTTATCCCAACAACAGAGGAATTAGAGAATCGCACCCAAAAACTGAATGTTTTTCAGCAAATCTCAAACTTTTCTGCATTGCTAATGCTGCCGTATTGATGTAAGTGGTTATTGTTATTTTCTAATTTGAAATACCCCAATATGATCTGAAGGAGGCTGCAATGGCTAGCATTATTTTCTTTTTCAGTCAATTATTTTGCCCTCCTTATATCATGTTAGAGTGACAGAAAGAAATCCTTAAGATGAGGGTATCATTTACTGTAGTTTTCTCTCTCATGAGTTGACAACTTTGCTGTGATTACTTACTTTTCACTGTCCACATCAATCTGCATTTTTAATTACTTTGCTTCCTTTGATTTTCATTAGTGGCCATCTTTGTTGCAGTCGAATGTCTGAATAACAGGCTTGAAAATTTAGCTGAGTTAAAGGAGAACCGCACCCACAGACTGAAAAAACATGTCTATTTCATCAGGTTTTGATATTTCCTATATTTTAACAGCACTCTGGGACCATTTATAGTTTTTTTTTATACATAATTTTATACTCTTGCCACATGGGGGCTAACATGTTGAATTTGTTTCCAAGTTTTACTAAGCCTCCTGCTATCCCACAATGCAGTATTTGTCTCAAAACCATGACATCACGGCGGCGTCCCTGTTCCACAGTTGCTGTCACAGTGTTCACTTAGCATGCATCCACTTTGTTGCTTCAATCACAAACTTTTTACAAAACAATGGTTGCTTTTCAGTGACTAATTACACCACAAGCAGCTGAAATTCCAAAGAACAGACTTTCAAATTTTTTTACTGCAGCTTCTTGTTAGACTTGCTAATTTTTAAGTCTTTGATTATCCTTGGCTTGTAGTTCTTCTATTCATCTCCCCTCCCCCTTCACACCACCTCCCTAGCTTTTAGAGAACTGAAGGTAATTTGAGCTGCTTATGGCTGTGATTGACATTTCACAGCAGGAATCTTGAATCATGGCCTGCTTACCTCTTCCAGTCTTACTCTCACAGTGAGAAATTTTTTTTAGCTGCACCACAGGCTGTCAAATTTCCATCCATGCTCAATATCACTTCAGGAGGCACTGTTTTGCAAGCCTTTTGATCTCCCATTCTCAGGCCTTCCTGTTGACTACAGGTACCAAACATTTTGACTGCTGCGGTGTAAAGAAAAAGAGGACAGTTCTAGGACACTACACTTTTTTGCATTTATCAGTGTTAAACACCATGTTACTTTCAGGATTTTTTAAAATGCTCACTGCTGCACCAAAATGTAATTGAACTATTGAACTAAAAAGTAAACTGAATATTCTAAAAACCCTAACTCTTGAAGATGCTACCTAGCTCGACCAACCAACATGCTCCATCTGATCATCAAGTTAAAAATAAACCCCCCCCCTGGCTGTAAAGAGACACCCCAAGAGGTTCTGGTCAACCCTGATAATTACATAAAGGAGGCAGCTCAAAAGAGTATTCTAACTATAGATCTATAGCCAATTCAATTTACTAGCTAACTGCCAGCATGGCTTTAGCCATTTCATAGCACTACCACAGCTCTATTTATCATTTACGAGTGTACTCATCTGCTCTAATACCTCCTCCTCTGAACTACCTCCCTGAAAACTACAGCCCTAACACATAAACTATATACCCAACTGAACACACCAAATTGCTAGGAGTGGAAATAGACAAACTAAAATTTGACATTCACATATCCATGACCATAAAAAAAGTCCACAAAAAACTAGGAGCATTACTGAAATAAGCAATTTCTCACCAAAGCAGCAAAGATTTCAGTAGCAAATTCCCACCTTATCTCCACCCTACTTTATGCCTCTCCAATATATACCAACCTAAGGCAATGTGATCTAAACAAGCTAGAGACCTGTTGCAACAAAATCGCAAAATTCACCACAGGGGTATCCTACCGTAATCACCACTGTCTCTCACTTGCTGAACTGGGCTGGCTTGAACTCCCTCACCTCCTTCAGTGGTATCAACTCTCACTCGCCCACAAACTAGTAAACCATCGACTAAATGTCCCATCCCTTCAGAATCTACTACAACCCTATCGCACCACCAGACCACTAAGATCCACCAGCAAAAATCACTTGCAGATCACTAAAGCCAATAACTCTGCTGGTGAAGCACTATTCTCTTGCGCCATAGCCAAATTATGGAACTCCCTCCCACCCACAATTACCTCCATACCATCATGCACCCACTTCAAAACTTTACTAAAAGCACAACTAAAAACAAGCTGGCTATGCCCTTGCAACTCCCACTCTAATATCATCCACCCCATCCAACCATTACCTTTCTTTCCACTCCACTAACTACCTTGATTGTAGCAAGCTCAGATGTTTATAAGCCAGTACTTATTATACAGCAGGAACAACTTCTTCTTGTAACATTTGTTAATGTCTGCTATGCACTTCACAGATAAAGATTCTAGTTGTCTACTGATGTACTATGTTCTTCATCTGTAAATATGTTGTAAGTAATTGCTATGTAAATTGTTAATCACTATGTATCCAATGTAAATACTGTCTGTTTATTTTAACTGTGGAGCTTTTCTCTCCGGGCCTTCGCTGAAAATGGACCTACGTCCAGTTGGACACTTCCGGTCAACAAATTTAAATAAAATAAATAGTTAATTTGTCCACAGCAGGATTACAAAGCAGGTTCTCATTTTTGCTGTACTGTAAATTCCTTAATTGCTTGTACGTAAAACACTGCATTTGGACATAAAGCATATAGTCTGTGAGGACAAGTGCGTATGAAAGCTCCACAATCCCAATCCTAAATTAGACACTTGTCAATACTGTTACACCTCAGGTTTACCAGTGAGCATTCAGTGTGTCACTACACATTTGTGATTCCTCCCATTCATTATAACAAGTTAGCTATGCTTACTCTGTACATTTCTCCTTAAAAATATACCCAGCACATCTGCTTAGAAGTCGGTCAGATACTGTTGTACCTTTACCCTTTTTACCTTTTCATTTTCCCACCACCACCATGCAAGCTTGATGCTTCCAGGTCAGTTATTGTCAAGAATGCTTAGTAAAAGGCCATCAAGATAAATACCTATCATACAGAGGCCACTGCATGTACCAACTTTGTCCAGATTTTATTCTCTCAGACAAAACGCAATACTTATTCACTTTCTCTCCATACAGCATTACACACAGCAGTCAATTTTTACTCAGTTCACTGCCACTATAATAACCAAGCCCTGACATGGAAGGACATTATCCACAGATGTGGTACTTCTGGTCACAATTCATTCCTTGCCTTGTTTCACTAAACTATTCAAATCCTGCAATATTTTATCACTATAACCCTGTCATGAAAAGTTCCTTTACATTACTATAGTCTCACAGGCCTCTTCACAAATGCCAGCCTAGTTCTGTCCATTCATTTACACGCACCTAAACATGCTTCACCAAAGCATGGGACTATGTACTTGCAACCTGTACCAACCCTTCACCCAGCTGGCAAATGCCTCTACAAAACTGTTGCTCACCAACTTATATTTTTATGTTGCTGCAGACAATCTGTGGTGTCAGACTTTCTCACTATACCAAATATGTCTGTACACACTGTCGCCTACATAAATCAACCTACTTATTGGATTGTTTGGCAATCTCACATCTTGTAATGAGTGTAATACACCACCAACCATTGGCTTTATAATCACCATGCTTACAGTTCATCAAGATAAACACTTCCAGACTACATCACAAACCCTGACTGACATTTTAAAGATTACCATTTAGCCTTTGAACCTGCATCTACAAACACTGTCTTCAAAATCCAAAGCATTACTTTTGAAGGATAAGCACGAATATCTTTTTGCCAACTCATATCACTGTCCTGTTGTGTTTTCAAATTGTTTGTGTTACTGGGCTGCATATTGACCATGCGACTTTACAAGTTCCTTCGCCCTCATGACTTGATGTCAGCTGAACCTCAAGATCAATATCTCAGTCATTCCATCTTGCACATTACATCTTGAATTATGGTTACACATAAGTTGTGTCTTTCAGTTTTTCCGGGTTAGGGGTTGCCACAGTGGTACTCTGGCCCGCCAAGCATTGGCCGAAGATTTTTACGTGCTGAATTGCCAGCCCTGATGCACAACCTTCAACGAAGGTACGCCCCTTTGCGCATGTCTCTACACGGAAGATGCTTTACCTCAGAATCTAATGGGACAACGTTTTGCTCTCAGGCGACACTACATCAGCAGCACCACCGCAGTACTGTAGTTACACAAGTAGTCAAACATTTTTAGCCACACAATTACAAATCAATTGCAGCGAGTCCGCTCTCAATTCCTTACAATCTAGAGCACATTTGCTACTTACTGTATGCACCCATCTAATGGCTTACATTACAGTGAAACTAAAAGTCCTGTGTGGGGAATACCTTACAACACTGCGACGTTAACAGTTCTACTCAACTACGAGAATAAGAGTGATATAAAAAGATAATACTCCTTACTTTCATCCCATGTTGATACCACAACCTACTCCTTCAGGTGCCAGAGTTGTAGTCATTCTTTCCAGGATGTGACTAAGTGTTTCAAGCTCATCCACTACATCACAGTTCGCATCAGACATCCATTTTTAAGATGGGGAAAAGCTCGCCACTGTCCGGTTCAATCTCAAGTTGTCACTGTCACTCATTCCTGGTCATAAAAAGTTAAGAGAACTTTCACAAACATTACTCAACTTTTAATTATGCACCAATGCATGTGGACCAATACTTACCCACTCCGTAGGCATCCACACAATCTGGCTTTTGGTTACAAAGTGCAAATGTTCTTGAACAACATTGCACCATTGTGACAAGCCTCTGTACCACTTCACGGTAGCCAGCATCACAAAGGTCCACTCACACCACAACACTACTTGCAGCTGCATCCCTAGCCAGTCATCTCTAAACTCTCAGAACACACTTGCAGGTAATCAGCCTTCCACAATCACCAGCTGGAGTCAAGAACCATACTCAGACTATTCATTACCATTACAGAAATACCTTCAATCTGCAGTTGCAACAAACATAGCAAGTCCAGACATCTACATACTGTTTCAACATTCACACAACACCCACATCATACATCAATGGATGTTACACTGAACACAAGCTAAATTTAACATTGCATTACCGTGAAGTATGAATTCCTCATCTGGCTGTAACAATACATTTCCCAGGACACCTGTATCACTGTGTTTACAATTGCAAATCGGGCTTGTATTGCTTGCTACAGGCATGGAAATGCATCACTGGCTGTTACTTATATGCAAGCTCTGTATCCAAACCAGTTCCATAACCAGTCCCCACACACAATAGCTACCTCTGTGTTCCACAAGTTAAACTCTCTATTGCTCACCAGTTACCATACAAGTACCTCTGTGTATACCACTCTCATTTACCTAGATAAAAAGGTTGCACACATTTAAAATTAAAAATCGCTAAACAAGTACAGTCTTGCATATGACAGACTGTGTGCATTACATTTACATGCGCAAAGCAAACCAGTCTTCCACCATGCATCTGACAGAAGCAGATTGTACCTGTGGGCTGTTCACTAAACACGTGCTCCTGTTGCACCTTATTTGGGCCAGCCATACATGTATTACTTCTGACACCTTCCTGATTGCATTACATTATCTATTCTAAGAGATATCCCTGCTTATACTGGTTTGAGATCCACACTATACTACTCTGTTGGTGGACATGGCTGAAATGCAGGAATTATGGTGAACAGCGCTCTTCCTACAGCAGTGCGGGATACCAACTGTGATTCAATCATGGCAGACTGCAGTGTAATGATATGACAGTATTCATAATGTCAGACCATGCATCACATCAGGGTGTTTGATAGTGAGGAAAACAGTGCAGACAGCTGCTGCAGGACCTACTGGAGAAAGCAGCAGAACATGACTATCTATAATGGATAACGGGAATGCCAATATCAGGGCACACTGAAAGGATTTGACCACTGCCTGAGTACACATGGGTGGCTCAACAGGAAGGAGAAACCATTCCATACTTTTGTATGCCAAATGCCTTGAAAGCAGCCAAGCCATGATTTATAAACCCTGCTAGACTTATTCCTAGTATGGAGGAGGCACTAGGGTAGAATTCATGACTCCAAACTCATCCAAGTGAAACAGCCGGCCCGCAGCACGGGCCATAACTTGCCAATAAAGTACAGTGGACAAAAGCATCGGTGACTCCCACAACTGCGGGAGTTAGAGGCATCAAAGTATGACCACAAAGCATGCCAATACTGGAGAGGGTGAATTCCTATTCAGATAAGGATGAAGCATGACTGGCACAATGTTTGCAGTGATACACATACTTGAGACGAAGCTGGAAAGTAGGACAGACTCCAAATGGGCATTATTTAACTTGCAGAAATGCTTATGATAGTGTCCCAAGCAACCACTGTTCATGCTGCTGCTCATACTGGTCATGGACAATAGCCATCAGGTTGCAGGGTACGGATCTACCAAGCTGCTGTAAACAGACAATATGGCAGTACAGGCAGACTGAGCTTGAACGTCAGCTAAGGACAGCATAATGCACTGTAAATTTCTAGTCACATTGGCGGTAATGGAAGGTAATTGCGTGTAATATGAATTTGTGAATACAGATAGAAGGTTATATGGTGCAACAGGTAAACTACATCAAGTATCACGGCAGGGTGGTTCAGGATAAGAATCTTCTGAAGATGTCAAAGCTATAACCAGAGCAGGCCACAGCAGACTGTTATACATTACCTGGTGTAGGCAATGACAGAAGAATGCCAAAATATCTGAACGTTAAGGTGTACAACACAGTGGTGCAACCTTTACTACTGTATGGTACAGACACCTGGGCAGTATAGGCCGAACAGGGGAGGAAAACGAACCGAATGACAAAGGTGCTAGAGTGCACACTGTCACAGGACAAGGAGTGAGGACATAACAGCAGAACCCAAAGTAGCTCCAATTACAGGAAATATTAAAGACATCACCTCAGAGTGGTTTGATCACCTGTGTTGAAAAGCAGACAATATGGTATGCTGGATTTGGCAGTGAAGTATACGGTAAGACATTTTGACAAAGATCTGTGACTGACACGCATGGGTGTTCACGGAAGCACAGTGCATACAATTAAAAGCAAGGAGTTTGAGACAGCAAACACTATACCCATCAGGTAGAACACAAGGAAAAAAGTTATGGCTGTTGATGAAGCACCTGTTCCAATGGGTTCTCTTTTTCCTTTTAAACATTCTTTGATTAAACAAGGACACAAACAGCAGCAGCCATGAAAGCTACACATCCCCAGGTACAAACTTTTCTTCATGAAATACCACTGCTATTGGCCTTCATTCACCAAAACCAGTCAATTAGCCAAAAATGCAAATACTTAATATCTCCATCCACATCATGCAGCAAACTCTGACATGTATAATAAAAATGTTGTTCAGATTATTGAATCACGTATACAGTCCTTTGCTACCTGTAAGCCCAATTCTGGTTGCCATTAAATGTAGAATTTACACTTGCTAGATTACAAAAAGAAAAGTGATTACTATTTTCAATACAGAATCGTGGGAAACTGACAACAGCTTCATAGCTACTGCACCTACAACGGAGATTAGGACTGATGCATCAACCACCTTTACAATAACAGTACAGTATCAGCAATCCATCTACATACTATGTGAGCTAAAATCCACATCCTTCATGAAAAACAACTATAGTACCTGTTCTACAGACTGATTATTCATAAGCAGCAATAGACTTTGCCATCCCACAGTGCTAACGGCTTTTGGATAAATCCACACGCTACTCCACCTTTGCAACACAACAACTGAGTGAAAAAACTAGTTTCCTCAATGCCACCTATTCTGTGTAATTTCAGAAACCACGCACAAGAAAATGATTTGTCTTTACATACATTGTCTAATGGATGGGAAAAATGCAATTTACTCATTACACTGTTCTAACATTTAAGTGTACCAACCACAGCTATGCTAGTTCCATTGAGCCATTGCCAATCTAGTAAATACACATCTACTGACTGAGAAGAGCAACAACAGTTATGTATCTGTATTGAAATTTATGATAGACCGTTAAAACCAAATAGGCGGAGCAACCTTTACATAACTTAGAAGATGCATCACCAACAGCCAGCACGTCAAACACATAACATGCACAGTATCTTTCAAAGACCAGGACACAACAGGAAGGCTAGTATCTTTTTTGTATATACCAAGAAAATAGTCCGCACCTGGTTCAGTTGCAGAACAATATAGCGATTAGGTCTAGTCAGTGAAAAACATTAGCAGCAATAAAACTAATCACAGCACTAACTCAGCACCTGAGTTGCCAAACATCCCCTTGAGCTTTCCAGCATTACAGTTGTTTGGTTGCACCATTTCACAGGCAGAAAATGACGTTAGTGTGATAATGTTATACAGCTACATATTGACATCTGTGTGGATATTAATATATTCATATGCGTCTCATGCACTATTTAATGGCATGTCAGCACCCCAATGAAATGGGAGACGTTACATGCAACTCTTGCCATTGTCCATGCTTGATACTCTCACTACCAATAACTTCACACGACTATCATTTCACATCAACTACCATTAACAGGTACATTCAACATGACATTAACCAGTTGTGACATACTTGGACATAAGGACATAAACTACTCTAACTCAGCAGTATTGCCACTTCACGTGTGTGGCAGATACTACCCAATCTGCACGGATTACAAGTGTGCAATTTCGCAGCACAATATTTCATCAAACACATTGCTGCTACATGCAATTAAAATAGTAAGCGGTACATGTAATTCACATGTACAGCACACCAGTAAGGGTACATGTATTTCTGTACAGCACACCAATAACTCTTCCCAAAGCAGAACACATACCCGTATTACCACAGTTACTGCTAAGAGCTTGTTTTTTAAGTAATTCAACTGCATTGCCTCATGTCCACATGCTTTGAGAATACAAGTTCCTCGAAGTATGTCAATGGTCCACTTGTCTCCAACCACCAGAAACTCATACATGTCAAGCACCATGGTATTACACCAGAACAGAGCAATACATATGAAGACACTATTGCAAGAGTCAAACTTACCTCTCAACCCCATCTACCAGAAATAAAAAAAACAAATAGGGCCATTACCGTGATAGTCCAAAAGGCCGCAAGATGGTTCAACTATGGAACCCACGGAAGTCTCTACCTTGGATGGGTCCAGAGCTGCTGTGCAAGCACTGGCTTCTGAGGGTGTATTCATGCCTATGGACTTGCATATTAGTCACTTCCTTCTTCACTTGGGCCTAAATCTGGAATCATGCCTAAAAAAAATGACGCCCAGGCCACAAGCTCAGGCCTCTATGCCTAAAAAACAATAATGGCTGAAGATCGATAATCAAGGTTATTCAACCCCACCCTTCTAAGAGTCCTAGGACTGAAGTCGTTTGGACCAGGATTCGTTTTTGTCAGATTCGTCTGATCTGGATTGGCCCTTATCTACTTATGAGTATTCTGATGCAGAGGACTAACATTACCCCTGCTTCCCCTCCAGAGGATTTTTCTTTTGTGCAAACCTTACACACACTAAGCATTTCCACTGGGAAAACCAGTATATTTTGGATTCAAAAAGAGGCTTACGTATTTTACTCCTACCTCAGCATAGGCCTTTAACCATTCCTCCTGTAATAGACATGGTTTGATTTTTTTTTTTGAATTTGACACCTGATTCCTTGTCTCCTGCTCCCAGAACACATGACAGATATGCCAGGGTCCCTGAGTCACACAAGTTCCTTTTTAAAAATCCTCATGCAGATCCAGAGACTATTTCACTGGGGCCCAAAGGCTTCTACTGCTACAAAGCCTACCACTTCTGAGACTCCAGGGTGCTGGATAGATGGCTTTTCACTTCTCCAACCTTGGGCATTAGTGCTTTTAAATTGACAGTTTCTTATGTTAAAGTATCAGCAACATGTTATTGCACTGCTGAAACAGAAAATTATGTTGATTTATCACTGTTTGGAAAATAAAGGATTACAGGATGTAATGCAATCCGCTGAGGTTTTGAATCATTCGAGGCCTCTGGAAGGGCTGCTGTTACTGTGTTTGTGCTCAGAAGTCACACTTGGCTTAAGGAGCAAACCTTGCTTGATCATGTTAAAGGTAAATTGTTTGGAAACAAGGCTGAGGAAGTTCTCAAAAAGATTTAAGATAAAGCGTAATCTATGCAAACTGTTAGATTTCCTACAAGTTCAGCCTCCTAGAATTAGTAGGCACTGGCCCTCTAAAAATTATCCCTTTCCAGCCTCTTCCATGTCTTCTCAAGCCAAACTCAAGCCAGATTCAGCAAAAACCCCAGGGTTCAGTTCCAGGGGACACACACTAAGCAGTGGGCTACCTCCACTTCCAAATTAGGGAGTAACAAGACTACCCCCCCCCCCCATGCTAATCTCTCTCAATGCTTTTTTAAAATTTCCAGTCACTTCTCAACTAACTGCCCCTTTGCACGGAAAGAATGCTGTTCATGCAAAGAACTCTGAACTTCTTACCCAGGAGAAATGGATTTCAAATAGTGTCCCATGGATAATGATTATACTTGCACACTGCCTACACCAAGGCCAATCATCAGTGGGCGGAGGCCCAAAAACTATTACTTTCTCTCAAGCATGGGGGCTATTCAAATGGTACAGAAGAGGAAAAGGGACAAGGTTTCTACTACAGTCTTAGACAATTCATGCCGTCCTGTCCCCGTCTACTTTTAAAAAGGTTTTTGGAAATTTCAAAATTCAAGATGCTGACTATTCCCCAATTACTTCCTATGCTAGGCAAAGATGCCAGGTTGCCAACAGAGAAGCATACCTGCACATCCCAATCAGTGAATCGAGCAGAAGATACCTACACTTCAAAGCGGGCTACACACACCATCACTTCTCAGTACTGCCCTATGGCTTATCAACTGTGCCCAGGGTATTCACAAAGTGCCTAGCAACACTTATTGCATTTTTCTGGTAAAGAAATATTCAAATATACCCATACCTGGCCGATTGCCTAATTCAGTCAGAAAGCTAGGACATACTTTTGAAATAGCTGGACTTTGTAAAAAGGTTTCACACTTGTCTGGGGTACACCATAAACTAAAATAAATCACCCTTGGTACACTGTCAATTTATATTCCTGGGAGCAAGCTTGAATACAATTTCCTAGATGGCTTTCCTCACACCAGAGAAACAAATTAATTTGACAACCAACTTCAAACTAGTGGCCACAAAAATTCTGCTGTCTGCCAGACATACTGCCAGCCTTGGGGTTCATGACCTCCTGCCTTCTTCTAATTCCATATGCAAGACTGCATATGAGGATAAGTACAGTTGGTTACACTTACCATAAATGTAGATGTTAGAGTGTGTTCACTGTTGCAGTCATTACATTTGGGTAATTTGTTGGCAGGTTGGCCTCAATCAGCCTGAATTCCAAAGTCTTGGGTCCTTTGTCAGTTGCTGTCTCCTCTTCTATGACGTGCCATTGTCAAGGGGTATAAAACAAGCAGACAATGCCATTTGCCTCAGTTTTTCTTGCACAGATGTCAGGTGCCCACAAAAAGATATCCAAAAAAATAGAAAAACTTTACCCTCATCTACAAGCAAATAAACCACATAGGTAGTAGAAGATAGAGGACAGTAACTGCAGAAGTAAGAAAGGGGGATGGCAGTCTGGTAACCTGGACTGCAACAGTGAATACAATCGAACATCTACATTTACTGTACGTGTACTCAACTGTACTATGTTTAGTGTTTCACTGTTGCAGTCATTACATTTGGGTAGAATCCCAAAACTATGTTTGGGAGGCTGGAGTAAACCAGCATTAGGTGCTGCTATAAGGCCCTGCATTGGCAAAGCCTTCCCTGGATTGAGAGTAGAGGCAAATGATGATACTTGGTAAAGGTGTGAACAAAACTCCACGTAGCAGCCTCCAAAATGTCTTTGGTTGGTACTCCTCCGAGAAAGCATGCCGAAGTAGCTGCAGCACTGGTGGAGTGAGTCTAATGCTCTGTAGTCTGCTTTGAAATAGCCTTTCCTTCGGATCCTGCAGCATATGCCACTAGTATTTGCTCATTTTTTCTTAGAACTTTATTCCAACTCAGGTAAAATCTTAGCTGTGTGCATGTCCAAGGAATACATACCCCCCCCCCCATTCTGTGGATTTGGATAAAAGGTTGGCAGGTGAATACTTTGGTTAAGAGCCACACTGGAAACCACACTTAGGCATAAATGTTGGATTTGTCTTCAGAGATACCCGGTCCGGGTAAAATATGACAAAAGGCTCCACTGCCATGAGGGCCTGTAGCTAGGAGATCCATCTTGCTGAAGTAATTGCTAATAGCAGTATCCTTTCCTATTCTGGTACTGGCTGAAAGGCCCCCACATCCATGATGTATGTAAACATGTTTGTGCCTCTGGCCATTGATTTTAAGGCAGATCGTGCGAACCATTTGCCATTGGCAGAGTTTGTAAACGTAATCTGTATCCCTTTGATAAAATGTTTATCACCCACTAGTCCTGGGATAGTAACTGCCAATTTTGTGCAAAACGTGCTAATTATCCCCCTAAGGGTGCTCCCAGAAGAAAGGGGCTTGGTGAAGGAAGAGGGAATTAATTGGGACTGTTTTCTGTAGGTTTGTGCTTTATCTCCTCCAGATTTGGAAGTAGAAGCGCACCATTGCTTTGACCATTGCTTTGACCTGTATGAATCTTCTGCCTGGTATCTGTAACCCTTAGGGCATCTGTATTTGCCCCTTTGAGGTCTGTCTGACACAGGAAAGGACCAATTTTTGGTCGGCATTCCTTGGATGCCCACAGACAACTCAAGAATTATCTTGATAGAAATAAATCTTTCTGAGCTTCGGAGCAGTTATTCATTTCTTATGAAGATAAGAGACAACCTGTATTAAAGCAGACTGTTTCCAAATGGTTGTCTAGGCTGTTACCTTTTTCTTATACTCACCACAACAAAACTGTGCCAGGCAGGGTCAATGTCTCCTCTTCCAAGGCTTGGCTTCATCTATGGCTTTTTGGAAAGGTTTGGCTTGTTCCTCTTTACATACATTTACAAAGCTGTACAAGCCTGGTTTTTTGTTAGGTTTAGATCAGACTTTGCTAGGAATATTCTTCAGGGGCTCCTAGACTTTTCTCCTTCAACCTCCAATATTTATAAGCTATGGTAATCTACCCATATAGCTTAGACTACTGCAGTAGTGATCAGTGCGAAGAACATAGTACAGTTATGGTTATTTATTTGCACAGCATTACATGTTCAAATGATTGCTGCTCCCATCCTCCATTCCTCTTGGTGTGTTGGCATGTTGGTTATGCCAGAGTATGGAGTTTTATTTTGTGCTGTTCCTAGCATTGTTCTTTCAGGGCACTACCTCCCTCTCTCTGTTGGCAAGAATGCTCTGAAGACATTGGTGCCTAGACCTCATTTTTAGTTAGCTCAGCTCATGCTAACTAAATGTTGGGGCATGTGGAAGGTGTTCTTCAGTTGTGGAAGCTGGCTGTTGTACGCTTGCAGGATATAAACCCATATAGCTTACACTATTGCAGCAATGATCACTTGAACGTCCACTGTTATAAGTTTACTTACACAATTATACTTTCCTAAGATAAATCTAGTTGTGATTTCTTTATCTAAACATGCTTCTGCTAAACAGTGTACTGCTGCTAACCCCATTCCCTCTGGCAAGGATAAGAAAGCAATTGATAGGTTAGGTAAGCAAGTTTTATTCTTCTAGTACTGTGACTTTCAGTATTTTAAACTGTCAAGTTCCTGTGCTAAAGTATTTTTTTATCTTTTGTGAATATGCAGAAATCTATAGTTAACCTTCCTTCCTTTTGAGAATGCCATAGTTACATCCGCTTCTCAAGTGCTAAGCACATTTTAAAGTGTGCTTACAATGCTGCTGATTTCCTTATTTAGAGCTGCTGCTTATCCATCAGTATTGAAAAGACTGACTTGATTTCATTCTCAAACTCTTCATGAAGATGCATGTTAAAACTAAAATTTCAATTTCTCCCTTGGAGACTCTTTTAGCCCTTCTGCAGCTGAGGTTTCAAAGAAGTGTAATAAAAGGAAATATTCGATTTTTCAGCCATTGTTTTTCAAAGGAAATAAAATAAATTCACCTCTATTTCAGCTCCTTTTTCAGTAAACTGTTTTAGAGCAAGTAGCCAACAAATAGTTTTTTTTTAAAGCAGCAGTGGCAAGGAGGCTCCAAAAAAAGGAAAAAGCATTAAAAAAAAAAAATGAAGAGCAGTCCTCTTGATCAGTATCACTATTGCCTGCTCCAACCTCTCTTCCATCCATCCATCCTGGCAACCTTTCCATTTTTCAGGGATTTAGTCTTCCTTTATGGTAACAGATTGTTACAAAACAGGTTTTGAATACATCAGCAAAATTGCACTTGCCAGTGGGAATCCCTCCCTCCTTGCTCAGTGAATGAAGTAGCTTTCTTTCCACCCATTCTTCACCATATTCTGGCACAGAGAGTTGCAGAACCTGTACTTCTCTGCCATTCAGGCAGAACCTTTTCTTGAAGAATTGTTCTGGTACCAAAAACAGAAGACTCCTGGAAGCCTGTATTGGATCTTTCTTTTCTAAATCTTTTTGTCGAGAGTCTGCATTTCAAAATGTTATTCCTTCATTCCATTCATTCTCCAGTCCTTTTCCAGGCTTTACAGTAAAGTTAGATTTAAAGGATGCCTGTCATCACATTCCCATTGTTGAGCTATTCAAGTTTGTTGCATCTGATTTACATTATATGTTCTTAGCACCAAGGTTAATGTCTTGTCCCAGTCAGTACTTATTGTTGGCTTCAAAGCATTCATATATCTCGTATTTGATCTATTGCATTATCTTTGCAGATTCTGTTTCCAGTTGTCAAGAGTCCTTACAGAATTTAGAATCCTTCAAAATAACTGTGGGTCTTCAAATCAACCTTCAGATATCTCTACCCTTTCCACACAATTGCATTCCTAGGATGTCTATTTAGATTCTGCCTTGGGACGAACCCGTCTTCCTCCACACAAAGAGATGTTTCAGTATTTATTCCTTATCAAATCAAATTGTTGCATCTGCAAAGGAATTTCTAAAGATTTGGGGATAACTGTCACTTACGACTCTCATGCTTCCCCCTGACCAGACTTCACATGAAGAAAATGTCATTGCACCTCAGATCAGTCTGGATTCAGCATTTACACCCTTTGTCCTTTCAGATCCCGTTTATGGGATTTGTAAAACGGAAGCTTCTTTGGTTTGTAGACCAGATGTGTTACAGTCAAGGTCTCCCACTCTCCCTTCTGACCCCCATATAGTTCTTAACTACAGATCCGTCAGACCTGAGATTGGGTGCAGTTTCCAAAAGCAGTAAAAGTGCAAGCTCTGTCAAGCCCTTCAGACAGAAGTACATGAATGTCTGGGAGATGTTGACAGTGACCAGTGCTTTTAAGTTTTAAATCATGTCTGGCCCCCAAGACCTCTGCAAATGTACACTGACAATACCACAGTGGTGTGGTATATAAACTAAGGGGTTCCTGATCCTACCTTCTTTTTACCGTCTGTGACAGTATGGAAGATAGCAGGTCGGCTCGGTTTGAGTCTGCAGGCTTTGTGCGTTCCATCAGAGCAAAACCTGATTGTAGACGAGCTCATCAGGACCAGGACAGACCCCAATGATTGGAAACCACCCTGGGTTCTTTCAAGAATTGATCCAGTTGTGGGGAACACCTCAAGTAGATCTCTTTGCCTCTTTTCAGAACAGACAACTAAAGAAATTCTGCTCCAGGACTCCTTGCAAACATGCTTAAAGGAGAGATGCTTTCTCCTTCCCTTGGAAAGAAATGTTCTTGTATGCCTTTCTACTAATATCTAGGGTTCTTCTAAAGATACAAAAGGATTCTCCAAAAAATGTGATAGTGGCTTCCTTTTGGCCCAGGCAACAATGGTTCTCCCTTTTCTATCTGGCCATGAGCGATTACTACAAACTTCCCCACAGATTGAATCCGCTCAAACAAGGCTTTGATATACCTTGGCCTAATAAACCTTCAGCTAACTGCCTGGATGATAACATTTTAATACCTTTTAGATACTTTTCTGAGTTTGTGCAAAAGGTACTAAAGGAGGTGAAAAAGATGATACTGGGGAAATAGTGCATCATCCAAGTGAAAAAAAAAAAAATGCTCTTTTTGGTGCCAGTTCAAGAACCAAGATCCAGTTCAGGCCGAACTTCCTCAGGTGTTGATTTTATTCATTGGGGGAAGCAGCCAGTAAATTGAAACAATGTATATCGTGTTATGTGCAAAGACTTGTTCTTGAAAGTCAAGAGATGTACAAAGCAAAATAGTTGAGTACTATACCAAAGTCCAGCCTACGAACCCAAAGTCAAATATGCACCAAAAAACGCGGCAAGGACACTGCTATTCCTTAAAATCTTTATTGCACATAAACACAAGATGAGCGCTTTCGGGACTTCTCCCTTCATCAGATAAAATTACAATAAAACAACCCCTTCTTTTAAACTAGTGCATATCCAATAGGATTCAGTAAAAAACCCGCCTATTTTGAAGGGTGGGCTTAACAGGTATCACATCATTTAAACCAGGTGTACGATTGGCCATAAGCTCAATGATCCATCTGGATTCTGCTAATTCTGTCAAGTGCTTCACATCACCCCCTCTAGTGGTAAGCCTTATGTTTACTATAGCCCTGAAAGTGAATTTATGTGTGGCATTATCCATCACATGTCTGCTCAAAGCATTATGCACATCCCCATTCCTAATGCTAGATAGGTGCTGTAATATCCTTGTCTTTAACATCTGGTTAGTTTTCCCTACATAAAAACTAGGGCAATGGCTACACTCAGCTAAATATACTATATCCGTCGTTCGACAGGTAGCCCTCCCTTTCAGTACAAATTGCCTATGTGTGACAGGGTGCTCAAAGTTAGTCTTCTTATTAATGTGGCCACAAGCTTTGCACCTCCCACACGGGAACGTGCCCGTCGTTGTTGGGGCCACTATATTTTGACTATTTAGCCTTTCTTTGCATAGCAAATCCTTCAGATTCTTGTTTCTTCTATATCTGAAGTTAGGTCTACAGCCTACTATATCACTCAACCCTTCATCACTAGTCAGAATGTTCCAGTTATTCTGTACAACATTACAGATATCACCTATGTTGCTACTATAGGTAAACATTAATTGGGGACTCCTTACAACTATGGGTCTTTTATTTTTATCTATCTGGGCTGGAGTGCGTCTAAGCCAAGGTTTGTATTTGCTTTCCCTGAAGCCTTTACTGGTGTTTATCAACTTATCCACTTTATCTTCCCGATAACCCCTCTGTTGTAAACAACCCTTAAGTGTAGCTAATTCTTTGTCATAATCACCATTATCCAGACATATCCTGGAGATCCTACTCGCCTGCCCCTGTACAATGTTCGAATATGTATAACGTGGATGCATGCTATCATATGACAGTATCGTGTTCTTCCAACATTCTTTCTTGTATAGCTTTGATGTAAAACCATCAACACTCTGTACTAGGTTTACATCCAAAAATCTATGGAATCAAAGGAAGCTTTTAAAGTAAACCTAAAGAATGTTGTGGTGGAGTGTAAATAACTCACAAATTTCTGCAACATGTTCAAATTCCCATTCCATAATATAAAAACTTTGTCCACAAAACGCACATACATCTTTATATATCCCTTCCAAACATCATTACTCAGTGTATGGTTTTTCTCCCATTGGGCAAGGACAAGATTAGCATAAGTGTTGGCACAAGGGGTGCCCATGGCTACCCCCTGTGCCTGCCTATATATAGACTCTGCTCCTATAAATATATTGTTCTCCAATACCAATAGCAGAAGTTCCTTTATCAGGCTAATTTTGACCTCAGTAACTCCTAGGTCGTTCAAAAGGGTGCTTAACATATCCACTCTATATTCATTGTTAATAACTGTGAACAAGTTGTTTATATCTAGGGTGGCCATCAATAACTTGTCCTTCTTAACCATATAGTCTACTCTACCCAACTTCATTAAGAAGTCACCTGTGTCCAACAAAATATTCTCAATCCCTTCCACATAAGGTTTTAGTTGATGTTCCAACCATATAGAGATATTCTCAGTCACCCACCCCCTCCCTGAAACTATGGGTCTCAGGGGTGGGTTAACCAGGGACTTATGAATCTTCGGGAGTGCCTTAAAGACAGGCGTGACTGCTTTTTCTAACCAAAGAAAGTCAAAAATACCATCAGTGATTCTCATCTCAAACTTCAGCCTTTGCAGGGCATGGTGTACCCTATCTATAGCTTGTCTCACACCCAATGGATTAATCTGGGTATATGTGCTTTCATCTTGGAGCAGTTCTCTCAATCTACTATTATACCAGGTTGTATCTAGAACAACAACCGCCCCACCCTTATCCGCCGGTTTTATTGTTAAATCTTTATTATTACATAAACTCTGCAATGCTGTCCTCTGTGTTTGAGTAAGATTGTAAAATCTGCTGGTATCTCCTTCAATAAAGTATCTTATCAAATCTTGCTCACATCCCCTAATGAACAAATTTAGGGTGGGTGTAAGTGGTGGTACAAAACTACTCGGTTTCTTTAGGGTCAAATTACCTCTCTCATTATCCCCATACATCATTTTCAAAGCTATATTGCGGCAGAAAAGCATGATATCCATTATTATTTGATTATATACACTGCTATTGCTAGGTACAAAGGTAAGTCCTTTAAGTACTGCTAACTCATCATTATTTAAAACATATGTAGATAAATTAAAAACAATACCAAAGTCCACAGTATTAGTCAATCCAACATTTTCCTCCTTTTGTCCACGTTCTGGTCCTCACTTAACGACCTTTTCCATGCACCTTTTTTCTTCATAGGTGCTGGCAACATCTCCAAAAAATGCTGTTTCCCCCGTTGTGTTTTCGGTCGTGCCCCCATGTTGCTTTCTCCTGATAGTAAGTCTCCCATCGGCGTAGCTGCTGTAGCGCAAGTCACTGTTGATGCTTCCGGGGAACAAGTAATGGAGGCCGAGTTAGTAATAGACTCTACTGGTCGCAAATTGTTGTCGTCTCTATCTGGCAAAGATTATTTCGATATCCCTGGCACAGTCAATTGAACTTGCTTACTAGCTGTACATGGTTCTGGTAGGTCTGCGTGAAATACTTCTGCCTCTTGCTGGGGCGTTACAACAGTGCTGGCACTTCGTCTCACACTAACCTGTTGGCGTGCTTTCTCCCATCTACGTACATTACCATTGGGCTGAATATCGTTCGACTGTACTCCATTGGTTCTGGGCCAAACGAAGATATTACCTTTGGTAAAATCTTCAAAGTCTCTCTGTATTTTACCCAGATTTTGCTTCTTCAAACGTTCATCATTATTTGCAAAAGTAGCATGCAATTGATGCAGGCGTTCTATGCTCCTTCTATGCACCAAGGTTAATGTCTTGTCCCAGTCAGTACTTATTGTTGGCTTCAAAGCATTCATATATCTCGTATTTGATCTATTGCATTATCTTTGCAGATTCTGTTTCCAGTTGTCAAGTGTCCTTACAGAATTTAGAATCCTTCAAAATAACTGTGGGTCTTCAAATCAACCTTCAGATATCTCTTCCCTTTCCACACAATTGCATTCCTAGGATGTCTATTTAGATTCTGCCTTGGGAAGAACCTGTCTTCCTCCACACAGAGATGTTTCAGTATTTATTCCTTATCAAATCAAATTGTTGCATCTGCAAAGGAATTTCTAAAGATTTGGGGATAACTGTCACTTACGACTCTCATGCTTCCCCCTGACCAGACTTCACATGAAGAAAATGTCATTGCACCTCAGATCAGTCTGGATTCAGCATTTACACCCTTTGTCCTTTCAGATCCCGTTTCTGGGATTTGTAAAATGGAAGCTTCTTTGGTTTGTAGACCAGATGTGTTACAGTCAAGGTCTCCCACTCTCCCTTCTGACCCCCATATAGTTCTTAACTACAGATCCGTCAGACCTGAGATTGGGTGCAGTTTCCAAAAGCAGTAAAAGTGCAAGCTCTGTCAAGCCCTTCAGACAGAAGTACATGAATGTCTGGGAGATGTTGACAGTGACCAGTGCTTTTAAGTTTTAAATCATGTCTGGCCCCCAAGACCTCTGCAAATGTACACCGACAATACCACAGTGGTGTGGTATATAAACTAAGGGGTTCCTGATCCTACCTTCTTTTTACCGTCTGTGACAGTATGAAAGATAGCAGGTCGGCTTGGTTTGAGTCTGCAGGCTTTGTGCGTTCCATCAGAGCAAAACCTGATTGTAGACAAGCTTATCAGGACCAGGACAGACCCCGATGAGAGGAAACCACCCTAGGTTCTTTCAAGAATTGATCCAGTTGTGGGGAACACCTCAAGTAGATCTCTTTGCCTCTTTTCAGAAAAGACAACTAAAGAAATTCTGCTCCAGGACTCTTTGCAAACATGCTTAAAAGAGAGATGCTTTCTCCTTCCCTTGGAAAGAAATGTTCTTGTATGCCTTTCTACTAATATCTAGGGTTCTTCTAAAGATACAAAAGGATTCTCCAAAAAATGTGATAGTGACTTCCTTTTGGCCCAGGCAACAATGGTTCTCCCTTTTCTATCTGGCCATGAGCAATTACTACAAACTTCCCCACAGATTGAATCCGCTCAAACAAGACTTTGATATACCTTGGCCTAATAAACCTTCAGCTAACTGCCTGGATGATAAAATTTTAATACCTTTTAGATACTTTTCTGAGTTTGTGCAAAAGGTACTAAAGGAGGTGAAAAAGATGATACTGGGGAAATAGTGTATCATCCAAGTGAAAAAAAAAAATGCTCTTTTTGCTGCCAGTTCAAGAACCAAGATCCAGTTCAGGCCAAACTTCCTCGGGTGTTGATTTTATTCATTGGGGGAAGCAGCCAGTAAATTGAAACAATGTATATCGTGTTATGTGCAAAGACTTGTTCTTGAAAGTCAAGAGATGTACCTCAGGTTATCGTTAAAATATGTCACCAAGGGATATTGTAAACTTATTTGTGACATGGTTGTTTTGAAACTTTTTGTATTAAAATGTCCCAAATAAAGAAGGATTGAAAAAAAGATACAGATGTATCACTGAACTTAACTTACCAACTGCTTTGATGCACCCAAGAGTCTTTGCAAAACAGCATCAGAAATTAAGCATTTCCCCTAACGACCTTCTCAGTAGTCTGTCCAGTTATGCACAAGCACTAACAAACTACATCAAAATGAATCATCTCCCCAAGGCTCCCTTGGTTATTTTTCAATGCATGCACAATCAGAAACAAAGCATTTATCACAATGACTTCTCCAGCAGTGTGTTTGAACACATAGTAAGCAGCAAATGACATGGAAATGAGTAATTTCCACAAGGCTCCCTTGTATACTTTGTACATGTATGCACAAGGACAAAAAAACATGTTTTCCCCAAAGACCCCCTAAATTTTGTTGTCAAAGCACAAATAAGAAAAGAAACATTTTCGCCAATGACCCCGTTGAGGTAAGGTTTGCCCATTTTCCCCACACAACATCTTCAGTAGTCTGTATGCACGGTAAGTACAAAAGTACATCCCAATGAAGCATTTCCCTCAAGAAGCCCTTGTGATCTTTGGCCACATATGCAGACACACAAAAATGAAAACATTTTCAATGACCTGTTCATTACTTTGTGTATATAACCACAAGCAATAAAAAAAAAAAAAAAAAAAAAAAAAATTCTCCCATGACCCCTTCACTATGGTTTCTCCATGTATGCACAAACACCAAAAATGAAATGTTTCCCCCAACAACTCTGTAGTCTGTCCATCATGCACAAGCACCATCTAAGGATAGCAAAATTAATCATTCCCCAATATTACCATAATTACATTGTGCATAGAAGCACAGAAGTAAAATAGTAATGATTTGTCCCAAAAAGACATCGTTGTAGTTGCATCCTCTGACACATGCACACTCCTTGCTTGCATCCCCTCCCCCACACACACTCCTTGCTTGCATCCCCTCCCCCACACACACTCCTTGCTTGCATCCCCCCACACACACACTCCTTGCTTGCATCCCCACACACACACACACTCCTTGCTTGCATCCTCCCCCCCCCATACACACACACACACACGCGCACACACACACACACACACACACACACACACACACACACACACACACACACACACACACACACACAACTCTGTAGTCTGTCCATGCATGCACAAGTATCATGTAAGGATAGCAAAATTAATCATTCCACAAGATTATCATAATTACATTGTGCATGGAAGGACAGAAGTAAAAAAAAAAAAAAAAAAAAAAAAAAGGAATGATTTGCCCCAAAAAGACATTGTTGTAGTTTCAACCCCCGACACACGCACTTCTTGCTTGCATCCCTCAGACACACACGCACTCCTTGTTTGCATCCCCCAGACACACACGCACTCCTTGCTTGCATCCCCCAGACACACACAAACCTACACACTCCCTGCCTGCCCACACACACACAAACCTACACGCTCCCTGCCTGCCCACACACACACACAAACCTACACACTCCCTGCCTGCCCACACACACACACACACACACACACACACACCTACACACCCTGCCTGCCCACACACACACAAACCTGCACACTCCTGCCTGCCCACACACACACACACACACACACACACACACTCACACACACACACACACACACACACCTATACACTCGCTGCTTGCCGACACATGCACACAAACCTACACACTCCCTGCCTGCCCACACACACACAAACCTACACACTCCTGCCTGCCCACACACGCACACAAACCTACACACTCCCTGCCTGCCCACACACACACAAACCTACACACTCCCTGCCTGCCCACACACGCACACAAACATGCACACTCCCTGCCTGCCCACACACACACAAACATGCACACTCCCTGCCTGCCCACACTGCACACAAACCTGCACACTCCCTGCCTGCCCACACACGCACACAAACCTACACACTCCCTGCCTGCCCACCCACACACGCACACAAACCTACACACTCCCTGCCTGCCCACACACGCACACAAACATGCACACTCCCTGCCTGCCCACACACGCACACAAACCTACACACTCCCTGCCTGCCCACACACGCACACAAACCTGCACACTCCCTGCCTGCCCACACACGCACACAAACATGCACACTCCCTGCCTGCCCACACACGCACACAAACATGCACACTCCCTGCCTGCCCACACACGCACACAAACCTACACACTCCCTGCCTGCCCACACACGCACACAAACCTGCACACTCCCTGCCTGCCCACCCACACACGCACACAAACCTACACACTCCCTGCCTGCCCACACACGCACACAAACATGCACACTCCCTGCCTGCCCACACACGCACACAAACCCACACACTCCCTGCCTGCCCGCCCACACACACAAACCCACACGCTCCCTGCCTGCCCACACACACAAACCCACACACTCCCTGTCTGCCCACACACACACAAATCCACACACTCCCTGCTTGCCCACACACAAACCCACCTACATACTCCCTGCTTGCCCACACACAAACCCAAACACACTGCTTGCTTGCCCACACACAAACCCACACACACAGCTTGCTTGCCCACACACACACACACTGCCTGCTTGCCCATCCCCCCCACACACTCCTTGCCTGGAAAACAGCCTCTACACACACTCATTGCCTGGCAAACAGCCCCTACACACACTCCTTGCCATACCACATGCCAAGGTATCAGTCTGTGGACAAAGCCCAGAAATAGTGACACATTTTAAATATTGAAAAAATATAAAATATTGCTCTTAAAACTTAGAAAGTTGTTGGAGTAAAATGTTTGTGTTACTACACACTTTCAGAAAGACATGGAGTCTGAAACTCAAATGCCTGCCATTATTTATGCAATTGAACACCCACCGATTTGCCAAAAATGCTGAGAATTAAAAGTTATATCAGGAACAGTAGAAGGAAAAAAATCGGAGCAATTGAAATGTATGGTCACACAGCATAACAATGCTAACCAGCATAGGCGAGCTAACACGCGAGTGAGGCACAGAGCACTGCAGAAACTGAATTCATCGTGATGCACAAACTGCACTTTGACACAAGTCATCAGAAACAGAGACACACTCTTTCAGATGCAACGCCAAAGTGAAGAAAAAAAAAAACGCTTTCAATGCGAGTAATTGTAACGAGCAGCTGCTCACATGATGAAAACTACTGTCCTACCAATGCACACTGCCAGCCAATTATGAAGAACTTGTTGCCCAGGCAAATAGAAAAAAAAAAAAAAAAAAAAGAACCCATTTACATTGACTACATTACATTACATTAACTGGCCAGAGTCATTACTTGCATGCTTTATTGACCCTGCTTGGAGAATCTGTGGCATCACTGATACGGGACTGATTGTACAAGCTGGCTCTGTACGTTCGACTGCAAATGGAGAGTTACTACTTGCAAAATAATGTTTGAACAGATTAGAGCAGTGCTTCATGACGAAAACATAGCCACAATGAAAATAAAAAGGTTAGTTCGTTCGGCCCACACTACACTGCAGTTTAAACCACGATAACATAGGCAGACTATGCAGGAACTATATACACGACATTAAACTTGAACAAAAAGATAAAACATGACTTCCCTGCATAATACTGCTACTTATCTTTTAGCATCACACGACTAGAGTCCAATGACAAAATATACTCTCCGAGCAACAGCAGTGAAGAGAAGGGGTTCCAAACGTAAAAACACGTTTTAAAGAGCAAATGGCCCTGGGCAGGACTAGGGAGCTCTGACATCACTGAATGGGCGGTTATATGCAAGCATTCCAAAGGATATGGTAGGTAAACTACGGGGACTGTTTAGTAGTCTTGACGTAATTATTTCTGAGACTGAAGCAAGTTTTCCAACAGCGTAATGATTGATTTTTAAAACGGAAGCTACCACAGTACGGTTAGGCATTGTACATTCTCGGGCAAACAGTCAGATGGATAACTTTTATATGTTTAGATGATCGCTGCTTGACAAATCTTTGTCAAACAGGGAGAAAACAGCCTCAAGTGTTGAGCATTTTGAAACAGAAACCCGTTGTTCTCCGAACTTTAGTTCAACGTTCAAGTGCGAGAAATCTGACCCCTGTGATCAGTAGGTGTTACTTGGGCTGAGATGGTTTGTGTTGCATTCACAGTTTCAAGATTTAAATATTATAGCTAGAATTAGTCTTTGATGTTACACTTCTTTCCTCAATTCCAGAAGAAACTTGCACTTACGTAGAAATTACGGTGTGGAAAAAATGCAAAATCATATACTGACAGAAAGTAAGAAGAGTTATATAAACACATTCGCTTTCTTTTTGTGGCAGTGAGTTTTATTAAAAGGAAAGACATTTGCATCTGAAAACTAAGCTTGAAAGCCTAGCCTTTGTTCATACTCCAGGCTACATTATTTATCTAAGGTGTGATGCTGGCAATCTGTAAATGATGGGGCACATTTACATGACAGTGTTCTACTAAAAAGAGTTTTCCTTCCCTTTAATCCAAGGCTAAACACTTCACATACAGAAAAATGCATAATTTAATAATTGTTTGCCTTTCTTTCCTGCATTTGCCTCATCTGTTACATCACAACAGATACTAAGAGTAGCAGAGTTATTAAGTTAGGTCACTTATCCCCAAATACAGCGCCATTAAAGGAGAACTGCACCCACAGACTAAAAAATGTTTATTTCAACCTGTTTTGGTGTTTCCTACATTTTAACACCACTTTAGGACTATTTACAGGTTGTTAAATATTTTTATATGTAATTTCTGGGTCTGGCATCTTGAAGTAATTCTGATTGTTTAGTCTGCCTCTAGGTATCACACAATGCAGTGCTTGACTGTAAAAAATTACATCACGCAGGCCTCTTTCTCCCTAAAGCTCCTGTCACTGCACTGATTTTACATATGTACATTGCTGTCTTTCAGTCAGTTTTAAGTAACGTTTTGTGCTGTTCAATGACTACTTAAAACACAAACAGTGCAAATGCCAGAGAACAAACTTTCAAAGTACTTTTTACTGCTGCTGCTTTTTAGAATAGCTAAACTGCAGTCTTTTGTGAAACCTGAATTTGTACTACTTTGACTTAGCTCCCATCCTCCTTCACACCTAATTTCCCTAGCTGTCAAAGTGCTAAGCTAATTTGAGCTGTTACCTGCTGTGATTGACAGCTAACAGCAGGAGACCTGACTTATGTATTATTTCCTTGTTCTAGCCTTTACTTTCTGTATGGGTATGGGGAAGGACCAGGGAGCTGTGACATCACAACATGGATGGGTTTTTAGGATGGTAGTGGTGATGTCAGTTTGGGGAGGGAAATAGCCAGAAAACTACCTGCATCCAGACTACCTGTATACAGTGACCTCAATGACATCCATGAATTGGAGATTTTTCCAGGGTGGGACAAAAGTTTTTTGAAAGTGAAACCACCAAAGTACAGTAAGATACTGCTCTAGTGAAGACTTGCCCAATTTAAAATATTTTAAATGCTGTATTGTTTATTCATAGCAGGGACAGTAAATAGGGAGAAAAAATACAGAGAAGTTGAGCATTTAATAATAGAATCCCATTGTTCCCCTTTAAGAAAACAGTGCACATGTATGATGTAAAATCCTATACAACTGCCTTTTACTTCAGTAAAATGGAGCCTTTCCCTTGGGACTTCTCTGTAAATGGGAACTGTGCCCATTCTGACTTTCCCAGTAAAGAAAAGCAACAATATACTTTTATAGGTTTCAACTATTTGTTCAACGATTGCTTTGTTTGACGGGTGGAAGTACAGTATGTTTGGTCCAACACCCAGTTTATTGTTCTGAGATTTTGCCAATTGTCTGTTTCACTGAAATAGGTATGTGTAGTAGGTTTGTTTGCATTTGCGATGTGTGTGGGTTATGGTTAGATTAAGGGTTAGATAACCGAATTTGTGCGGGTTATGGTTAGCGTAAGTGTTGGATAAGGGGGTTAGATGTGTGTGGTTGTCAGTGTTTATACTTAGATTAGAGAATAGATTTTAGCGTGTGCATATGTACACATGGTGAATGTCTAAGGTGTTTTGTAGTGGGATTGTCATAGGAAGTTTTTTTTTTTTTTAAGCTTAAGATGCAAGGGGG